>NW_006289819.1:3024828-3061004 GCF_000327345.1 Myotis davidii | reverse complement strand
GTCTGTGTCCAAGGAAAATATATATATTTCTTTGGCTAATCTCTTCCTATCCCCCCAAACCTTCCCCTCCCCTCTAAGTTCTGTCAGTCTATTCCATGCATCCATGTCTCTGGACCTATTCTGTCATATCATAATTTCTAATGCCTTGACACTAACCCTCTAAAAGAATTATATATATTTCCATCATTTAACTGTTTGCCCATAATCAATACTTCATTGTAAATTTGTGCTCATATAAATATAGCTGTGGTGAATAAAATTTGTGAATATTTTCTTAAATCAACTTAAAAAAATAAATTCCCATGTCAAAATGTGCTTTAAAAAGAAGACATTAAGGAACTAGATAATGTGACATAACAACATGATGGTCACATTTTTAGAAGTTCTTATCTGTCAGAGAGGCATACTGAAGTATTTAGAGTTAAAATGACATGATGTCTGGGATTTACTTTAAAATCCAACGTAATTTTAAAAACCCAAATAATTTAAAAAAAAGATATGAATTTCTGTGGGAGCAGGGCTTGGATTATTCACATGTGCCAGAGACCCTTGGACAGGATAAGAGTCTTAAGTCATTTGCCATATGACATTCTTTCCTTCATCTGGGAAAAAGATGTACTTGACAGGCTATAATTAAAAGAACATGGTACCATTCCCTTCTCAAGAAACAACTTCGTTTATGAAAAAGGGAGGGAACAAAATAAGTTGCTCAACCAAGTTTTTATACTGTCATGATAAAGTATGTATACTTATTACTTTGCTATATTTCTATTTTTAAAGAGGACCATACACCTCTCAGTATGCATATTGAGAAAGGAAAAGTTATAATTAGTTGTCATCACTGCCATTCATCTTAAGTATTAAGAGTGGAAGGCATGGAGAGAAATGAAACACATCCCTGGTGGAAATGTAAAATAGGAAAGCAGCTTTGGAAAACATTCTGGGAGTTCCTCGATAGGTTAAATATAGTGTTACCACATGACTCAGCAACTCTACTGAGACATAAAAATGCTACAAAAACTTGAACTTTAAATGTTTATAGCAGTTTATTCAGAATAGCCAAAAGGTGGAAGCAACCTAAATGCCCATCAACTGATGAATGGATAAATAAAATGTGGTATATCCATACAACAAAATACTATTTCACCATGAAAAGGAGTAAAGTATTGATACATGATTCAACATGGATGAATCTTGAAATATTATGTGAAACAAAAGAAGCTAGTCACAAAATGCCACATATTGTATGATTCCATTTATATGGAATGTCCAGAATAGGCAAACCTATAGTCATGGGGGTGTAATCTGCAGCACTGCGTCTAGTTAATAATATTGTACTGCATATTTGAAAGTTGCTAAGACAGTAAATCTTACCTTTTGCGACAGCATGGATGGACCTGGAGAGTATTATGCTAAGTGAAATAAGCCAGTCAGAGAAAGACAAGTACCATATGATTTCACTCGTATGTGGAATCTCATGAACAAAATAAACTGACAAACAAAATAGAAACACATGCATGGGTTTGGATTTGTGGCAGGCCCGTCCTCCTGAGTCTCTCATAGTGCCCCATGCCAGGGCAAACCATGGCCTTGAACTATTGTCCAGCCTCTGCCTACAGGCTAAAGACAGTGAAGCAGGTTGCACAGTGGGAAAAAATAGGTAAATATAGAAACAGACTCATATAGAGAACAGACTGACAGCTGTCAGACGGGAGGAGGGTTGGGGGGTTGAATGAAAAAGTAAAAGGATTAAGCAAAAAAACAAACAAACAAATAAGAACTCATAGACACAGACAACAAGACAGCACGGTGATTACCAGAAGCGAAGGGGTGTGGGGAGGTAGAAGAGGGTATAGGGGGGATAATGGTGAGGGAAGGAGATGTGACTTGGGGTGGTGAGCATGCAATGTACAGATAATGTATTACAGAATTGTACACCTGAAACCTATATGTTAATAACCAATGTCACCCCAATAAATTCAATAAAAACATTTTAAAAAATTATATAACTATGTGTGGTGACAGATGTTAATTAGACTTATTGTGGTGGTTATTTTGCAATATATAATATGAAATCACTACACTGTATAAATGAAATATAATGTTATATGTCAATTATACCTCAATAATAACTAATTAAATGAAAATATAAAGAGGTGGGGGGGCAGGGGGCTGTTACCTTAAAAAAATAAGAGTGAAGTCTGGTCACCACACCTCTAAGGAAACATGGACCCCTATGGTCATGAGGCTAACCATGGACAAATCTCTTTTATCTTCCCCTTGTGAAGTAGGTGGAACTTGACTGCTTGATTACTTTTTTTTTTTTAATGAAAGCAAGAAAGAAACCTCACCAGGAGAGAGCCATTCAGCAACTTTTTTTATTTTTTTTATTTAGGGCTGGACGATCAGAATAGAGTTTCAGCTAATCTTTGACTTAGATTCTCCTATACCTATACTGCTGTGACCTCTCAAGACAACGTTGCAGACTAGAGGTTCACAGATGTGTGATGTTTAGCCTACAAAGTATATTAAAAATCCTACTATTCCCTCTCATGGCACCTCTAACTTTTTTTTATTGCAGATGTAACTGAGTATTTAGTTGTGTTTCATGCTTGTTCCCCCATCTAGATTAAAAACTCCAGGTGACACATACGGTCTTTTTCACTACTCTTCATTTAGCACAGTACCTGACACAGCAGACACTCAATAAATATTGTTGAATGATAACAAATGAGTGAACAAATGAAGTGGAAAGGGATCAGGAAACAGGCAATCTTTAGGAGACAAAAATCCTCCTATGCCCTTTCTCGCTGTGAAAGAAAGGACCACATGAGTTGGCATAGAGTTACTACAAATAGTTAGAAGCCTGTAGGTTTGGCATATCCGCAGGATGCTGGGTCCTGCCACCCGTGAGGAGATAATTAATTCACTGCTTTACACAGGGCTTTCCCAGACTTGGCCTTTACTATTCTAGTCCTTTCGCTGGCCCCTCTCCTAAAATTCCATTTCCCGATCTCAATGCAAAGGTCCTGCACCTGCCTGAGCAGTGCTGTGTGCGTGTGGCCCCCAACACCCGCGCACACAGCGAGGCGCAGCCCTTTGGAAACCGTCACTGCAAAACTCCACAGGGAGCAGAACAGAAAACAGCTTTGATTTTTATTAAAGTCTATTTTAAGGTATAGAGTTCCATTTTCTCAGTAAAACCAGAATGAAAACATCAAAAAAGTCAGAACTGGGATCACAACTACATTATTTTATATTTTATCAAGGATTCAGTATCATCATATACAGTCCATATTAAAATTTACCCGACTGCCCCCAAATGTCTTTTTTGTCTTTTCCCTCATATCTGGATTCCAATTAAAGTTCAAAATGGCATTTGGCAATTTTGTCTCTTTAGCCTTTTAGTTAGGAACAGCCCGCCGCTTCCATTTTTCCTCGTGTCTCTAACTCCCCCCCGCCCCCGAGTTTACGGCAGCTGGCTTATATTTGATTATTTCCTCATGATTAGATTCAGGTTTACATTTGTGACACAAACACTTAAGTGATGAGTATTTCTTGTTGCATCACATCAGAAGGTGTAGAACAGTGGTTCCCAAACTTATTTGGCCTACCGCCCCCTTTCCAGAAAAAATATTACTCAGTGCCCCCTGGAAATTAATTTTTTTTAAATTTTAATAGCAATTAAACAGAAAGATATATGTATTAATGTTTCTACCTTTTTCGTAAAATATAGTAAAGAAAGGTGTAAATTAGAAACATTGAAGTTTGAAATTATGAAACTATTTATTGAACTCAGAATAGAAAGGTAATACAAAGAAATTTAAAACAAATGCACCTGTGGCCATCACCGCCCCCCTGGATCGCTGCAGTGCCCACCAGGGGGCGGTAGCGCCCACTTTGGGAATCACTGGTGTAGAAGTGACAGATTACCACATTGATGATGTTAAATATGGTCTTTTGGTTGTGTTAACCCTCAAAACATCTTCCCCCTTGTAATTAGTAAGTTAATAATTAAGTATTAATACAAAAATTTTAAGTTAATTTTCTTAGTGTGATAATGGTACGTGGCTATGTAGGAGAATATTTTTATTTTTAGGAGATGCAAGTTGGGATATTTATAAGAAAATGTCAAAAACTGCAACTTACTTGCAAATAAAGAATACTTGAGCAACTCTCGTTACCCACAAATGTGATAACCTAGATGAGATGGACCAATTCCTTGAAAGACACAATGTGCCAAAACTCACATAAGAAGAAATTGACAATCTAAATAGGTCTAGATCTAGTCAAGAAATTGGATAAATTATTAATAAAATAATAATTGAAAACAGAAAGTGCCAGGCCCAGATGGGTTCACTGGTAAATTCTACTGAACACTTAAGGGAGAAATTAAATTAATTCTCTATAATCTTTCAGAAAACAGAAGCAGAAGGAATACTTCCCAATTCATTCTATGAGGTCAGCATTACACTAATGCCAAAAATATACAAAGAAAACAACAGATCAATATCTTTCATGAACATATAGATATAAAAATCCTCAACAAAATATTAGCAAATTGGATCTAGCAATGTATAAAAAGAATTATACACGACAACCAAGTGGGACTTATCACAGGCATGCAAGACTGGTTCAACATTTGACAATAAGTTAATGTAATCCATCACAGGCTAAAGAATACAATTATATGATCACATCAGTAGATGCAGAAAAAGCATTTGACACAATCTAATACCCAGTCATGATTTTTAAAACCTTTGTATAAACCAAGAGAAGAACTTCCTCAACTTGATAGATAATTACATACCAAAAAAACCTACTGATAACATCACATAATTACAAAGAAGCTAGAAGCTTCCCTTCTAAGATCAAGAACAAGGACAGGATGTCCCCTCTCGCCAGTCCTTTTCAACATAGTACTAGAAGTACTAGCTAATGCAATAAATCAGGAAAAGGAAATAAAAGGCATACTGATAGGGAAGGAAGAAATAAAACTGTCTTTGCAGATGGCATGATCACCTATGTAGAAAATCTGAAAGAATTGACAACATACACACACACACACACACACACACACATACACACACACACACACAAAACAACTCCTGGAACTAATAAGCAATTATAGCAAGGTTGCAGAACACAAAGTTAACAGACAAAAGTCAATCACTTTCCTATAAACCAGCACTGAACAAATTAAATTTGAAATTTAATGCACAATATCATTTACATTAGTACCGCTCCCAAATGAAATAGTTGGGTATAAATCTACCAAAATATGTACAAGATCTAGATAAGGAAAACTACAAAACTCTGATGAACAAAATCAAGGATGAACTAAAGAAATGGAGACATAGATATTTCATGTTAATGGACAGGGAGACTCAATATTGTCAAGATGTCAGTACTTCCCAAATTGATCCAGGGATTCAAGGCAATCCCAGTCAAAATCCCAGCAAGTAGTTTTGTTGACATCAATAAACTGATTGTAAAGTTTATATGGAGAGGAGAAGACCCAGAATAGCCAACACAATATTGTGAAGGAGGCCTAAGTTGGAAGACTGGCACTACCCAACTTCAATTCTTACTATAAAGCTACAGTAAAATCAAGATAGTGTGGTACTGGCAAAAAAGTAAACAGATGGATAAGAGGAACAGAATAGAGAGCTCAGAAATAGACTCAAATAAATATAGTCAACTGATCGTTGACAAAGGAGCAAAAGCAATAATAATATGGAGAAAAAGATAGTCTTTTCAAAGAGTGATGCTGGACCAACAGGACACCCAAATGCAAAAAAAAAAAAAAAAAAGATTCTAAAGACAGGCCTTACACCTTTCATAAAATTAACTCAAAAAGGGTAACACAAAACTATAACATTTTTAGAAGACAGAGGAGAAAACCTAGATGATCTTGGGCATGGCGGTGACTTTTAGATATAACACCACAGGTATGATCCATGGAAGAAAGAACAGATAAACTGGACTTCATTCAAATTAAAAACATGTCCTCTGTGAAGAGAATGAAAGACAAGCCACAGTATAAAAGAAAACGTTTGTAAAAGATAAAGAACTGTTATCTGATAAAGAACTATTATCCAAAATATACAAAGAACTCTTAAAACTCAACAATGAGGACAAAGACAACCCAATTTTTAAAATAGGACAAAGACCTTAACAAACACAACTGACTTAAAGACCTCATGAGACAAGATATACAGATGGCAAATAAGTACTATCTATAAAAAGGTGCCCCATATCATGTCAAAAGGGAATAGTACATTAAAACAACAACGAGATACTATGCACTTACTAACACGGCCAAAATCTGGAACACAACAAGACCAAAAGCTGATGAGGATGTAGAGCAACAAGAACTCTCATTCATGGCTAGTGGGAATGCAAAACGATACGGCCACTCACTCTGAAAGATAGTTTGGCAGTTTCTTACAAAACTGAATATACTCTTACCATATGATCCAGTGATCACATTTCTTAGTATTTATCCAAAGGAGTTGAAAACTTATGTCCACACAAAAACCCACACACGGATGTTTATAGCAGCTTTATTCATAATTGCCAAAACTTGGAAGCAACCAAGATATTGTTTAGGATGTGAATGAATAAACTGTGGTACTGCCAAACAACAGAATAAATTCATATAATAATAAATGCTAAAAAGAAATGAGCTATCGAACTATGAAAAGACATGAAAGAACCTTAAATATACATTGCTAAGTGAAAGAAGCCAATCTGCAAATGCTACGTACTATAGGACTCCAATATATGACATTCTGGAAAAGGCAAAACTATAGAGGTAGTAAAAATATCAATGGATCGGGGAAATGGGGGAAGAAATTGATGAACAGGTGGGGCACAGAGGACTTTTAGGGCAGTGAAATCACTCTGTATGATACTATAATGCTTTTTTTTTTTTATTAGACACTAGAGGCCTGGTGCACGAAATTCATGCGGGGGGGGGGGGGGAGGTCCTTCAGTCCAGCCTGCACCCTTTTCAATCTGGGACCCCTCAGGGAATGTCTGACTGCCAGTTTAGGCCCCAGGCAGACATACCTCTCACAATCTGGGACCGCTGGCTCCTAACCACTCGCCTGCCTGCCTGCCTGATCGCCCCTAGCCACTCTGCCTGCCTGCCTGATCACCCCTAACTGCCTCTGCTTACCGGTGTGGTTGCCCTCTAACTGCCCCCCTGCCAGCCTGGTTGCCCCCTAACTGCCACCCTGCCGGCCTGGTCGCCCCCTAAGTGTCTGGAAGGAAGTCGGATGTCCGGAAGATGTCTGGTCGACCCGGTCTAATTAGCATATTACCCTCTTATTAGTATAGATTTCTCCAAAACCATAGAATGTTAACACCAAGAGTAAACCCTAATGCCGTGGTCGGCAAACTGTGGCTGGCAAGCCACGTGTGGCTCTTTGTTCCCTTGAGTGTGGCTCTTCCACAAAATACCACGTGCGGGCACGCACGTACAATGTGACTGAAACTTCGTGGCACATGAGAAGTCGGTATTTTGTGGAAGAGCCGCATGTGACTCGCGAGCCGTGGTTTGCCGAGCTGCAGTTTGCTGACCACTGCCCTAATGTAACCATGCACTTTGAGTGATGATGATGGGTCACTGGAGGTTCATGAACTGTAACAACTGTACCACTCTGGAGGAATGTAAGAGTGGGGGAGGGGGTTCATGAGCATCTCTGTGCTTTCCCTTCGGTTTTGCTATGAACCTAAAACTGCTCTAAAAAAAAGTCTTAAAAATAAAAATTCTGCAACTTAGTTTCAAATAATACAGAAAAATGTGTGTCTATCTATCTGCCCAGATAGATAGATAGATAGACAGATAGATAGATTGATAGATAGATATACAACAATGTGGCAAAACCTTAAAATGTTAGAGACTCCAGTTGAAAGGACTCTGACATTCACTGTACTACTGTTCTTTCAACTTTTCCACAGGTTTGTAATTTGTCCAAAGCAAAAGGTTGAGGTGAAACAAATAAAAAGGATTAACAAAGCCCTAAGACCAGAGCATGCAGGGCAACACTGAGATGCTGAAGTCTGAGCCAAAATCTCTCCACTCTTTGGGGAAAAGAATGTAAAAAATCACAGGTAGCCCTAACTGGTTTGGCTCAGTGGATAGAGTGTTGGCCTATGTACTGAAGGGTCCCAGGTTCGATTCCGGTCAAGGGCATGTACCTGGGTTGCGGGCACATCCCCAGTGGGTGGTGTGCAGGAGGCAGCTGATCAATGTCTCTCATTGATGTTTCTAGCTCTCTATCCCTCTCCCTTCCTCTCTGTAAAAAATCAATAAAGTATGTTTTAAAAAAAAATCACAGGTAGCCCTGGCCAGTTTGGCTCAGTGGCTAGAGCATCTGCCTGCAGACTGACGGGTCCTGAGTTCAATTCTGGTCAAGGGCACATACCTCGGTTGCAGGCTCCATCCCAGGCCCTGGCTGGGGCTCGTATGAGAGGTAACCAATCGATGTCTCTCTTACATTGATGTTTATCTCTCTCTGTCTCTCCCCGTCCCTCCAATTCTCTCTATCAATTGAAACATATGCGTGGGTGAAGATTAAAAAGAAAAATCATAGGCAGGATGCAACCAGAAGTCAAAAATATAGCCACTAGAGTTAGATTAGATGTCAATCTACAGACTGCGGTCACTGAGAAGGCACTGACCTGTAGTTAGAACACTTAAGCCCCGTCTTCTTCCTCCTTTCTCACTTCCATTTTCCTACTTATGAGAGCATGCAAAACTAACGCAGAAACCCATTAATATAGTGGTTTTTAAAAAAAATAAAGGCAGTGTTGCCCTGACTGGTTTGGCTCGGTGAATAGAGCGTCGGCCTGCGGACTCAAGGGTCCCAGGTTCGATTCCGGTCAAGGGCATGTACCTTGGTTGCAGGCACATCCCCAGTAGGGAGTGTGCAGGAGGCAGCTGATCGATGTTTCTAACTCTCTATCCCTCTCCCTTCCTCTCTGTAAAAAATCAATAAAATATATTAAAAAAAATAAAAATTAAAAAAATAAAGGCAGTATTAGCCAAAAGAGAAAAAAATATTTCCCCATTTTTTCAATCTATTGACCAACTGCACTAAAGGAAAGTAAAAATCATTAAAATAAAAAAACACATAGAATAGGAAGGGGCACAGAGAATGTTGAGAAAGAGAAAGGCGTAAGCAATCAGAAAAGAAGGTTGGTTCTGTCAGAGTTCTATGTTTCAGGAAGTCTGTGTGTCAGGAGCAAAAGTGCATACACACAGAGGATAAAAACCTGGGCTGCCTCTGCTAGATATGCTCAGTTTCAAGTGAGCTGACTTCTATATTCCTTCTTTTCTTATTTTTTCTTTTAACTTCCACGTCCGTGGGGGAGAGAAAAATAACGTCCCAAATCTAGGAGCACACACCTTGAAAGCGGATAATCTTCTGTAAAAGAAGAAGTGTCCATTTGTCTAAGAAATCAGTTTTCCTGAAATTAATGGTATAATCATCGCAACTATACCATTAGCCTGGAGGGTGAAGTACTACACTCACATACACAAAACACACAGCCACGAAAAAATGGCCTACAAAGAGACACCCCAAACTCTTTTTTTAAAAAAAATATATTTTATTGATTTTTTTTTTACAGAGAGGAAGGGAGAGGGATAGAGAGTTAGAAACATCGATGAGAGAGAAACATCAATCAGCTGCCTCCTGCACATCTCCTTCTGGGGCTGTGCCCACAACCCAGGTACATGCCCTTGACCGGAATGGAACCTGGGACCTTTCAGTCCGCAGGCCGACGCTCTATCCACTGAGCCAAACCGGTTTTGGCCCCAAACTCTTAAGGATGGGATATATAACTTCTCTATTTTATTCTGTATATTTATTTGTTGAAGTTATTTAAATGAGCATGCATTCATGTCTAACTAATTTTATAAGGCATTGTATCTTATAATTTCAGACTATTAATGCTGTAGCATATGTTACACAATTTTAAAAACTTTTAAAAATGTGATATCTACATCAATGTGACTCATTATATACAAAAAGGGGGAAAGACAAGACATAGGAAAAAGTTCAGGATAAAATAAAATGAAAATTACCTCATATTGCCTCTGAACTTTAGGTGTTTATTCTAAAACGAGCCTTATTTTGTAATGGCTCAAACACAGTTTTATTAAAAACTATAATTTCTGAGTTCTGGGCTAATTTTTAGGTCACTGAATCAAAAATGATTTCCAAAAGGATACCACCCAAAAATCTTCCTTATTTAAATATAAATGATTTCCAAGAGTCTATTTTATATATTGGGGGGGGGGGGTTGTTTTTTTTAAAGAAAGAGAAACATCGATCAGTGGCCTAACACACGAGCCCCCATTGGGGATCAAACCCACCACCTCTTCATGTACAGATGGCTCTCCAATCGAGTCACACTGGCCAGGGCAAGAATCTGTTTTATAACATATAGAAAAAGGTCTCTAACTTGTGTTCTAAACCAATCTATTTATTGCAGATATAGTTCAGCACTCATTTTAGATATGATATATTCCAAATTTTTATGTATATATAAATAAGTGCACATACTTATTGCTCAAGCACCAAGCGGCGGCTGTCGGCCCCCATCACCCCTAAGTGCTTCACCACCTTCCCCTGCTCCTGAGGGGCGATCAGGGCAGCAGCCACCGCTCACACCCGCTGATAGCACTGCCCTGCTCGCACCTGCTGCTGGCGCTGGGCCCCAATTGCTCTGCGCAGTCAATGCCATCAGCGCGTGGGAGTGGCAGCACTCAGAGTGGGGCTGCAGGGGACCATGGCGGGAGGGGCCCAGTGGGGGTGCGGAGGATGGGCCGACCCATCCCTGTGCCCATCTCAGCTTCGCAGCCCACAGTTCCTTTCAAGGTGCACAAATTTGTGCACTGGGCCCCAAGTATATAAATAAGTGCACATGCTTATTGCTTAAAAGGAAAGAGCCAGGAAAAAGTGGAGGATGGAAATGTCGGAGAGAACTGATGTTTAGAGACAATTAAATGAGGGACAAAAGAATTCCACTGGACTTGACCACTGGAAAAAACTGGGAGGGCGAAGACCTGATTGAGGCAGTCAGGGATGCAAAGCACTGAAATGCTGTGGATGAGAGCCTTGTGACTGTGACAGACGGGGCTGCCAGGACAGTCTGAGATCAGAACATGAAGGGCTTTCTACGGCACAAGAGGAAGTTCCTGACACTTCCTGCTAGAGAGCAGAACTCAGAGCTTTTGGCTCTGAGACTGAACTTCACTTGATTTAACATCCCAAGGACTTGGCGAAGTATCCGATATTCAGAAATGTTTGCTAAATTGAATAACTTATTCTCCCTTCTAAGCTACAAGAACAAAACAAGTTGTTGTCAGATGCTTTGTTTTTAGTATTAACAGTCAGCCAGTAACTTCTCATTCCTATTCTCACTTCCAAGATAGTTTCTTTTTCTCCAGTAACTGTCTAGTCCTTTTATATTCCCCATGCCAGCCATGCTAGACTTTCCATAGTTTTCCAAATATGCCATGTTCTTTCACACTTTGTGCCTTTGCCAAAATTGCCCCTAATTTATGTGTTCTAAGCCAATCTATTTATTGCATATATATATTTAAACACTCATTTTGGATATAAAATATATTCCTAATTTTTATGTATATACTAGAGGCCCAATGCATGACATTTGGCGGGACGGGGGGTCCCTCAGCCAGGCCTGTGCCCTCTCGCAGTCTGGGACCCCTCAGGGGGTATCTGACTGCCAATTGAGGCCTGCGGGGGGTAAAGCAGGCCTAAGCCAGCAGTCGGACATCCCCCGAGTAGTCCTTAGCACTGCCACAGAGGTGGGAGAGGCCAATTGAGGCTCCCGCCACTGCTGCTGCCCTCGCCAGCCATGAGCCTGGCTTCTGGCTGAGCGGCGCTCCCCCTTTAGGAGCGCACTGACCACCAGGGGGCAGCTCTTGCGTTGAGCATCTGCCCCCGGTGGTCAGTGTGTGTCATAGCAACCAGTCATTCCACCGTTCGGTCGATTTGCATATTAGCCTTTTATTATATAGGATAAGTAAGTGTGCTCTCCTGCACTCCTCTTTATGCTTCTCTACTCAGCTCACATAACCCCTCCACCGAGCAGCCTCTCCAGGCATTCTCTCCATCCCCGAATTTCCCCAGTTGGTGAAATACCGGGGCAGTTAGTATCCCTACCGCCCACGTTCTGTCTCATCCGTACTCCACTCTGCTGCCAGTTATCTTCCTAAAATGCAAATCTGACCACATTCGTTTCCTGCTCAACATGCTTTCACCAGCGGCTTCCGTCTGGCACAAAGTCCAAACTCAGCATTCCATTCAAGACTGTCTCCTGGCTCTTTTCCAGGTCCTTACACCTTTATTCAGGGGATTCTTTCTGCCTAAAATGCACTTCTCACCTATTCATTCATACTTCAAGTCCAGGCTTGGGAGCCTCTTCCTCTACAAAGCCTTTCCTATACCCATCCCCTAACACTGCACTTCAAGATCAAATGACCCACTCCTTGTATAACGGTACCAGTCTTCCCTTCCTACGTGCCCCACAATCCCCTTCATTAATTTTTAATTATGGTATTTACTTTATTTTTAAATATTAATTAAGGAAGACTGTAAGATTTCAGTGTTTTTACAGGAGAGCAGGGGCTCTTTAGAAGGTTAGTGAGCACTGTCCAACAGCTCTACATCCCTCTGTCTTAGCATATGTAACATTTGGAGCACTTCTTTTTTAAACAAATCTCATCAGATTATAATTCCTCAAAAGTAGGGACTGAGGCTTAGTTCTGATCTTAAGAGACTAGTACAGTAACTACCTTAATAAGTATAATTAAGTGGCAGTGAAATGAACTTCGCTGAGGAAATAATAAAGGACAGTTTTGAATTCTAGGTACTCAAATAGAAATTCCAGAAGAAACTTCTGTGTTCTGGTCATTCTCCTCCACACAGAAGCCCAGAATTTCCACCAGGCATCTCCATTAAGTGGAAGGACCTTCAATGGCCCTGCTGCATCAAATATGAACCTGCACACCAGACACTGAGGCCCTCGATGCCTGCCTCCACCCTCCCTCTCCCATCTTCTGTCTCACTACCCCTCACCCACACCGTTCTTCACGTCACTCTCAGCGATACTTGCTTCAGAAATACTGCCAATGTTCTACTTCTCTGGAGTCCCTTCCCCAGGTGCCCAAATGCCACACCCCACCTGCCAGGGTCCCTGCGTCAGAGCCCCTCTTCCCCAAAGGCTCTCTGGATTTCGCTTCTTCCTTCTGATCTCTGACACACTTCATCTGGCCCCGTCTCACCCTTGGCTCCTTCCTGTGAGCCTCAGCGTTCAGTGTGCAAACTTCTCAGGCCCCGGCCCTCCCTCCTACGTGCCCCACACGGCCCGGACCAAAGCTGAAGATGTAACCAGCTGACACTCAGCAGCGCTGCCTGGGTGGTATTTACATGAATCCCCGCAAGCAGCTTTCAGTGCTATGTACATGAGCATTTCTTTGTAGTCCCTATCTCACGGCCACCTCCGTGTCACCACGAGGAAGACAGTCCTGCTGGAGCTGAGGAAGAGAGAAGACCTGTTTTTATAGCCACGTGACGGATCAGAGGCTTTGCAATTTTCTTCAGTATCACTGAAAATAAACATAGCCCCCCCCCACACACACACACCTGAAGTTATTTTGCCTTTTTGCCTTTCCTGAGCTAAGAATTCTTAAGTTTTCAGTTCTTTAATACTCTGTTCCATCCCTTCTCTCTAGTAAAATTTTGCTTTCCCCAGTCTGTTAAAATACCCCCAGGTAAAGAAAACCATAATATTATGATGGTGGAAATTTAAATATGTAACTCTGGGAAATTAAAAAACATATAGTTTTGAAGAGTCTTTAATTCATCAGAAATGATGAAATCTGGCCACCACAAGGGTATAATACTGTAGCAACGAGGGTCATATTCCTTCCTTCTCCTCCTGATCACACTACTGCTCTAGTAGATCCCCAGGGGGTAGGAAGGCCCCGTGACTGGGGTCTGGTCAATGAACCATGGTTTGCAAGACATCACCTGCAGGCCTGGCCCAGAGAGGCCCTCTGCGTATTCTCCAAGTTCTCGCCCCTTTCTCCTCTGTGCGCTAGATCGGAGGACCCAGTGGAGGATTCAAGGCCCTAGGAGTGGGCGGGGTGACCAGATGGAAGGAATCTGTGTCCCTGAACGTATGAGGTGGAACAGAACTCCTTCCCCAACCCCCACACATCTGCACTAGACTGTGACAGGAAAGAAAGAAACCTTCACGGTCCGGCCATTGGCATTTTGGGGGTAGTCTGTAACAGGAGGGAGCCAACCCTGACTGAAATGACATTATCATGAATTCTTAAAGTTAAAAATAACAATTATTCCTACGTTTTACTTACAAGCAACTCTGTCTACAGCGATCCTTGGTTACGCCACACGAGCCATGTTACTGTTTTCCCTTCCAGGTGACGTGGGCACAGTGGAAGCTACAGTGTGCCCCTCAGATTGGAAGGACCGGTCTGCTGCTGGGATCAGCGCCAGCCCTTTTCAGGAAATGCCTTGGCTGAGACAGCTGTCTTGCCCAGAGTCATGTCTTTCCAGGGTGGCCTCCTCTACTGACTAGTGGTGTCCAATGACAGGTCAAGGAGAAACTCCCGGTATAAAGGCACAGCCCCCTTCCCCTAACTCAGAAGGACTAGCTGGCCCCACTTCACATCCCTGCGGGGCTGGCTGAGACCTTTCGTGGGGCTGAATCCCAGTCCAACTTGTCCTCTGTACAATCATGCTTCCTTCTCTTCCTTTCCCATCTGTTTCCTTGCAGGATCATTGGTCCCAAAACCACTCCCTAATAAGCTTTCCACACTCTAATCTCTGTCTCAGAATCACTTCCCTATGACCCAACCTGAGACAGGCACTGTATCCTTGATGCAGTATCATGTTACCCAACTCTGCCTCAGTATATGGCACCAATCCCAGCTTTTCCAATCAAACATGAACATATGCAAAATCACACTGGGATGGAAGCTTAAAAACTGAGGCTCTCCAGAGAAATTCAGAATGCATTAGACTATTAAAAGACCAATGCTTTGCAAGAAAATACATGAGACCACATTTTGACAGCCCCTTTGAGAAAGGGAGCTTTGAAATTATCCCAACGATAATATGACCACCTTGCTTGTCATCAAATAAAGAAATTATTAAGTATATAACAAAGAGCCATGTAACAAAAATTACTGAGGATCTGTTATCCATCTGTGCGGGTACCTGGTATTACAATTAGGGCAGTTACTTCCTGCGTGCTCACCACAACACGGTGCTAAGAGCTTTACACGCACTCACTCATTAAATCTTTCACTCGTTCTGCAGGTGATAAAACTCAGGTTCAAAGAGCAAATAAACTACCGAGTCACAGACTAGGACTCAAAGCCAGAACAAGTTTACTCCAAAGCCTCAACTCTCTGGTATGTCTTGCACATTGCAATTATGTCTTGCATAGTTAAGTTCTGAGACTGTTCAAGTACTGTAACTAGTTCACTAAGTAATTTGCAAGAAGGGAGGGAGAGCAAAAGGCAGTATCAGGGTATCCCCCCAAAAAGTGTACAAACACTTTGAATAATTATAAAGGCAGTGCTTATTAAAATACAATTCATTTTCAAAATTGCGCTATCAGCTGTTCAAGTGTGTATACATCTTTTGGGACGCCCTTTATGTAATTCCAAAATCTATGTTCTCTCCTTCACCTTGCTATTGCTTCCACTGGTGACAGATAAAGGTGCACATGATTTAATGAATGAGTTAAAGAACAATCCCATACAGGACTTTGCCAGAAGGAAGATACGCAGCACAAGCCTGTCCTGTGGCAATCCAAAGGTTCTTCTGCCCTCTTGTGGCTCCAGGCGACTGCTACATAGCAAAGCACTATTAAAAAGCTAAAATACCATATAAAGGCACTTGGCAGTCAGACCAAAACAGCAGGAGGCAACTGTGATTGGCTCAAAATGGAATAAATTTAATAACGTAAAAATCTGATTTTTCCACTTTTCCGTGCCAACTATTGCTGGTAATAAAAAAGCTCATAATAAGAATAAGAATACTGGAGCTCAAAGAAAAAAATCAGTATTCTGCAATGGTAATAAAGAATACTAACCATGCCCTAACCGGTTTGGCTCAGTGGACAGAGCGTCGGCCTGCGAAGTGAAAGGTCCCAGGTTCGATTCTGATCAAGGGCACATGCCCGGATTGTGGGCTCCATCCCCAGTGGGGGACTTGCAGGAGGCAGCCAATCCATGATTCTTCTCTCATCATGGATGTTTCTCTCTCTCTCTCCCTCTTCCTTCCTCTCTGAAATCAATAAAAATAAATTTAAAAAATAATAACCAGCTATATGTATTCAGAACAATGATAAAAATTTAAAACATTTTAAACCCCAAACAAAACTCCTGATCCTTGCTTTCTACACATAATATAAAGAGTGTCCCCCCAAATGTATACACATACTTTGAATGATTATCAAGGTAGTGTTTATTAAAATATACTTCATTTTCAAAATCGAGCTACCAGCTGTTAAAGTGTGTGTACATTTTGGGGGGACACCTTGTATTTTAGAAATCTTATCCTATCAGCATATACAGAGCCTCCTCATTCTTCAGGTGCAGAACACCCCATTGGATAGCTGAACTTGGCCCCTACTGATGAACAGTAAAGTTACTTCCAAGCTTTTGTTATTAAAAACAATGATGCGCCCTGACCAGTTTGGCTCAGTGGATAGAGCAGTGCGTGGTTGCGGGCACATCCCCAGTAGGGGGTGTGCAGGAGGCAGCTGATGGATGTTTCTCTCTCATGGATGTTTCTAACTCTCTATTCCTCTCTCTTCCTCTCTGTAAAATATCAATAAAATATATACATATATATAACCAATGATGCAACAGACAAACAAAAACTGCTGCAGTGAGTGCTACTGTACATAGATCATTTCGCAAGTACCCAGAAATGCCTGCAGATGAATTCCTAGAAGTGGAAATGCTGGGTAAAGGGCGCACACATGCCCTCGCATTCCTTCCTTTTTGAGACTTCTTCCTACGACTTTCCCTCTCTCCCTGGCTGCTCAGGCTTCTTAAAAGTTTAAGAACCACTGCCCTAACCCGTCTTGCTCAGTGGATACAGCCTCAGACTGGGGACTGAAGGTTTCCGGGTTTGATTCTGATCAAGGGCACATGCTTGGGGTGCGGGCTCAATCCCCAATGTGGGACGTGCAAGAGGCAGCCGACCAATGATTCCCTCTCATCACTGATGTTTCCATCTCTCTCTTCCTCTCTGAAATTAATAAAAATATGTATTTTTAAAAGTTTAAGAACCACTGTTTATTCAGGGTGACTTTCAAGGAGTGACCACATGCTGCTCACCCCTTAGTTGGTAGCTCCCAAAGATTTGATCCTTGTCCTCTTTCATCCTGTATCCTCTCTCCCAGCTATCAGTTTTTTCCTTGCAAAGTTATTATTTCTGGGTATTATGCTTCCAGAGTTATGTTATATACATGTGTGCAAATCCTATCCTATATATTAAAAGGGTAATATGCAAATTGATCCTAACAGCAGAACAACTGGGAATGACTGGTCACTATGCCACACACTAACCACCAGGGGTCAGGCGCTCAATACAGGACCTCCCCCTGGTGGTCAGTGCGCTCCCACAGGGGGAGCTCTGCTCAGCCACAAGCCAGGCTGATGGCTGCCAGCACAGCGGTGGTGATGGGAGCCTCTCCCGCCTCCTCAGCAGCGCTAAGGATGTCCGACTGCAGCTTAGGCCTGCTCCCCGCTGGCAAGTGGACATCCCCCAAGGGCTCCCGGGCTGCCAGAGGGATGTCTGACTGCCACCTTAGGCCTGATCCCCCAGGGAGCAGGCTTAAGCCAGCAGGTGGACATCCCCTGAGGGGTCCCAGACTGCGAGAGGGCACAGGCCAGGCTGAGGAACCTTCCCGAGTGCACAAATTTTTGTGCATTGGGCCTCTAGTACATATATAATATATATGCCTGTGTATGTACAAATATGAACATACATATACAAGACTTCCCCCCTTTTTATATAAATAACTAGAGGCCTGGTGCACAAAATTCATGTACAGGTAGGGTCCCTAGGCCTGCCTGGTGATCAGGGCCCATCTGTGGGGCAATCGGGGGGGTCCCCGCTGGCACCCGCCTTGGTTGGCCTAGGGCCTGTGGGCTGTGGGCAGCTCTTGCATTGAGAGTCTGCCCTCTGGTGGTCAGTGCGCCTCATAGCAACCGGTTGTTCTGCTGGTCATTCTGCCATTTGGTCAATTTGCATATTAGGCTTTTATTGTACAGGATAGCATTTCCATCTCAAATTGAAGCAGTTTTAACACATTGTATGCAGGAAACGTATTTATACGTTTTACGTATTTATACGCTCTACCAGTGTAGTAGAGCGCAGGGCACGTATTAATACGTTTCTTATAGACTAGCGGTAGAATGCGGGTAACGTATAAATACGTAAACTAAATTTATCGTAATTTTACTGAACGTTGCCATTTGCGCAAAAAATTAGCAAAAATGGCTTGTGCCACCTGTTAGCGCGTGATAAAAATGACCCGCAAACAATGTGTTAAGGGGATACCTCCAAGCAGCAGCCATCACAGGAGATAAAATTGTGGTCCAAAACATTTTCAACCAATAGTTATTTGCCTGACAATTGGAGTGAACCCGAAGGAGGAGATCAGATTAAAAGGACTATCTGCCCTGGCCAGTGTGACTCAGCTGGTTGGATATCGTCCTGTACACTAAAAAGTCAGGGCACATACCCAGGCGCAGGTTCAAACCCTGGTCAGGTCGCATGTTTCTCTCTCACATCAATGTTTCTCCCTCTCTCTCCCTCTCCCTTCCTCTCTCTTTAAAATCAATTAAAAGAACAAAGAGTAAAGCACCCCCCCATCCTCTCTCTAAAATCGATTTAAAAAATTTTTTTTTTTTTTAAAGAAGAAAGTATTGTCTCACCCTGGCCAGATAGCTCAGGTTGTTTAAAGCGTTGTCCCGAACACCAAGGTTGTGGGTTCAATCCCTGCTCAAGGCACATGTAAGAATCAACCAATGCCCTAACCCCAGGGATTTCTCTCTCATCGATGTTTCTATCTATCCTTCTCCCTTCCTCTCTGTAAAAAGTCAATAAAATATAGTTTTTTTTAAAAAGAAAGAAAATGCAAATCAAGTCCAATTTAAAAAAAAAATCAACCAATGAATGCACAAGTAAGTGAAACAACATATGTTTCTCTCTCTCTCTCTCTCTCTCTCTCTCTCTCTCTCTCAAAATGAGTAAATAAAAAATAAAAACGTATTGTCTCCCACCCTGGCCTACTATTTCAAAAGGTCTCGGAAAGTACCCACAAATTAATTCAAGAGCTAGAGGAAGTATGGAACAGAGGTCAATAAGTAAAAGATCAGAGTCTAAATATGATCTTTGGCAGCTGTGGTTAGCCATGTAGGAAAAATTTTTGATTTTACTTTTTTTTAATGAAAGTTTTTTTAACTACATAAGAGTAAAGAGAAGAGTGTAATGAGCCCTGTCCTAGAGATTAAACAATTATGCAAAACATTTTGCTACTGGCTTCCTGGTTTTATTTCTTCATTCTCTCCCCTTCCTTCCCTGGCCCCTCCTTCTTTCTCCCTCTCTGTTTTTTGGCTACATAGTTTTAACAAGTCCCTGACATCATGCTGTTTCATCCCTAAATAGTTCTTCTGGTCATAATTATAAAATACATTTTCTTACATGATCCCAATATCATTATCACATCTAACAAAGTAGTAACTTCTTAGCTCAGTCCACATTCATATTTCACAATTATTTTGAAAAATCTTTTTACAGTAAGCCTCTTAAGTTTTAATGGAACTATATAGCCAAAGAAATTCCATACCAGCCAGCAATAGCCTGTGACTATTCAATCTTAACAGAATTCCCAGTCTCAAACCCCCACCAACAGGAAATGAACTGCTCAAGTTGTACACTTCCAGGAGGGGCATTCCTCCCAGGGCTGGCCTGATGGCCCACCCTGACGTGGCCTTGGCAGGTAACAGTTAAAGAAGAACCATCCTATACCCTTTAGTTTCTTCCTTCTAGCCCACCAGTCCTAAATGACCAGGAATCTGCTGTCTCCACAGATTTGCCTATTTTGAACATTTCATACAATACACGGTCCTTTGTGACTAGCTTCTTTCACTTAGCATAATGTTTTCAAGCTTCATTCATATTGTAGGACATCAGTATCTCATTCATTTTTTATTGCTGAATAACATCCCATTGTATAGACCAGCGATCTTCAACCGTTTTCATCTCACAGTACACATAAACTACTAAAATTCTGCAGCACACCAAAAAATATACTTCTTGGCAATCTGACCCAAAAAAAGCATAATTTTGATTCAGTTACACCAGACAGCTATTGTTGTGTTGGCTGTTCTCATTTTTTTATTTGACAATCTAAGGGAAAAGAGATAAAAATAGTAAAGTATTGCAGGTTTTAAAAATTCTTGTGGCACACCAGTATGCCTGCCATGGCACACCAGTTGAAAATCGCCGGCAGACATACCACTTTTATTTATCCCATTCATCAGTTGGTGGACTATTGGGGTATTTACACTTTTTGGCTATTAGGAATAATGCTTCTATGAAAGCTCACATACAAGTTTTAATGTGGACACATGTTTTCATTTCTCTTGAGTTTATATACCTAGGAGTGGAACTGCTGGGTCAAATGGTAACTCTGTATTTAACTTTTTAAGGAATTGCCAGACTGTTTTCCAAAATGGCTACACAATTTTACATTCCCACGATCTGGGTATGAGGGCTCCAATTTCTCCACATCCTCGCCAACACTTGCTATTATCTGTCATTTTTATTATAACCACTCTAGTGGGTGTTAAGTGGTATCTCATTGCAAATTTGCATTTCCCTAGTGACTAATGATGTTGGACATCTTTTCAAGTGCTTACTGACCATTTGTATATCTTTGTTGGAGAAATGGCTATCCAGGTCCTTTGCCCATTTTAAAAATTGGATTGTCTTCTTATTGTTGAATTGTAAGAGTTATGCCTTCTATTCTTTCCCATTTTTTCCACTGAGAATAAAAGGTTGCTAACCATCAAAAAGAGCATTGATTGTTTTTTCCTATAGCAAAAAGTAACCACCAGAACTACTTTAAAACCGAACCAAATCCATCAACAACAGCTTCACTTCAGTGACTACTGTTCTGAAAGTCATCCTATTCAACAACAGCCTTATTCATATAATTGGAAATTCACAGCTAAAGGTCAACCAATCCCTAACACTCTCACTTCTGAAAGTCCCCCAATCCCTGAACTCCACTTTTTTGAAGACTCAAGAATACAGTGGTTCTTAGATTTCTGGTATTAGACCTTTTCACACTCTTAAAACTTACTAAGGACTCCAAAGTGTTTGTGTATGTGGATGAATGATTTTATTAATACTAGAGGCCTGGTGCACAAAATTTGTGCACTGGGGGGGCGGGCAGGGAGTGTCCCTCAGCCCAGCCTGCACCCGCTCCAATCTGGAACACCTCGGGGGATGTCTAACTGCTGGTTTATAGGATCAGGCCTAAACCGGCAGTCGGACATCCCTCTCACAATCCAGGACTGCTGGCTCCCAACCGCTCTCCTGCCTGCCTGCCTGATTGCTCCCAACTGCTTCTGCCTGCCAGCCTGATCACCTCCAACTACCCTCCCCGGCCAGCCCGGTTGCCCCCAACTGCCCTCCCCTGCAGGCCCAGTTGCCCCCAACTGCCCTCCCCTGCCAGCCTGGTCGCCCCTAACTGCCCTACCCTGCCAGCCTGGTCGCCCCTAACTGCCCTACCCTGCCAGCCTACTGAACGTTGCCATTTGCGCAATAAATTAGCAAAAATGGCCCGCGCCACCTGTTAGTGTGCGATAAAAACTACCCGCAAACAATGTGCTAATTGCCCTCCTCTGCCAGCCCAGTCACCCCTAACTGCCCTCCCCTACTGGCCTGGTCGTCCCCAACTGCCCTCTTCTGCAGGCCTGGTCACCTCTAACTGCCCTCCCCTGCTGGTCTGATAGCCCACAACTGCCCTCCCCTGCTGACCATCTTGTGGCTGTGGGCGCTGCCATCTTTGAGGGTGGGGCATTCAATTAGCATATTTCCTCCTTATTGGCTGTGGGTGTCGCCATCTTTGAGGGCAGGGCAGTCAATTAGCATATTCCCTCTTTATTAGATAGGTTTTGTTATATTGAAACATTTTAAAAGTATGAATTCATTTAAAATTAACAATAGAGCCCTGACAGGTTTGGCTCAGTGGATAGAGCATTGGCCTGGGAACTGAAAGGTCCCAGGTTTGATTCCGGTGAAGGGCATGTACCTTGGTTGTGGGCACATCCCCAATAGGAGGTGTGCAGGAGGCGGCTGATCGATGTTTCTCTCTCATCAATGTTTCTAACTCTCTATCCCTCTCCCTTCTTCTCTGTAAAAAGTCAAAATATATTTTAAAAAAAATAAATAAAATAAAATTAACAATAGAAAAAATAACTTTTCTAAAACAGAAACAGTAGGAAAGAGTAGTTTTACATTTCTGCAAATCTCTTTAATTTACAAATTAATAAAAGAAATTTGGATTTTCACCAGTTTCTAATTCAATCTGTTGTAAAACATCTGTTTTGACTATGCACTCAATGTAGGAACAGTTAACTATATAAAGTAAACATTGACAAACAAAGGGAGAGATTGACAGTAACACCCCACTGACATCAGTGGATAGATCATGCAGAGAGAAAATTAAGGAAAGAGCAGTTTTAAATGACACATTAGCTCAAAAGGACCTAACAGGTAATTTTAGAGCATCACCCAAAAGCAATAGAATAAATCCTTCTTTTCAAGTGCACAGAAACATTTTCCAGGACAGACTGCATGTTAGGCTGCAAAACAAGTCTCAATAAATTTAAAAAGACTAAAATCTATCAAGTACCTTCTTTGATCACAATGATATGATACTAGAAATCAACCATAAGAAAATTGAAAAACACATGGAGGCTAAATAACAAGCTACTAAATAATGAACAGATTAAAAATGAGATCAAAGAGGAAAATAAACATCCCTGAGACAAACCAAATTGAAAACATGATCTCAAAAATCTATGGACACAACCAAAGCAGTTCTGAAAGGGAAATTCATAGCAATACAGACCCACCACCTTGAGAAACAAGAAAAATCTCCAAAAAAAAAAATCTTACCTTGCATAAAGAATAAAGAAGAACAAACAAATCCAAAGTAAGTGGAAGGAAATAATAAAAATCATAGTGGGGTAAAAAAAAACAAAGGAGAGACTTAAAAATAATAAAAAGATCAATGAAACAAATAACTGGTTCTTTTAAAAGATAAACAAGATTGATAAACCTTTGATCAGACTCATCAAGAAAAAAAAGGGCCCAAATATGTAAAATCAGAAATGAAAGAGAAATGACAGCCAACACCACAGAAAACAAAGCATTATTAAAAAAAAATACTACGAACAATTATATAACAACAAATCGGACAATGTGGAAGAAATGGATAAATTCCTAGGACTGTACAATCTTCCAAGACTGAATTAGAAAGAAACAGAATATCTGAACAGACCAATAATTATAAAAGATCAAATGAGTAATCAAAACTCCCAACAAATAAGGGTCCTGGACTAGATGGCTTCAAAAGAGAATTTTACCAAGTGTTCAATGAAAAATTAATACCTATCCTTCTCACCCTGTTTGATTGCTCCGTGGTTAGAGCATCAGCCCATGGACTGAAGCGTCCTGGGTTCAATTCCTGGTCAAAGACACATACCTTGGTTGCAGACTCATCCGTGCCCAAGTCGGGGCACATGTGGGAAGCAACCAATTGATGTGTGTGTGTGTGTGTGTCTCTCTCTCCCGTTCCTCCCTCCCTCCTACTGTCTCTAAAAACAAAACAAACAAAACACACACACACACACAAACTATCCTTCTCAAACTATTCCAAATATTAAAGACGAGAAAAGGCTACCAAATTATTTCATGAGGCCAGCATTACCCTGATAACAAAGACAAAGACACTACAAAAAAAGAAAATTATAGGCCAACATCCCTGATGAACATAAATGCAAAACTCAACAAAATATCAGCAAACTTAATTCAGCAATACATTAGAAAGATTATATACCATAATCAAGTGGAATTTATTCCTGGGATGCAAGATTGGTTCAATATCCACAAATCAATGTGCTACACCACATAAACAAATTAAAGGATAAAAACATATGATCATAATAATAGATGCAGAAAAAGCATTTGACAAATTCCAACAGCCATTAACTGTGTAACATAGATAAACTAATGAAACTAAATACTTCAGTTGCTCAACTGGAAAATAGAGATAACAACAGCATATTCATATGGTTATAGTAAGAAGTAAATTAGCCAAGGCCGGTTTGGCTCAGTGGATAGAGCGTCGGCCTGTGGACTGAAGGTTCCCGGGTTCAATTCCGGTCAAGGGCATGTGCCTTGGTTGCGGGCACATCCCTGGTGGGGGGTGTGCAGGAGGCAGCTGATCAATGTTTCTCTCTCATTGATGTTTCTGACTCTCTGTCCCTCTCCCTTCCTCTCTGTGAAAAATCAATAAAAATATATTTTTTAAAAAAAAGTAAATTAAATAAAATTAAATGTACGAGGCCTGACAAACAACAGGTCTTCCATAAAGTTAGTATCTTTCTTAACTTCTCCAGCAAAATATTATCTAATCCTTGATTATGTCTTCTACAGGTCAGTAGCTCTTATCGGAAATAGAGACCCCCATCCCTTGCACATGTTTCCATCTATTTTATGGATACAGATTAATTTATCCATTATGGCTACAGACAATGCCTCTAACCACAGACTTTTGCCCTGCACTGATATAAACACTCCTTATTGGGGGTAGTCTCCTTGATTTTAAAAATAAGTTGGGACACAAATTTAAGTAAACTCCGGAAACACAAAGTAATTACTGGTAATTATAAGCTAAGCAGTTAAAAGGCATTTAAACATTCCATATAAAACAATAAAAGATATAACACTATATTTTAAAAATTGGCTTGCAACTGCTTCAGTAGTTTGGGCCATGTGAGAAATAAGTGAACTACTTCATAGGAACAGTTCCCATGCTAAGGTCTCAACATGAGGCCAACTGTCAGATGCCTCTTGCAACTCATTCTAGCTTTTTTAAAAAATATATATTTTATTGATTTTTTTACAGAGAGGAAGGGAGAGAGATACAGAGTCAGAAACATCGATGATGAGAGAAACATCGATCAGCTGCCTCCTGCACATCTCCCACTGGGGATGTGCCCGCAACCCAGGCACATGCCCTTGACCGGAATCAAACCCGGGACCCTTCAGTCCACAGGCCGACGCTCCATCCACTGAGCCAAACCGGTTTCAGCTCATTCTAGCATTTTAACCTCATATTGAGAGACTAACTCTACTCTCAAGTGAATTCTACACTTTTATCAGGTAGATGCTTGGGAAACTAAAACTACTTTAGAGAAGAGACATTGACTAGGAATCAGAACAGACTACCTGGTATTTCCTGCACAAGCCTTCAGACCAAAGAACCAAAAGGAAAACTACTTGTGTTCAAAAAGAGAATGTGCAAAGCTGGTGTTGCTCAGTGCAAACCTTCAACGGCAAGCCTAAACCACAACACAGGCAACACGGGGTGAACGGAAACCAAGTCCGAAGGGTTCGGGCAGGTATACAGAACATGCTGGGTGACACGTGAGGCCTGAGGTACAAATGGAACAAAGGGATGAGGAGTTATTGACTGGAAAGCCAGCACAAGTTCAGGACCAGCAAAGGCTACAAAGATGAAGGAGACAGATCTTCTTTAGGGAAATAAAACAAAGACAATATTAAATTGAAAATTCAAGGAAAAGATAAAGATGAAGTTTGAAGGGCAAAAGAAAACCAACTTCACTCCCAAGCCCTAAGGCAATAAATGGCCAATGGGAGCAGCAATACACTACAGTCATTAAGGACAACATTCAAGGACTAGAAGTACTAGTACAGTTCTAGTTTTTATGGAAAAATAGCACTTTTTCACTGGGTTCATATAAGAATTTGCCATGGCATGCAGTTGTTGTTTTTGTTTGTTTGTTTGTTTTGTAAGTTCTTAACTTACAGTAACAAAAGTAGTCAACTTCCAAGCCTAAATCCCAGAAATGGTTAGTTTACTCCCACTGCCCATCTCTGAAGAATCTGAGAACATTGCAGCTACGTGAAAACCCCATCGCTGATCTGCAACAGGCTTTTCGGGGGATAGGCGAGTGACCATACTTACTGGAGTCCTCCCACTGGAGAAAATGTAGCTTCCATGCAGAATAATACAAAAACCCCAGGACCAGGAAAAGGCAGAGGGCTAGCAGCAGATTGCGCACAAACACCAAGAGGCCCATCTTCACATGATTTACAATTTCCTACATGACCTAAAAAACAAAACCACAAAACAAAACCAATTGAGGTCTTAAAAGAAAACGCAATCATCTTACTGATATACTCCACCTTGAAGTAAGTCTTTATAGAAGAATTTTCAAATGAAGAACCTGGAATTACCAGTAAGTTCCTGACACGGCACGTTCCCACCTGCTCATCCGTGTCTTAGGACAGCTTCACCAGTCACTCAGCAGTCATCTGCGTCCTGTCTCTCCCTCATTCCTGACATCCAGTCAATGACCAAATTCTGGTAACTCCAACCTCCCAAATAAGTATCAAATCATATCCCCTCCCCACCATCACTACCCTCCATCCTTGTGACCACTATATTCCCAAAGACAAGTTTCCCTGCCTCCAAATTTGCGTTCTCCCAAATCCATTTTCCACACAGCACAGCAGTCGTCTGTTAATAACACAAACTTTGACATTCCTTCCCTACCTAAACCCCTCAGTATTAGTATTCTGCTGCTGCTGTAACAAATTACCACAGATTTAGCAGCTTAAAATAACACAAATTTAGTTTCTCTGAGTTTTGTAGCTGGGTCCTCTGCACAGTCTCACAAGGCCAAAACCAAGCAGTCGGCAGGGCTTTCTGGAGACAAGAGATGGATCAGTTTCCAGGGTCATCCAGGCTGTTGGCCGAATTCAGTTCCTTGCAGCTGAAGGGCAGAGGTCCCGTTTTCTTGCTGGGCTGTCAGACAGTCTTTGCTCCTGCGTTCCTTCTCATGTTTCCCATGTGGTCCCCCTCAGCCATGGTAGGTCAAGTTCCTCTGACTCTGAATCTCTCCAACTTCCCCTTCTACCACCACCAGCCAGATAAACTTTTTTGCTTTTCCAGCTCATGTGATTAGATGGGGCCCACTTGCATAATCCAGGATAGCCCTGGCCGGGGTGGCTCAGTTGGCTGGAGCGTACACCAAAAGGTTTTGGGTTCAATTCTGCTCAGGGCATATATTGAGGCAGGGGGTCCCGCGGGGGTGAGGCCGACGGAGTCCTATCGAAGCATGCCCGACTCCGGAGACAGGTTCAAGACGCAGTCTGCTGAGATAAATCTCCTGAGCTCTTCCCACAATATACCTAGGTTGTGGGTTCAATCCCAGTTCGATCCCTGGTCGGGGTGCATGCAGGAGGCAGCCGGTCAATGTTTCTCACATCGATGTTTCTTCTCTCCCTTCCTCTCTCTAAAATCAATTAAAAAATAAATAATCCATGCCCTAGCTGGTTTGACTCAGTGGCTAGAGAGAGTGTCAGCCTGAGGACTGAAGGGTCCCGGGTTCAATTCTGGTCAAGGGCACATGCCTGGCTTGTGGGCTTGATCCCCAGTAGGGTGCGTGCAGGAAGCAGATCAATGATTCTCTCTCATCACTGATGTTTCTCTCTAGCTTTCCCTCTCCCTTCCTCTCTGCAATCAATAAAAATATTTAAATAAATAAATAATCCGGGACCTAGCCAGTTTGTCTCAGTGGATAGAGCATGTGAGCACATGCAGGCTGAAGGGTCTAGGGTTCGATTCCAGTCAAGGCTCAATCCCTGGCCTTGGGCAGGCTTGATCCCCAGCCCCAGTTGGGGCACGTGAGGGAGGCAACCAGTCAATGTGCCTCTCTCACATCAATGGTTCTCTTTCTCTGTCTCTCCCCTTCCCTTCCACTCTCTTTAAAAATCAATGCAGGCCTAGCTGGTTTGGCTCAATGGATAGTGTTGGTCTGCAGACTGAAGGGTCCCGAGTTCGATTCTGGTCAAGGGCACATGCCTGGGTTGTGGGCTTGATCCCCAGTAGGGGGCGTACAGGAGGCAACCGATCAATGATTCTTTCATCACTGATGTTTCTCTCTCTCTCTCCCTCTCCCTTCCTTTCTGAAAGCAATAAAAATATATTTTCAAAAAAAAAAAAATCAATGGAAAAATATCCTTGGGTGAGGATTAACCATAAACAAATAACCCAGGATAATTCCCTCCTCCCTGCCCCAATTTTAAGATCCATAGCCTTAATTTTATCTGCAAAGTCCTTTTTGCCATGTAAGGTAACATATTTACAGATTCTGGGGATTAGGGCATGAACATCTTTGGGGGGCCATTCCACCTAACATCCCTTTCATTAAATTCTCATTTCCTTTAGAATAAAGTAATTGCTCTCAGAATCCAGCAGCTTCAGACTGTGCCCCATTTACTCTCTTGCTTCTCCCAACCTCATTTGTGTCCTATGCTCTAGCCATTCTATCTGTTCACTGAACACTGGCATACTGTTCCTCTCCCCTGAGCCTGTCTGGAATACATTCTCCACCACCTTGCTTCACCTGTTGCACATTCTCTGATACTCCCTTAAATGTAACATCAGTCAAGAGGAATTCCCAAGATCACCCTTCCCCACCCACACTCAGATATCTTAGCCACGAGATAACATACAAAGAGAAATTATGTATAAATATTATAAATGAAGTGATAAAAAGTTATCACTGGCAGGTTATATAACTGTCTACCTAGAAAAGCCAAGAGAATCGATTGTAAAAGCATTATAACTAATAGGAAGTAAGTGATTATAAGATTAAATCAAAAGCTTCTTAAAAACTGTACCAGTGCCGAAACCGGTTTGGCTCAGTGGATAGAGCGTCGGCCTGTGGACTGAAAGGTCCCAGGTTCAATTCCGGTCAAGGGCATATACCTGGGTTGTGGGCACATCCCCAGTAGGGGATATGCAGGAGGCAGCTGATCGATGTTTCTCTCTCATCGGTGTTTCTAACTATCTCTCTCCCTTTCTCTCTGTGGAAAATCAATAAAATATATTTTTTAAAAAAAACTGTACCAGCAATAACCAATTAGAAAATGTAAAAGGGGACAAATTCCATTCATGATGGCAACAAAATCTATAAAATATCTAAAAATAAACTTAGGAGGGAATGGGCAAGATTTTCACCAAAGGACATAAAAGATCCAAATACATACAGAGATAAAATAGGCTCCTTAAGTGAGAAGATTCAATCATGGAAATATGTCAGTTCTTCTGAAATGTCAGTTCTCTATAAATTCAGTCTAACTCCAGTCAAAATCCATGACTATTTTTTAAATATAAAATTAATCCAAATACTTCATGCCCAAGAGAAGCCAAGATTTTTCTTTAAGTGAAAATAACGATGCCCTGACCGGTTTGGCTCAGTGGATGGAGCATTGGCCTGCGGACTCAAGGGTCCCAGGTTCGATTCCGGTCAAGGGCATGTACCTTGGTTGTGGGAACATCCACAGTGCAGGGTGTGCAGGAGGCAGCTGATCGATGTTTTTAACTCTCTATCCCTCTCCCTTCCTCTCTGTAAAAAAAAATCAATAAAATATATTTAAAAAAAAAAAAGAAAATAACGAGATGAGGATTTGCTTTCCCAGATAGCAAAACCAACTGTTGTGCCTGAAAGTGGGAAAATGCTCAGAGTGAGGGCACATAAAACAGAAAAGAAGCCAGCTCAAGGGGCTCAGGGGTTATAATGCTCAGATATGGAGCATTATAACCCACTAACCAAGATGTAATAAATGTGGAGAGGAGAACTCTCCTGCAGAGTGGAAGGTCAAGTAATGAATAGAGAAGGGATAATGTAATTAGAAAAGTCACCATTTAGCAACCATTTTAGTAATAATTCAGCTAAAAAAAAAGCAAAGGATGCTAAAATTAGTGGGTAAAATTTTGAGAAATAGGATCGTATATAGTACAGTCTTAAAGAATCTCCCCACAAGATACTTATTAATTATAGAGAGGGAAAAAGTTAACTTTACAACGGGGAACTATGAGAGACACTACCATAAACTAGCTGAAGGTATGATACATGGAAGTTCTTTGTAATATTTTTGCAACTTTTTTAAGACTAAAATTATTTTTAAATTAAAAGTTAAAAAAAGAAAAATGTTTTTAAGCTAAATGCTCAAAGAAATGTTCGAATAGACATCCAATCCAAATAAGAGATTATGTAGCCACTTTACTAGTAGGCGTTTATGAAAATATATATATATATATGTTTTTAAGATATTTGAAACACAACTTTATTCTGATTCTAAATGAAAAGAAACGGGAATGACAGTAACAAACTGAGTATTGTGATGTGACTGCAGCATTTTTATAAGAAAACAACTGTGTTCCAAATTAGCTAAACATGCAGGTCCAAAAAGTGAAGGTATTTTGTAACTGCCACATTCACCCTGAAGCCCACTCCTCTCTTTCGGCATCCCAAAGATCCAGCACAGGTTCTGCTTCGCTATATAATAAAGTGGCATCACAGGACAGTTGCCTATAAAACTAGACTTCTGACGCGGGGCTCCAGCTTCCCTCTCACAGGTTCATCATCTTCGTCCGGGAGCGCGGTGGCCTGAACACAACCTCTAGATCAGTGGTTCTCAACCTTCCTAATGCCGCGACCCTTTAATACAGTTCCTCATGTTGTGGTGACCCCCAATTTCATTGTTACAAATTGAACATAATTAAAGCATAGTGATGAATCACAAAAACAATATGTAATTATATATGTGTTTTCCGATGGTCTTAGACGACGCCTGTGAAAGGGTCGTTCGACCACCAACGGGGTCGCGACCCACAGGTTGAGAACCGCTGCTCTAGATCCTGCTCACACCGCGCTGCCAGTGCTGGGACCACGACCACCTCTGGAGGGGAAGAGCAGGCCCGGCAACAAACTCCAAGTGAGGGTCTCCAACTCGCCTTCCAGGAGGCCAGAGGAAGGGCTTCCCAAAGCTGCGGTTCCTTCTGGCAGAAATGTCGAAGTCCTGGAGAATTCTCCTTTCGGTGAAGACCCTTGATTTTGCCTTCACTTTCCTGTCCTCGATGTCCACTTTGTTGCCACACAACACGATGGGGACGTTCTCACACTCGCACCAGGTGGCTATGCCAGTTAGGCACATTCTTCTCAGTAACTCTCCAAGTTACTTCAAACACTGTAATGGCTCACGGGGCTTGGATGTCACGGCCGTCTCGCAGTGCCCTGAGCTTCGCCGGGCCAGCCATGTGCCCTCTGTCGGTGCGGCACACGAGGGAGGGAGTGCACCTCCATACCCAGGGTGGCTACGTACTTCTTCTCAAATTCACCCACCAGGTGATGTTTCACCCAGGTCACTGTCCCAGTCCCACCGTCACCAACCAATACAAGTTTGAACTGAACTTGGGTTTTCTTTGGGCGGCCATGGTGATGTCACTCCTAGAACCGTCTTGAAAATATTTTAATAATATTAAGATACAAGTATCATATACTCAACTAAAAAATAGACTAGAATGAAACATAAAAGGCTAACCGATGAGTGCTGAGGACTTTTCTGGCTGGTGGGATGCACCTGGCCGCCTTGCACAGCCATAAAGGCACACAGGTGAAGGGGGCGGCTGCTCACAGCAGGTTCCTCAGCGTGGACCAGGAGCACAGCAGTCTGGACGTAGCCCCTGCTCACATACTCGTCTTATCTCAGAGGTGGTGCCTCTCTTCTGTCCAAGACCAATGCCACAAACACTAGCGCCAGAGACTGTGCAAGGCACAGGGGACACTAAGACCATCCAACGCAGACCCTTGCCCTAGGCGCTGTCGGTCTCCTCATTTCCTGTCCATTCTTCGACCCAACACGATCTGACCTGGCTCCCGCCTGGCATCTGAAACTGTGAGAAGAGAGACAGCATGGTGCAGAGAGCCCCCTTCTCTGTTTTCTTTGCCTCGCAATGCCGAGCCACCTTCCAGGCCTCTGTCCAAGTCCTCGCTCCTTCAGGACGCTTTCTTTAAGTACAGCCCTCTCCTGTGGCTGTGTGTGCTCCCGTAACACCCCATGGTACCTCTGTCACGGCATTTATAAAAAATGTTGTTTATTTTTGTCTTTGCAAAGAATCAGCGTACAGTTTAAAAGCAGAATCCATAACTTAGGTCTCTGAATCATCTGCATTTAACAGCATAGCATCTAAGGCATAGCAACAGCGTGTTTAAAATGAAATAAATTTCTAATTAATGGCCCAATGTAGACATAATATAGTTTGTACACATTCTAAAAAGTAATATATACTAGAGGTATAATTTGTGTATGTCTATGTATATATATAAAATTTATATGTATATAAATTTTAAATATAGAGAAAAGTTTGGAATGCTAAGGCTTTTTTAAATTCTCATTCTACAGATATCTCCAAGGCCATCTCATTCCACTCTGTGACTTCCTTTACCATCATTATCTCAAACTTTATATATTCTGTCTAGATATCTCTAAGTTCCATGTCCATTTTTTAACTTCCTACTCTATACGAAGATAAAGCACGTCAAACTCAAAGGCTAACATGAACCAAATAAATGAGGTATGCGGCCCACGGGCCGCGAGTTTGACATGCTTGGTCTAGATGTTTCACACATGCCTCAGACTTCCCCTTAAACCTCCTTTTTCCCTGTGTTCACTATCTCAATAAAAGGCAACACCTTCACAGATATTTTTGTCAGAAACCTGGAAATTTCCTTGACTCCAATCTCCTTCTCACTCTCATCTCGCCTTCCAAATATAATCAATCATCAGGTCCCATGAGTTTTGCCTGTTAAATACTTCTGAAATCCATCCTGCTACCATCCCATTTCAAGCCACCATAATCTTTTGCTTGGCCTACTACTATAACCCCCTAATAAGCCTCCCATATCCATTCTTGATCCTAATTCATTCTCCTCACAGTAGCCAATGTGAATTTATCTCACTTTGTAAAATTCCCACTATCTGTAGGGTAAGTCCCAAACCCCTTAACAAGGCCTGTAAGACTCTGCATAGCCCTGGCCAGTTTGTCTCAATGGACAGAGCGTCCGCCTGCAGACTCAAGGGTCCCAGGTTCAATTTGGTCAAGGGCACATGCCCGGATTGTGGGCTCAATTCCCAGTACGGGGCGTGCTGGAGGCAGCTGATCAATGATTCTTTCTCATCATCATTGATGTTTCTATCTCTCCCTCTCCTTTCCTCTCTGAAATCAATCAATCAATCAATCAATCAATAAAGACTCTGCATAATCTGGCTCCTGCCCACCTCTCGTCCCACATCTCTTGCCACCTCCCCTCTGTGAGTCTGCAACATTGCATGTTTTGGACATGTTCTCGCCCAATGTCAGGCTAAACCTTCCTTGACCCCAGCATTTCGTCTAACCAACTCCCAATTATTCTTTAAGTCTCAGCTTAAAGGTTAATTCCTGAGGAGCCGCACCTGTCTCTACACTTCAGATTAGGTCTCCCGCTTATAAATTCTCACAACCCCTGTATATTCCCATCCCGTTACTTAATACACTTACAATCTTACTAGAGGCCCAGTGCACAGATTCGTGTACCAGTGGGGTCCCTCAGCCTGGACTGCAGGGATCGTGCCAAAACTGGCTCTCCGACATCCCCCAAGGGGTTCCGGATTGCGAGAGGGCACAGGCCAGACTGAGGGGCCCCACTGGTGCATGAATCCGTGCACCAGACCTCCAGTGTGCATATAAAATTTTTGGTTAATCTCTTCCCGCCTTCTCCCCTTGCCCCCTTCCTCTGAGATTCATCAGTCTGTTCCATGTTTCCGTGCCTGTGGTTTCTGCTCCTGCACTGAGCATCTAACCCCTGATGGTCAGTGTGCATTACAGCTACCAGTCGATGGTTGCTTAGGCTTTTATATATATAGAAGAGTATTTGTTAAACATTTATATTTTGATTAATCCAGGCAGGAAACATGTCTATTGTATTACTGCTAGGTATTCAAAAATTATCTGTTCACTGACCAAATAGTCAGTAATAGTATGCACAAAAAAGGTAAAAAGGCAGTAAGGTACATAAAGCTAGGTTATTTTAATTAACCATAAAAAGAAAACTAAAATTTGAACTCACTTGAAACAAACTCACCAAACTCCTGTCGTTTCTGAAACATCCTACAATAGGGTTTGAGGTTTTGTTTATTTGTTTTTCTTTCCTTTTTTTTCAGAATTATACCAGGCAACAACTTTTTGTCTGAAATGTCAGAATTTTGCCAACTTTCAAGTATCAGCCATAATGGATATGAACTCAATTATAATAAAATTACACAGAGCAAAAACCACAAAGTATTTCCCGAGCATGTCTCCTGTGAATATTTTTGAGGCAAGCTAATTAGAAGTTATTACGTACTATTTATTATCCAGCTTCCCAAACAAGTTACTGAAAAGCTCATTAATTTTTTTATAACATTTTTGCTGAATGCACACCTCCTACTCACACTTTATGCATGACTAAGCAGATTTAAGTAGTCAATTAATATGCAATATATTAAATTATCCTATGCAGAAGAACTGCGTTTTCTAACTGCAAGTCAATGTAAGGGATAAAATAATTCATATTGCTAATATTCATATATCACTTACTATGAGCCAACTACAGTTCTAAGCGTTTTATATGATTTAACTCACTGAATCTTCTCAACCATCCTATGAAGTTATCATTCCCATTATATAGAGAAGAAACTGAGGCTAAGAAAGGTCAAATTATCTTATCTAAGGTCATAGTGTTAGTAAATGGCAGAGCCAGAATTCAAATCCAAATGACCTGGCTTCAGTTATATAACATTTTTCATTTGAAGAGGCAAGAGTTTATCAGAATAGTAATAAAAAGGAATCAGTACAGGATTTAAACAAAAATACTGCAATAAAAGTGAAAAAAAGGAATGGGGAAGGGGAAGGAGGAACACGGTAGAAAAAATTTTGTCACAGAACAGATAAAGGTCATTAACAAAGATCCTCCCAGCTGGCCCACACCCAAGTGGCTCTATAAGCCAAGAGCAAACTGAGAGCAGAGATTAAAGGCAGAGCTCAGGGAAAAACCAGTAAGACAACATTTTAAAAATAAAATTCAATTAGCCCTCATAAAAGTGAACAAAATCTTCAATGGAAGAAAGCAAAGTGGACATTGCCGAAAATATGAGTCATGAAGGCCATGATGGATTTAAAAAAAAGCAAGTTAACATGAAAAATAAATTTAAAAGGAATGCCAAAACAAACCCAAAAAAATATGTAGCAATGGCAGTCATAGGAGACCCAGCATAAGTATAACTGGTATCTGAAAAACAGAACCAAGCAAACGGAACCAAAAAAGATGCAAAAATGGATGGAGATGGGCGGAGGGGCAAGCATCTCACTGTGGTTTTGCTTTGCATCCCCTGATGGCTAATGATGTTGGGCATCTCCTATGTGCTTAATTCCTTATTTCTTATCAGCCTGTCTCGTGTGGCTCCAATTCTGTCATAACTAATAATTCTTACACTAAAGTTTACCTGCTCAAAGTACCATGTGCTTTCATTCTCCTGACTGGACCCAGACTCCTGTAATATGGGCAGTCAGTAACTTTCTAACTAGAACTCAGATACCTACCAAGGTTTAACAAATAGAAGACAGTCATGGCCGGTGTGGTTCAGTGGTTGAGCGGCGGGCGACCTACAAACCAAGAGGCTGCAGCTTGATTACCGGTCAGGGCACATGCCTGGGTTATGGGCTCGATCTCTAGTGTGGGTGTGCAGGAGGCAGCGGATAGATTCTCTCTCGTCATCGATGTTTCCATCTCTTTCTCCCTCTCTCTTCCTCTCTGAAATCAATAAAAATGTATTAGAAAATAGAAGACAGAAAAGCTGAAAAATATTTTGTCCCTGATCAGATGCTCC
>NW_006289819.1:3014910-3024768 GCF_000327345.1 Myotis davidii | reverse complement strand
GTCCAAGGAAACAAAAGTTTTAGTTTTCATTTTGTATCTTTTTTTAAAAAAAAAAACAACCAAAAACAAACTTTCTGAATAGGAGCTGTGAAGGTTTGGTTTTATTGGGTTTTTGCTGATTTTTTGAATAGTGTTCAGAGGATAAGGGTTCTAGGCATACTGTTTTTAATTGGAGAAAGGTGACTTCTATGTGAAAGATTTAAATGCTGAATGCAATCGGTCTTGAGAAAGTTTACCTGGAATGTTAGAAAAGATAACCTTCCTTTGGCGGGCCAAATGAAATAAAAGGATGGCTAGTGTTAAAGGGAGGTGGCAATGTGTCCAGAAAACTATAAGCAGAAAATTATAGCACGAATATCAATACCAATACAGAAACGAATGGGCATGGCTGTGTTCCAATAAAGCCTGCAGGCCAGTTGGCCAACCTCTGCTATGTTCTGTATATGGGCACACAACATGTAGCAAAAGCTAAGAACACGTGTGAGAATGTAACACTTTAAACTCAACACAGTGTATTAATCTCTGGTGAAACAGGGAGACTGGCAGGAAATACACAAGAGGCATTTGCTAGAAATGTAATATCCTATTTATTTTTTTAAAAACCCGACACAATAGGAATATTAAGATTTAATGATAGGTATCACTATATTGTTCTGTTCTTGTATGTGTGAAATATATCATAAGAATATATGACAGCCAAAACCGGTTTGGCTCAGTGGATAGAGCGTCGGCCTGCAGACTGAAAGGTCCCAGGTTCGATTCCGGTCAAGGGCATGTACCTTGGTTGTGGGCACATCCCCAGTGGGGGATGTGCAGGAGGCAGCTGATCGATGTTTCTCTCTCATCGATGTTTCTAGCTCTCTATCTCTCTCCCTTCCTCTCTGTAAAAAATCAATAAAATATATTTTTTAAAAAAGAATATATGACATAAAAAAAGAATATATGACATAAATGTTCCCTTTCATTACTATTATTTCTCTGAGACTTTAGATGTCTTAGACCGAGGTAGTAGTTCCATACTATTTATCTGACCATATCTTTTTAAAAAAAAAAAAAAGCAGGGAAAGAAATTAATATTGCATAATTATTATACTGAACTATGCTGGAAGCTATGCCATTGTATCAGTCCAGGCGGAAGCCATTATTATGAGTAGAGCAGTGGGAACACAGTGTGATGCATGCAGCTAAAGTATAAACAAGGTACAGGCATTGTGAGATGGTGGAAATTAGTAACTGGCTGTGAGGGTTAGGAAAAGCTTCAGCAAAGAAGACAAAGCAGCAAAAGGCTAGGAGAGGCCTTGGGTGCCACGCTAAGGAGTCCGAAATGTATCCCACTGGCAGTGAAGAACCACTTAAGGGATTAAGTAGAGAAATGCCCTGTATTTTAGAAAGGTCACTCAAGTAACAATATGGAGGGCAGCCTGGAGAAGGCTCAGGCGAGAGCAAGACGACACTACATAACAGCCAGGCCCTTCGCTTCACAAAGACGTACAGCCCTAAGATTCCGTGGATGCCCAAGGGCCCTACATAAGATGGCTGAGTATTTGCATATAGCAGCCCTGCGCAAACTACAGTGTGCAAACTACAGCCCGCGGGCCGAATCTGGCCAGTTTGAAATGAATAAAACTAAAAAGAAAAAGACCATACCCTTTTATGTAATGATAAAGACCGTACCCTTTTATGTAATGATGTTTACTTTGAATTTATATTAGTTCACACAAACACTCCATCCATGCTTTTGTTCCGGCCCTCCGGTCCAGTTTAAGAACCCATTGTGGCCCTCGAGTCAAAAAGTTTGCCCACCCCTGGCATACAACCTATGCACATTCCCACATATACTTTATATCACCCCAAATTTTTTAATAATACCTAATGCACTGTAAATAATGGTTGTTACACTGTATTGCTTAGGGAATAATGACAAGAAAAAAGGCTGTGCATGTTCAGCACAGACTCAACTATCTATTCCTAACTACATAGTACACGTCAGCAACAACGTAACACTTCACCACCCCCACCCCCCAATATGTTTGGGCCTCTGTTGACTGAATCCACAGATAGAGCAAGCCAACTGTTATCTCAGAGGGTACTCAAAATGATTCACTGCGATAGCAAAGGAAAATACCAGCACTCGCCCTGAGGGGGCATATGTAATACTTTCAACAATAAAGAATTATTTTTTAAAAAAGAAAATACCAGAACTCTTGTTTATGAACTTTATTGACACTGGCCTCCTCACACAACCCCTATGTCATATGTCTGTGGCACATGGGGTTCAGGAAGTGTGGAAGCTCCACAGCCTGGGGGGCAGTGGTGTCATCACTCATTTGTTTTGTGATGCAGTGCAGTTCATGTGCCACACAATGACACCAATGTGGCCAGTTTCAGAAAAAAAACGGATCTTTTCAATAAAATCACAACTAAACTTGATAATGAGATGGTGAGTAACCATGAAACTCTTGCACCTCAAAGAAGTTCTCTGGTTATCATCTGGTCAAGTGCATATAAGATTTCTGGGACTTAAAGAGCATTTGTATATTTTTCTCTTATAAAAATACTAGTGTTCCAAGTTCAGTGACGTCTTCTGGGATGACAAATGTCTATGAGAAGGATGTACCTAGCAGATACTCCAAAAATACACACATCTGTCCTTTCAAAATAAAGAGGTGGAAACTTTACAATAATAAACTATGCTAAGTACATTTTGAAAATGTGTCAATTTTTCTATCCTTATGTTTTCGTTGCAAAAAAGATGTAAAAGAGTTTTTTTGGTTTGAACCACACATAAAAACTTTCACATCTGCCCTGCCCAGGTGGCTCAGTTGGTTGGAGCATCATCCCATACACCAAAGGGTGGTGGGTTCGATTCTTGGTCAGGACACATACACAGGTTTCAGGTTCAATACCCATTTGGAGTGTGTACAGGAGGTAAGCAATTGATGTTTCTTTCTCTCTCTTCTCTCTCTCTCTCTCTCTCTCTCTCTCTCTCTTTCTCTCTCTCACCCCCCCTCTCTCCCACTCTTTTCTTCCTCTCTCTTTAAAATCAATTTTTAAAAAATAATAAAATAAAAACTCTCACATCTGTATGCCAGGAGTTTTCAAACTGTGATCCAAGACCCCAAAACCCTTTCAGTGAGTCCACAGGTTTAAAACCATTTTCATAATAATTACCAGACAGTCTTTGCCTTGTTCACGCTCACTCTCTCACAAGGGTCCAGCAGAGCTTTCCAGAGGCTAATGGAGTGCGTGCTTGTGTATGCTTGTGATTTAAAATCTTCTCAGTAATTTGGGGACATTAAATATCAATAGACAAACCTACAAAAATGAAAGTTCTGTGGAGTCGTGAATAATTTCTTAATTTGTAAAGGAGTCCTGAGACCAAGAAGTCTGAGAATCACTGATACACACTTTAAAACTTAGTCACTGAATTTTCTAACCTATGTTCAACAGATTTCAAACACAAGGTTTCAGTGGCTTTTCAAGTCATGTTAAGAAATACATTAACATGCCATCTTTCCATTGTTCTGTAAGAAAACTGACATCAAGAAAAAGGGAAATTTACTGACATGTAGAGAAATAATAAGGCAGTAGATGACATTCAATCAGAATAACACAAATTAAGTTGTAGAGGAGTTCAGAGAGGAGGAACTCCTGTCAGCCAGGATGACCAGGGAGGAACCTAATGGAGAACAAATCTAAATTAAAACCCCATTAACGTCTTTAAAAACATGTTCAGAAGACTGGGGAGGAGCAACATTTCAGGGGGAGGCAGGCAACAGTAGCAATGACGACAGGCTGAAGGCAAAGGGCATACATTGTAGCAGCCCGAGCAGTGAGCACATAATAACATCAGTGTCACAAGTGTGTGCACACATGCATGTGGGACTTCTGAGTGAGGGCTGGGGCAGCGGAATAGCATATGCAATCTACTGGCACTTAAAGAATGTTTAAGTTGGTAGGATATTCATATCAATTCTTCCCTTCTCAATCTCAGAATAATTCCCTCAGGCCTACCACTCCCAAACCAGCATCATCAATCATTTAAGACGTATAAGTAAAACAATAATGTTGGCAATGGTTATCTCTAGGTGGTGGTATTTAAGGCTAATGATCACTTATTATGAACCAGGTAATATACTAAACATTAGGAATCCTAAAGCTAGTACTTTTATTATAAGAGGTAGCTTATGTGTCTAATAGCATAGTACTTTATGTGTCTAATAGCACAGTACCAGGGTTTTTTTTTATTATGAGGTATTAGAGGCCCGGTGCACGAATTCGTGCACCAGTGGGGTTCCTTGGCCTGGCCTGCAGGATCAGGATGAAACCAGCTCTCCGACATCCCCCAAGGGGTCCCGGATTGCAAGAGGATGCAGGCCAGGCCGAGGGACCCCACCGGTGCACGATCGGGGCTGGGGGAGGACATGGGAGGGGACCGCAGGAGGGCTCCAGGGCGTGTCTGGCCAGTCTGGCTCAGTCCCAATCGGCTGCACTCCAGCAGCAAGCTAACCTACCAGTTGGAGCATCTGCCCCCTAGTAGTCAGTGCATGTCATAGCAACTGGTTGACCGGTCAACTGTCTGCCCACTGGTGGTCAGTGCACATCATAGCGAGCAGTTGAGCAACTTTAGCATATCATTAGCATATTACACTTTGATTGGTTGAACGGACAACCAGACCACCGGGCACTTAGCATATTAGACTTTTATTATATAGGATATGTCTAACAGCACAGTACCTATGCATTTCACTGAGCCAAGCAACCTTGAAAGATGAGTATTTTAATCCCAATTTAACAAACTTGAGAACCAGAACCAAGAAGAAACAGAGGTTCTGCCCATAGTTACACCACAGAAACTGGTGAAGCCATGACCAAAATCCTGGCCTACTGACTCATATATAGTCCTCTCTTCTACTCCTAGGAAGGACATGGACATATCCTCACGTTACTGCAGCAGCCTAACTGGGATCCTTCCCGCCAGTCTCACCTCATTCTAATCTCTCCTCATACATAAATATTTTATGGCTCTTGTGTAGGAGGCACAGTACTATGGTTGCAAACCTCAGAACTTCCCATGTCAGGGAAATAGGATATTCGCTACTCTGCTTCCTTCACGTGCAATAATCTTCTGAAAAGGTAACGCTGAAAAAGTAATTTCCTACCTTTGAATCCTTCAAGTGGCTCCTGATCATCTGCAACACAGAGCTGTAACTCCAGGACTTACAAGGCCTTCACCATCTGCCTCCTGCAGCCTCCACACACTCCCCAAACACAGCCTGATCTCTTACCATGCAAGCATCTTCAGGATGTAGTCACTCTTCTGTGTATCTAGGCCACTGTATACATTGTTTCCTGTCTGAAAAGCCTTTTAAACCCACATCCACCCAGCTAATAACTAGTGATTCTTCAAGACTGAGGCTAGGTGTGAACTTCTGGAAAACCATTATTTATATTCCCAGTGCGCATGCAGGAGATTCCCACAGGACCCACAAACACCCTTGTTACAATATATTCTAACTGCTACTTTACTGGCTTCTGGTTCCACCACACTATAGGGTCTTTGAGGCCAGGGACATACCTTTCACGTTTATCATGCCAGGACCTAGCATAGAGCCTCGCACAGAACTTGTGTTCAATAAATATTTGTGGGGTGACAAGAGTGCTTAGTCTAGTGGGAGACACAAACATATATACAACTAAGTAAAGTAAGCTAGATGGCAAGAATGCTATCCAAGAAAGGAGAAAAGAATGGTAGGAAGACCTGGGGGGACCTTCTACCTACATCCCCGGAGTCGCCTTACCTGATTTCTCAGTTTCTTCAAATCCTGCTGCCCCCGCTGCTGATAACAATAAGCATGGCCATGAGTGCGTACTCTGACAGGGACTGTGTGAAGCGCTTTACATCAACAAGCCCACTGAACCCTCCTAACTGCACTTCATTGATAAGGAAACTCAGGCTCAAGGAGGAGGCACTTGCTCAATGTCAGACCGCTGGTGGCAGAGCCAAGATTTCAAACCAGGCCTTATCTCCGGAACCAAGGCTCCAAAGAGCACCCTATGCTTCCAGTCTTCATCAAAAGTGAAATCTCCTTCCCAGTTATCAAAGTTGGAGAGGCTCAGCTGAACCCAGTTAAACCAGTAAGGGTGAAGTAAGATGCCTTTTGATGTTAACCATTCAAGTGAAAATGTATTTCAAGTTATTACACACCTCCGGGCTTTTTAAGATTATTATTATTTGATTTTTAGAGAGGTAGAAACATCATTGATCAGCTGCCTCCTGCACACCCCCTAGTGGGGATGGAGTCTGCAACCCAGACATGTGCCCTGACCAGGAATCAAACCAGCAACCTCTTGTTTCATGGATCGACACTCAACAACCGAACCACACCGGCCTGGCCTGGCTTAAGTTGAAGATCTTAAATGTAATTTAACTTTTGTGGATACCTCATGACCATTCCTGTGCTCATCACAGAGGATGCTGTGAAACAGTGTCCCCTTAGGAATGACTGCGCTGGGGTATAACCGATTGCCCTTGTATCCTGCGAGCACGTATAATGCTCATAATGGAGTTCCCAATCCACCCTCATGCCCATGCCTAGTTGAGCTATTATTTCTTGCTACTGTCAAAGTTTGTCTCTAGTAGCCAATCTGCTTTTGCTGCCTCTAATCTTCTATGAGCCATGATACCCATAGAGATGTAACAGTCATTTGTGCTATTCACAACTCATTTCTGGCTCTTTGCTTCCCAAGCACATGCCAAAACCGCAACTCCCTGTGCTTTTTAAAGTTAGGCATGGCCAGCTCTGGCCAAGTAGCTCAGATAGATTGAGCATCATTCCGATATGCCAAGGAAATGGGTTTGATTCCTGGTCAAGGCACAACAGTTCAATCAATAAATCAATCTCTCTCTCTCTCTCTCTCTCTCCTCCCTCTCTCTTCCTTTCCCATCAATAAATTAAAAATAATTTAAATCTAAAGTTAGGCATGGCCATGTCAGCCAATGAAATGGAATAAAAGTGACATATGCCACTTTGGGACAGAAACTTTAAAAGCCAGTTACCCTGAGCACCATCTTTCAGCCGATCAAAATTATCATGGAAATATCATGTCAAATGGAGTTTCCATCAGCCCGCGTCCGTGTGACTGTGAGGAGCAGAGCTCCCTGTGCACTCGTGGGGACATGTGGACTGAAAGAGAAGTCCACTTTTATTCTGCGAAGCCACTGAAGTCTTGAGGTTTTTGTTAATGGAGCCTAACCCAGGCTCCAAACCAATACACCAGATCTCTCAGGAAGCAATTCTCGCACACAAGTCACTTTATTTGCAGATTTTATGATGAATATTTTTTTGGTACAAAGAATTTTTCTTTGCAGCCATCCTGGTTCAAAGCTATATTCAATATAAAATATACTGGCCAAACACCTACTATGTACAAAACACTGCGCTAGATGAGAAAGAAGGCAACCCATGTCTTGAAAGAACTTCAGCCTGGGATTGGCAACTGTGCCAAAAAAGGCAGACTCTGGTGTTACAATGGTTTAAACGAGAGACAAGTCCCATCTAAATGGGGAGAAGAGTACAGAAAGGTTTCACAAAGGAAATTTCTTATCAAATGGCCCTGAAACATGAGAACCCACAACTAGAGATTGAAAGGGGTCATTTAAGATAGAAAAAGCAACATGAGCAAAGATATAGAGCACAAAGAGCAAACAGTTCCACTGATCTGGAAAATATAATGAAATCTAAGGGAATGGCAAAAAATGAATTTACCCATACTGCCCATGCCAGGCTTGGTCTGTGCTTAATTCAACAGACAGTAGAGAGCCATTAAATCTTGGCTGGGGAAGTGATGGTAGTACACAAGATGAATGGGAAGAAAGAAAAAAATTTAGGGGGTTTCTGCAATAATTCCAGGGAATGGTGTATCGAAGGCCCTAAATCAGTGTGATGAGAGGAGGAACAGAAAGAAGCAGATCCCAGAAATAGCGCAGAGGCAGTAGCAAAAGACTCTGCATCCCAGCTGGTTTGGCTCAATGGGTAGAGCGCCAGCCTATGGACTGAAGGGTTCTGGGTTCGATTCCGGTCAAGGGCATGTACCTTGGTTGCAAGCTCGGGAGGCAACCAATCAATGTGTCTCCCTCACACTGATGTTTCTCTCTCTGTGTCTCTCCCCCTCCCTTCCACTCTCTCTAAAAATCAATGGAAAAATATCCTCGAGTGAGGGTTAAAAAAAAAAAAAAAGAAGAAGAAGAAGAAAAAAAGACCCAGCCACCAGCTGAACCCAGGGGGAGAAAAAAGGCAAGAATGATTCTTGAAGTATGAATCCGAGTAGTGGAGAGCACTGCTATTCCACGTAGCTGAGGTTAATCAGCAAAGTCACAAGGCAAATAAGGTCCTCTTTCTAATGGCTGGCTCCAGCATCATCTGAAGTAAATACTACTTATCTTTTGCTCCATCTAGGAAAAGTTGCCTCTTAATTTGTTACTATCTTACAGCCTGCTTTTTCCAACAGGAAACTCCCTGGAACCACCACAGGCATTCCAGGGCCGTGTTTAGTTCTCCCCTGCCGCCTTTACCATCCTCCACCATCCTCCACCATCCTCCACCCTCTGCCACCCTCACTTTCTCATCTTTTCACTGCTACTTCCTCATCATCCACCCAGGCCTTCCCACCCATGCTCAACTGCACTCCTTTTCCTGCAGTCTTATAGAGTCCACTGCCTCAGAATCCTAGAGACCATATCATTACTTAACCAATTTCCAGTCTGCTCTTTATTCCCACAACTTATAGGCCCGTGAGAGTAAGTCTTGAGTTCCCCACATCTGTATTGCTTTGCACCCAATATATACTCAATAGACACTACGGATCATCCAAAATCAATTGGTTTCTAAGAATATGCACATCTTACTTCCTCATGTGACATGTGAAATGGAGAGATTCATCACTTAATACTTCAAAATGTCCTTTAGTTAGTCTTTAATCTTAGGAGCTGCTATTGCCTTAAGAAATTATTTGAAAATATCATTTTGTCATAAATCTTCGTGCCAGCTTCCTCTTAATCCTTTTGACTTGAAGGTATACCACAGTTCAGTGATCATCACTGCAGGGTGACTATGACCTAGAAATAACCGAATTTTCCATGCTGATTATTTTACTTTCAGAATCCTAATAAGTGCATTTTCCCCACCTTCCTGTTCAACTCGCTAAAGTATATGTACAGATTATGGATTTTCAACCTTTTTCATCTCATGGCACACATAAACTAACTACTAAAATTCTGCGGCACACCAGAAAATGTTATGTTTTTTGCTGATCAGACCAAAAAAAAAAATGGTGACATTTTGATTCGTTCACACCGGATAGCTATTGTTGTGTTGGCTAATGTCCTTTGTTACTTTACAGCTTAAGGGAAGAGTCAGTACCCCTGACTCTATAGTGAGTTACCGCATGTTTTAAAAGTTCTTGCCGCACACTGGCTGAAAATCGCTGGTATGGATCATTCAAGGTGTATCCATAGAAAAGTGTGTGTGTGTGTGTGTGTGTGTTTTAACAAAGTAACAGCTGTCTTCCCTGGTCCCTCTCCCAATTAACTACAATGATTCAATTCCGTTTCACTCCTTCCTCGTGTCAGGGGAACACAAATAGAAATAACGTTTATTAAGGAATTATAAAAATAGCCCTGCTGTAAAAAGGAATCCAAAATATTCGCGGGACACTGTCCTAACCAAACCTCATCACTAAGACATTTCCTCTTGCAAGCGCGAGCGAGTCAACAGCGGGGAGAAGTGTCGCGGGAGAGGAAGGGGGGCGGCGTACTTGCCGATCAAACTGGCCCCGGCCCCGAACACCTGGTGCCAG
>NW_006289819.1:3013731-3013975 GCF_000327345.1 Myotis davidii | reverse complement strand
ACGACCCAGCCTCCCCAGGGCCTGTTTCTTCACCCGCGCGGCGGCCACGGGGTTCCACGCCGAGGAATGCTGCCAGTTTCCCGAGGCCCGAGGCTTTGGACCTCCAGGGGCTGGGCGACCCTGCCCCATCTTGTGGGAGGAGAGTGGACGGGGTTCCCAAGCTGCGCTTCAGTACCATCAGTTTCAGAGCCTCGCAAAAAGATTTTGTCGGGGGACAGGACCACTCCGCCCTGTCCCGTCCCAG
>NW_006289819.1:2975098-3013671 GCF_000327345.1 Myotis davidii | reverse complement strand
CCCCCCCACCCCCCCAGCCCGGCAGGTGGGAAGAGGTACGCCTGGCTGCAATCCTTGGTTGCCAACCCAAAAATCCTAAAAGGAAGGCAGTTTGCCCTGGCAAACAGGCCTCGGAGGAGGAGCCTGCCTGACAGGCTGGCACAGTGAGGGAGTTCCGAACTGCAGGCTGTGTGTGATCTAAATAAAATCTCATTACCCTTTTAATCGTTTGTTTCCCCGTCGTTACCAGGCTGACCAAAATAAAAAGCATAAACTTTCTAGAAAAACTGATAAGAACTCTGCTGGGATAAGAGCAAGAATCCCAGCTATGCAGGTGCTCGGAGGCAGGCGGCCTGGAGGCGGTGGGGCCCTGCCAAGTCTGAGGAAGTGTTCCTCTCCAAAGGTACTGCTCCCCAGGATCGCCAACCCGCTAAGGCTTGCCTCTGCCCATCTTACCAGTGACCCCTGGGAATCATTGGGTGCTGCACAAAAAGGCCAGCCTCCTTTCTTGGCCCCAGGAGGGAGCGGGCATAGAATAGTGTCTTTGAGACCTGCTACTCCGCGCCCCAGAATGAGACCCCAGGAAGTAGCCGCCTCCCAAGCCCCAGGACCAGAGAAGCAGTGAGAATTGCCGAGCTGGCCCAGGCCTCTCCTGCACCTGGACTGGCCATGGAACCAAGAGGCCACCCAGGGACCAACGAGAATAGCTGTGCTGTGCCAGGTCAGGCACCTATTCCCTGCGCCTCCTGGCCTACTGCTGTGCTCTCCCTGTCCACCTGGACATCAGGGGCCCACCAGGCACAGGGACCAGGTCTTCCTGCAGGGAAGCTTCTCACCATCTAGACAGCTCAGAGCAGTTTCAAGACCCCCCTGGGGTTCCTCTGGGGGTTAAGTCCCTTGCTCTTCTAGCACCTAAAATGTACTCCCTTTCCAGCTGGCTCCACAATTTGTATGGAACGGAGATTCTGGGATGAACTTAACCAGCTCAAAGGAATGAGCCAGAAGTGAGAGATCAAATTCAGTTCTACAGGCTGAGTGGTGGTCTGGTCTTTCCTTTACTCCTCCTCCTTCCAACCTCTAAAGTGGGGGAAACAACGGGTACTCAGGCCAGAGGTGCCTCTGTCCCCGTCCCACCATACTACAGCACCAGAACTTGAAGAGGAACCCATGTTCAGGACAGCTTCCTAGATCTTTCCACACTGAGTCTTAATACATGGCCCTGCGCCAGGGCCTATGCCTCTAGACGAGTGGTCGGCGAACTGTGACCCCTTGAGTATGGCTCTTCCACAAAATACCACGTGCGGACACGTACGTACAATGCGATTGAAACTTCGTGGCCACACTCAAGGGGCCAAAGAGCTGCATGTGGCTCGCGAGCTGCAGTTTGCCGACCACTGCTCTAGACACACTCTCAGCCTGACCCTGGGCCACTCCGGCTCCTGGGGGCAGACACAGCCAATCCTCTGCTCAAGACATGTTATTGCTAAGGACAAGGTGATGCACCAGTTTTCAAAATAATTTGGTTTATAGCGTTCATAAGTAACAAAAACCAGGGAAATATTATAAATTTGATTCTTGTATACACAGGGTACAGGTGTGAAGCCCTCCAATCCTGGGCCCAGGCAAACAAATTCATGAGGAGCAAAATCAATGGGCCCCTTCAGTGTTGCCCCCCAGCCCCACCCTCACCCCCCCATATCCACTCCCTCCCATCCCCAGACCAGGGGCAAACCTGCCCCTGGCCACCAGTGGCCCCAATTCATCTTAACCCTCCCAGCTCCCACACTGATTGCAATTTTCTGTCGAATCACCACCAGGCTCTGCCTGCTTCCATCATTAGGATCCTCCCGCATGGTATTGCCCACCCACACCCTCTAATACTGTGCCACAGGGGCTCTGTGTCTAGAGAGATGTGGGCACACACCCATGTGACCCCTCTCTTCTTCAAGAGGGGACAGAAGAGGTGGCCTCAGCTCCTTAGTATCGCAACACTGCAGCTCTGCCAGCATTCCCTTGAGGCAGTTCCAGGGACAGACGCCACACCCATCTCCAGCCAACCCCAGGGGCCCTTATTCAGCTCAGCTGATGGCAGAATTTCACATTTTGTTTGCCCTGGATAGGCAAAGGAAGGAAGTAAACGCCAGGGGCTGGCAAAAGCTGGTCCAGACCAAACACACACACACACACACACACACACACACACACACACACACACATAAATACAAAAGGGGGAAGGGAGGGAGCAAGCACCAGCACCTCTTCCTAGTTGGTGCAGGTGATCATTAGGAAACTAAGTTCTAGGCCGAGAACAGGGCAACCAGTCCAGCTAGCAGAGCCGACCCCCGTTAGAGACCATGCGGCCACAGCATTCCTGTGCTCAGCCCCGCGGTGGGAGCTCAGCAGCTGCCGCCGCAAGTCCAAGAACGGCTTATCCTTTCACGAGAGGTGAATGTGATGAGGGTGGGGTGAGAAGACGATGGGGTTGGTTATTTCATTCCTTTGCATTTTACAACTTCATTTTAGAGACTTCAGAGTTTGCAGGGTCTGCTGTGCTGTGGAACCTCCAGAGTGTTCTCGCCTTGGTGGCTGGGAATCTCTTGGCTCCCGGAAGCACCTACTCCATGATGGCCCGGTAGAGTGCAGGCTCAATGTAATCTTCCCGGTATCTTGAGTTGATAACTCGCTGCCGTTTCTTTTCCTGTTTAACCTCCTTCTCTGTGAAAATCTCGTTGAAGCGCATGTCTGAGGCTACTGACTACAGAAGAACAGGCAAGCCAAATGAGCACTTTGTGGCCAACCACCATGAGAAAAAAACAAAGGGCACATCCTTGCCTGTTCCCTTCCCCCCAGTCAGGAACCAAGGGCACACAGAACACACTCACCAGTCTAGACTTGACTCTCTTGGGAAGCTCTTCATCCAGCGTGTATACATCATCTCTCTTAACCACAAGCTGTGAGCCATCCTCAAACTCCACCTACCAAGGAAACACAGGCTTTGCTTAAGATATCCCTGACTGACTCTCTCTCTGGGCCACCATGCACACTGGCCATTTCCTGCAGTCATGGGAAGAAATCAGAACACTGAAGGACTGCCATGTTTGAAGCCACAACTGGCAGACTGGACACAGGGCAGCCCCTAGCTCTAAAGGGCTGTTCCTGAGTCCCTCAGCTCTCCGAAGAGCAAAGACACACCTCTGGCCCGAGAGGAAACACTGAATTAATCAGGTACTTTCCCAACCCCCAAACCTTTGGCTACCTGGTACATCTGGATGGGGTGGGAGGCCACGAACTTGGCTCCATAGACTTGGCCATCTGTCCACCGCACTTGCCACTTCCCCACTTGAACCACTTCCCCTGCAGCAGGAGGACCCAACTGGAGACAGTCCTGACTCTGAGGGAACAGTAAGAGAAAAGAGTGAAAGGATGTCCAATTGAGCACAGTGGTAACCACCATCTACCTCAGGAAAGAAGAGACCAGGACGAATTCCTGCTCCCGAGGCATGATGCTGGTCTTAAGGGAAAATACTGTGTAACTGTTTGAGTTGTGAGTTAAAGCAGCTGCTCATTGCATGGACCATAAGCTTTACTTGAAAAAATGACAGAGCAACTAACTATGGTTACGGTTACAAACGTATTCAGATTGGGTATTGGCAGACATCTTGAAAATGAATGAAGTGAACCTGCCACTTCAAAGAAAACTGACAGTATCAAGTATTGCCAAAGACAAAAATCTAAGCTTTCAAACACAAATTAGAATTTCAGTAAAGTTTTAGCACCAAATTGAGCTTGAAGCTTCCCAAAATTTAAAGATTTTTCTGAGATTAGTTATACAAATGAATGTGATTTTGAGAGTGTATAAGAAAATTTAACATCGGAAAGGTCTGCAGAGCCCATTGCACCAATATGTACAATGTTATAAAATCATGCACAGGTGAGAGATCCATTCTCAGTACAGACAGATCAATGGACTTTAATGTAACAGACGTGCAAAGTTCACTGACCTGCTTTCAGATTCAATTATCTGAAAGGCTAGTAAAATACTTCTCCCCTTTCCAATTCCATTTGTCTGCAAGACTAAATTTTCTTCATATATTTTAACCAAAACAATAAATTGCAACGGAATGAAGACATGACATTAAAGATATTTATAAAATTATACAATAATGGCATTCTTCCTAATATTTTTGTTTTAAAAGAAAGTTAATTTTATCCTCAACAATAAAGATACGTAAACTTTAAAAAAAATTAAATAAAAGAAAGTTATTTTTCATTATAGATTATTTCATATCAATCAATCTCAATTGTAACTTCTAATAGAGTAAATACTGATAGACATAACCCACAAAACACAAGTTGTTTGAGGTCCTCAGTAACTTGTAGGGAGAGTCCCGAGATCACTGTCTGTAAGTTAGAGATAATACCATCCACTTCTCAGAGTGGGTATGGGAGCTGACAGAAACATTTGACGTAAAGCACTTAGCATACTGCCGGGCACATTGGAGAGCTTAATAAATCATACCGATTTTATTCCCATAAACACTGTTACTATCATCTTTTCTACCTTGTTATAACTAATGAATGTGCTTTTAGTAACTGCATTGCTAATGTGGCATAAATGGGGAAAATACCTGATTTGTTAAAAGGAGTGCTCAGTCCCACTACCTTGATGCTTAGTTTAACACATGAAAAAGCAAGGCAGGGGTAGGGGAAACCTGAACCAAGTCCTGAACACTGAGCCAGGAAAGCTAGGATTGGGTCCAGGCAGGGCTTGTGTCTCAGGTGTTGATGAGATAAGCAGGCCAGAGGTGTCTCCAAGCAGTTTCTGCTCAGCCCCAAAACCTTCTGCTGTAAAACCCCAAAAGCTGCCCAGTAGGTGTGGCTCAGGGGTTGAGCGTCAACCTTATAAACCAGGAGGTCACCGTTCAATTCCTGATCAGAGTACACGATTTCGGGTTCCATCCCCAGTTGGGGACATGCAGGAAGCAGCAGATCAGTGATTCTCTCTCATCACTGATGTTTCTATTTCTCCCTCTCCCTACCTCTCTGAAATCAATAAAAACATATTTTAAAAAAATAAAAAGAGAGAGTGAGTTAGCTGGGTAATTCTCCCAAATCCACACAGCTACTAAGCAATGGTGCTGGTTCATGAACACAGGCCTGATCCCAAAGCCTGGGCCCCGTCATGGCAGAATGCCTTCAAGGGTAGTTTAGACCGAAATACAAGCATGTTTCAGAGAAATGCAGAAAATGCTGACTCCTATGAGCTCCTAGAGCAGATGCAGGGAACCTTTTCTGCCAAGGGCCATTTGGATATTTATATCATTCACAGGCCATACAAAATTACCAACTTAAAAAGTTAGCCTGCTATATTTTGTCAAACATTTAATTAATTACCTCACCTCTAAAGCCTTGGCAGGCCCAGACCAAATGATTTCGCAGGCCTTATGTGGCCCGCAGGCCAGACATTCCCACCTCTGTGCTAGAGGAAGCTCCGTACCCCAGCAGCAGGCAACTTCATTTGCATGGAAAGACCAGTACAGTACAAAGGCTTTTTTTTGTTCTGGGCCCAACTGATGAAACCATGGGTTTGACTAAAAAAGGCAGGCCCACAACCAGTCTCCCAGCCAGACCTAGAAATACCCCGGTCCCCAACTGCCCAAGAGGCTCCTTTCAGTTACCACTATGTCCTCAGGATAGAGATTGTCGCTGAAGGAGCCATCATCAAAGTTGACTTCATAGAAGGTCTCGGTGGTGAGCCTGACCACCTCACACTGGTAGAAGCGGCCGTTCTTGTGCTTGCTGATGACCTTCTGGCCCGCGGTGATGCTCTGCAAGGCCCCCTTGGCACGCTGGAAAAAACAGAGGCTTGAGTTACTCCCACATGGACTTGATAGGTCTGGCAAATGGAGCCCAAAATCAACTGGTCGCTCTTTACCAGGGAAAGACAGCAAAGGAATGAAACAGTAAACAGGAGTAAGAGATGGGAATATAAACAGGTCTTTCCAGATATCTACACCCCAGCTAGGACAATGGAAGAGGCTAATCTACTTGCCTGTATAAATGTAGCTCTTTTCTAGTTCCTAGTCCACACTATCTTCGTACCATACTGTCTTACCCCAAACTCCCTGAACAGACTCCTCTGACTTCCCCATTTGTTGACAGGAACCGACCAAATAGCACCTACTAACACACACCACTTAAGTACACATCACCATAGGCCTCCAACAGGTGATCCGAGGCCCAGGGCCCCCGACAGTGCTCCACAGACCTCAGCACTAGCTCGGCCCCGCCGCGAGGACACAAACACTGCGTTTCCCTGGACGCCCTCGGTTGCACACGACAGTGGCTCTCCAGTGCAAGTGCCCTGCCGTCTCTGAGACCTGCACATCACTCTTCTCATTCTCAACTCGTCTTTGACGTAAATGGGCTCCCAGAGCACCTGTGGCCTCGTGTCCACTCCTCCCCAAACTGCCCATGCACTGCCCATGCTGGTCTTCCTGCTGTTCGCGGAGCACATGTGCCAAGCATGTTCCACCTTGGCATGTTTGCACTGCTGTTCCCTCTACCTGACATGCGATTCCCCAGTTATATGCATGCTGCTCCCTCACATCCAAATGTCAACTCACTGATGCCATTCCTCACGACTCCTCTTCCACTCCCTCATCTTGCCTCAATTTTATCCATCGTACTTCTCCCATTGGATATAAGTCTCCTTGTTTCATGACATGTAGTACATGCCCAATAAATATGTGAAGATTGAATTAATAAAAGAAATACTCAACAGTGCCCCCGTTTTCGCACAGCATCAGCAGCCTAAGGCCACCCATTTAAGGATGTAAGTGCAACTGATAATCACAAAATCACTACCCTGTTTCACAACAAAACTTCTACTTCCCTCCCAGAGCCAGGACTCAATGCTACCTCAGACTTTTACTCCTCCAGAGTCTCATTCTTACATCAACTATTTTTCCATCTTCCTAAGCTCCTAACTAACCGCAGCCCACCACTCAGGCTCAGAAAAAAATGCTTCTATGAAAGACGAGAATCCAGCCAGCCAACAGGACTTCAGTAGAGGGAAAGGGTTAGATGTGACCCCAAAGCTCTACCTATATGTTCCCATTTCAGACCTCATGTCTCTCCTAGGCTAACTGGTCTCCCTGACTCAAAGTCTTATCATTCCTTCAATCCACAACTACCCAGACGGACAATTTTTAAAATGTAGCTCAAAATCATAATATTGGAACAGTTCTCCTCGTCTAATGGCATTACAGAGTCCCGGCGTTCACCCTACAGAGCTGCTTGCCCTTCAGTATCGTCCCCGCCAGGGGCTCAGGACCAATCTTACATGTTCATTCTCCTGAGACTTACCTGTTCTGTTTCTGAAGCCTGGAATGCCCTCCCACTCCCAATTACTACTTATTGTTTAAGACCCACTTCAAACACTACTTTCTACCCACACTCTTCCATGAAACTCCTCTAGCTAAAATTACATGGACCTTTCACTGAGCTTCAACATTTAGAGAAGTTCAAAATCTCCACTGTATGGTAGCTGATGGTTAACTGCTGGAAGCGCTCCCCATCAGTTCGCATTACAGAGCTTCTGCCATGTCCCTGACACTGTGCTAAGTAGTAGGGACACTCGGATTAAGAAAATTTGGACCTCAAGGAGTTTATCTTGGAGGAGAGGCAAACAAGTAAACAGATGATCAGAATGAATCAACCACAAGCAGTTTGGTGCCACTGAATTAGGAAGCGCCAGGCAGGGCGTAGAGATGGACGGGGGCCATCTCTTAATGCCTTCCTCATTAGCGCTCTTCATAAAGCACAATGCTTGAGGAATATCTGCTGACACAATAAGCGAACAGCCTGCAGAGAAAATGATCCTGGAAACTGTCAAGAGGATGCTAGAATGGCACCCTCCCTCACCTCCAAATTAGGAATCCTGTGCCGAAAGCAGGTAATGAAGACGACAAAAGGCCAGTCATCCGGCTGCATCATCACTCCTGCAGCCTGGGCACAGCTCACGTGGAAGGCAGTTGGGCAGCGGCCGTGAGAACACTGCACACAGCAGCCGGCAGTTCTTTTCCTCCGCTTCTTACAGAAGACACATTTCTACAACACAGGAAGCAAGCTGATGATTCCAGGAACTAGCAATGCAGTCTCCTCTATCTTCCCCCCCCCCACCCCCCACCCCCCCCCCAACGCAGAGCCAGGCCAGCAGGAGTCAACCTCAACCTCCTTCCCAACCAGGGGGGCGCACACACCCTCTTGATCTCATGTCTGATTCTGGGTGTCCTCATCAAGTACTTTAACCACAGAGTGAGTATCACAAACCCTGGCCAAAGAAAAGGGGTATAAAAAAATAAAAATAAATAAAAAATAAAAAACATAAAATTAAAATAAAATAAAATAAATAAATAAAATAACCAAGGGGTAAAGGCTGGCCACTGGCTGAGCAGAGATTGCCCTCAGAAGCGCTAAGTGACTAGGAAACAGAGTGAGGATGTGGAGTCTGCAGGCCCATCTTGTCTTCCTTACCAGCTTGAAGCGTGGCAGGGGAATTTTGCTCACGTCCACCGGACTTCTCTCTGCGATGTTGACAAACCTCGCTTCCAGAATCGCCACAGCACAGGAGACATGGACCCACCTGCCAGGAGGGAAAGGCTACCTCAGTCACATCTGGCTCCACCGCCCTGCGGCCTCCTCACTCAGGCTGGCCCGCAGACGGTGCTTCCGCCCTTGCCCAACATGACCTCCTACTCCACCAGCAGGCTCCTGGGACTCCGTGAGGTAAGAACCACAGTGTCTCCACAATGAGTGTGGAAACAGGTCTGCCCTGGGTTAGCACAGTGCTGCACCTCTTCTACACTAACACGCTCACAATCTGTTGCACAATGAGCAGAGCTAACTGAGTGTGGCAGGTTTGGGGAAGTGAGAATAAATTAGAGAGCTCTAGCTACATCTCCTTTACTTTAAGACCTGGGTGCTTCCTCAAATGATCTCCAACTGTGCCCCCATCTGCCAATACTCACAGCTTTCCCCTGCAGCCTTTGCTCAAACCCTCCCCTGGGCTGAAATGACCTCTTCCTTCTGCTCCCTTCATCCACAGCAGACTCACTCTTTACGGTCTGGCCAAGCACCCACTTACTCGACAGGTCTGTTCAACGGACATCCTCAGAGGGTGAAGTAAGTTCTGGGCATGACAGGAAACTGTCATGCCCGAAGATGAGAATGAAGATGGTGAAAGCACTTACAATCAGCCAGGTGGAAACCTACCACAGACAGTGGTAGTTGGGACTACATGGAGCTGACTGCTCTGTAACAGGGCTATTATATGAGAGTGGGAACAGATTTTTTTGCATGGCCCTACAGGGCTGAACAGGGATCATCAAGTAAAGGTGCAAAGCTCAAGCCAAGCCATTTCCACTCCAAATACGGAAGGACTTCAGTAGCGCTATCTTGCAATTGTGAGGAACACGATGACCTCAAGTAATACCAGCAAGTGCCTTTAAAGGAGTGGGAGCAGCAGGCAGAGCAGCGTCCATCTGAACAGCACGAAGGCGGTTCCTGTGCGGCAGGAGACTGGACAGAATGCTGCTCCAGGTTCCCACAGGATTTTAGCTAGAAGCAGGGTACGAACCACGGCTGCCCACCAACCTGCGTGCACCAAACCCTGTTCACCTCAGAACCAGTAAGCAAAGACCAAGCACAGACTCAGCTCGGTGAAAATGGGCTCCTGACAGCTGAGAAGCCCAGCTCCGGGCTAAGGCCAGAGAGTTCTGTAGGTTTGGTTCGGCAGTGAGTAGTCCTGGCTGAGTCTCCTCCATGTCCCCCTCTCCTCCTTACGGACACTCGCCCTCATTCTGAACAGGAGGTGTGAGGAGGGAGAGCCTCCTGTGGAAAGCGCTCACTAGCCATGGCTGCGGCACTCCGCACCGGCCCGGCCACAAAATAACTGCCCTCACTTCCAGCCCTCAAAGCCCTGTGACCATCTCAACAGGATCCTCTCGGCCTCCAGCGCCCATCTTAGCACCTGCCAAGGAGCTGCTCACAGCTCTTCCTCACATGGGAAGATGGAGTTGGAGAGGGGACTTCTTGACTCCCCCGGCACCTCATTTCTAAATTAGTCTTGAAGATGCTACTCCAGCTCCAAACTCCTCAGTCATTCTGATGTGCATTCACTGCCCAAGTGCCTCGCACGCTGCCGCGGAACTGCATGTTTCAGACACTGCTCCAAGCTCACCTGTCGTCATTGGCTCTCTGCAGGGCTCCTCCTCGTAATGAGCATAAACAGCAGTCCTGCCAAGAAGGGAGGGGAGGGGATGGTCACCACCAAGTCATCAACACCCAGTCTGCTCCCCCTCGACTTCCTTTGGGCAGCTGCAGCCTCCACATAAGAAAGCAGCCAACGCCCTGACCGGTTTGGCTTAGTGGATAGAGCGTCGGCCTGGGGACTGAAGGGTCCCAGGTTCAATTCTGGTCAAGGGCATGTACCTTGGTTGCGGGCACATCCCCAGTGGGGAGTGTGCAGGAGGCAGCTGATTGATGATTCTCTCTCATTGATGTTTCTAACTCTCTATCCCTCTCTCCTCCTCTGTAAAAAAATCAATAAAATATATTTAAAAAAGAAAAAGAAAGCAGCCAAGTGTCATGTGGGCTTCGCCCACGCAGCCCTATAACCAGGACTCCCCGGAGGAAGACGGAGAGGCCACTCGGGACTAAAGTGCACCAAGTGTTCGCTTGACTTAACATAATCCTCTTTGCTGTTACTGTTAATAACTACTATAAGCGAAGTTACGAAGGGCTGTTCAAACCAGAGGCACTGTGGGGTTCTGACTGCCTCTTATGTGGGTACTGCCAGGTTTGGGGGGTGGGGGGTGATGAAGAGAAAGCTAGAAAATGAACCATCCGAGCCCCATTCTGGTGCTCGAACCCAGTGACTAAGTTCTTTAAAGGGGGTTAGGGCTCGTCCACAGGAGGATCTCTACTTGGTCCTGACACCACAGAGCAAACACAGCTTCCAGATTCCAGCCAGGCCCTGCCATGGGCGGGCAGCACCCATCTCACTGTCACGGCGATTTATTCTGAGACTTCTCGCTCTAACAGAGCTGTGTCCCAGGCCCCGTGCAGACTGCTGGGGAGAGGAAGTCCACAGGAAATAGTCTGGCCCTGAGCGGGCCCCAGGTCTCACAGGGAAGAGAGGAACAGTGTGGGCGCACTCACCTCCTCCAGGGCGTTGGCTGAACATCGAGAACACATCCAGTCTTCAGAAGCCTTTGCAGGGGGGACGCCATAGCAACCTAACAGGGATACCGAGGTGAGCAAATGAAACCCAGGGGCCAGAGTCAGAATGAAGATTTGCAACTCTATTCTATACAGCATGTCCCAAAGCTACAACCAAATTTTACAGAAACCCCTAAGTTCCAGCAAGGCCCCGAAGGTTTAGCCTCCAACGGTCAGAAACTGTAGATTCACTGGTTCCAACACCTAGTGAGAAGTGAGGACAAATCCCTCCCAGTAAGTGAACCAAGAGCCCAGCACAGAGCCGGCTGTGAAAGCACAGACCCGGAGTCACAGGAAACTCAAACTCACTCATAACCAACTCCCCAAGGACGACAAGCAACCTTTGCTCTGGGAGCCTGGGGACTGGGGAGGCCACGGGGAGGCTGGGGGAGAAGCCAATGGGGGCATGGACTTCCGACGAGCAGGTCCACGCCCCCCGGACCGGAAACCAGGAAAACGTGAGGCACTCACTGGCGTGGACCCGGACACTGCACTTCTTGCAGGAAACGAGGATGCTGGTGCCATCCTCCTCGAGGTAAGGGGTGGAGAGGTTGATGTCCGTGCTACAGCCAGTGGTGGTGAAGCACATTTCTGGAATCAATGGCTTGGTCCTCTGCTTCTGGGGGGCTAAATCTGGAGCATCCGCACAGTTCTGACTGAGGCCTCCAAACTCAACCTACGAGAGAGCGAGAACACACCTCAGTGAACATGCCTGCGCCCTGGGCCTCCACCTGCTCGTGCAGCAGGAAGCTGGCTCTCTCACTGATATGACTGTGGCTGCGGCTCCCGGGTGCACAGCCATTATCCCCGAGCTGCTAATTGAAGTTACCTCTAATGACTCAAATTCAATTTCTCACAGCAGCACCAAACAAAGGCCCCTCGGGGACAACCGGGAAACGGGAGCGAGGTAAGAGGCAACTGGGATTTCAATCTTCCCAAACCAAGTGGTAATAAAACGCACCGAGACGTTAGCAAGGCTGCTACTGCGGGCTCCCCTATGTGCTGCACTGCACAGCAGTCCCACCCAGGCAGCTCGCCCAGAGCAGGTGCCCCCTACGGGCCAGCATTGATTTCCCGGGTGGTCCATGTCCTCAGGTCACCTGTGCTGCAGGGAAGCCTGCGATTCCCGCCTGGGGGCCCTTCAGAAAAGCATTATGTCCACGTACTTCTCCTGGCAAACATCCTGACTACAAATATCTGCCGGCTCTGCCGCTGGGTGGCACCATCACCCCCACTGCAAGGATGGAACCCAGAAACATGTCATCCCTAAGCCCACGCCACTCATGAAAGTGAGCCGCACTGGGTGGATCTGCTGACAGTACAGCCAGGCCTTTCACTTCACCTCACAGGCAAGGGCACACGCAGACCTTTTTGTTTTGCTATTCGTCAATGGAAAGAAGCAGTGAATTCAACCCAAAATGTGTTGGTCTGAAGTTCCATTCTTTGGCAAGCATGAACCTGGTGCCCTGCCAGGCTCAGTGGCAGCCATGCCACTTTAACCACCATCGGAGGACTGGTTATTTACATGCCAACCTGGGCAGGTCACAGCTGAGACGGAGCTGGTCACCTGGGAGATGCTGCTGTGGGTGCCTTCCTGGCCTCCGAGAGCTGGACCAGAGACACCCATAAGGGTGAAGCCATCAAATGCCCAGGAGCGGGAGGGGCACAGCCGATCTCAGCCTCAGCACCTCCCCACCCCCTCTCCCCCATAAAGCCTTCTGCTCCTACCCTCCCAAGCCCCTTTTCACTACTGCCAATATCCACTGTGGAAATGGGACAGGAAAGGAGAGGATCTGGCTTTTCATCTGAAATCCAGACTAGAGTAAAGAAACACTTCCTCCTCCAGGCTGACTGGTCAGGATTACCAACCACCTGGAAGGAATAATCACTGACTAGAATGATGACGAAAGAGCAGATTCCTCTGCAAATAGTGTGCGTGCCAAGGGGCTCCCCCACGCCTAAGCCCCATCATCAGCTCTTCTCCAAAGCACTCTCCCATGAAGGCTCGCATGGTCGGGTTATCTGCCTAGAAACGCTGACCACCACGTGGAGGGGGTGGAGAACACCAGCAAAGCGTGCCTTCCCAAGGCGGCCAGTGACAAGCTGTGTACCCACAATTAAACCTCGCTTCCCTCTGACTGCTGGTCCTCGGCAAACAGAGGGGATGGAGTGGGCTCACCTGATGGTAAGTCTGAAAGATCATACAGACAGAGCAGTGAGGGGCCTGCTGGGCCATGGTCTCATTGAATTCCTTTTCAGCCTCGAAGTTCGGGGGTCGGTTCTGCCATAGTTGGCTCAGGGGCTTGGCCCAGGCCTCTGTCTCCTCAGCCTCCTCCTCGGGGGTCAGCTGCTCAGATGTCTCTAGAGAAGGAAGCAGATCAGGAGTTAGCACATCCACGGCTCTGCCGGGGAGCACATGGGCTCAGCCAGGACTCTTGGTCCCAGGTGTGGACTAAACCCAAGACCCTACGGTGATAAAGGCAACGGGCAGAAGTGATTTTCCATAAACTGTCAATACTTGGGTGACGGTGCGGGGAGTCCTGCCTGCAGCAGCCCTTTCTCTGGCCAGAACCACTCAGGGTCTCTGCATTCCCGCTTGGCGCAGAAGTCCGCCTGCTCTCCCCGCCCGACGGCTGCCCGCACTCACCCCCTGCCCAAGGGTAGCGGAGTGAAACCCTGCCTAGAAGCCGTGCTCCCTGCAGCCTCCCATGTCAGCATGCTGAGTCCTTACCTTTCAAGTTCTCTCTCTAGTTGCACTGAAGGGAAACAAGGGTAAAAAACAACAGAGAAATGCCAAGGCTTCTGAGTGTTTAGATCACTGCCTCTGGTTAGAACTTTCCGGCTCCCTCTGGAAAGGTCAGTGGGCTCTCTGCCTTTGCTGGACCGGGCTCACCAACCCAGCTGGCTCTGCCTCCGAGGAAGGCAGGCGTAACACCTGAGTCTAGACCAGGGGTGGCAAGGGACCAAATCCAGCCCACTCAGGGAGCTAAGAATTGTTTGTGCTCACCAATGGTGGTGTTGTATTAAAATAAGGCTTATTTCTTTCCTAATTAAAAAACCACCTTTGTGTCTGTAAAAGAAAAAAAGAATTGTTTTTGCATTTTCAAAGGGCTGGGTGAAAACCAGAATACGTGACAGAGACATGAGGCCCACAAAGCCTGAAATACTTCTATCTGGTCCCTAACAACCCCTCATCTAGATAACAAGGCATCTCTCTTCATTACTCTAGACAGCAGAGCATATACTTCATCGGGCCTCAGTGCTGCCTACAGAGGAAATCCCCTCTGGGCACATCTTCCCAAAAGAAAGGGACACACGCCAAAGGAACACAAAACACTCACAAGTTGCACACTTTCCAGTTCCCCCAAATCATCGAAAGAAGATGGCATAGCACACTAGCTGCTCCCAGTAGAAATAAAGTCAAGAAGGCAAGGAGTCCTAGCCGATTTGGCTCAGTGGATAGAGCGTTGGCCTGTGGTTCTCTCTCTCTCTCTCTCTCTCTCTCTCTCTCTCTCTCTCCCTCCCTCCCTCCCTCCCTCCCTCTCTGAAATCAATAAAAACATATTTAAAAAACAAACAAAACAAAGAAAAGAAGGTAAGGGAAGCCCCATAACTCTAACATGATGAATGAGGGCAATCATGGCCAGAAGCAGCAGCCAATCCCCAATAAACTGATGCCCAGTGTTTCTCCTTGTGCTCCCCCAGTGAGGGAAGTCTGAGAAATTATAATCGGGATGCCCCTCTTTGATAAGTATTCAAAAAAAGACCGCCGTATGGAGCCCCTGACAGGAGCCTGGCTGTGCCAGCCCCACATGAGGGCCTCATGGGAGCACTACACCTCCCCTGTGTGGGCACAGCAATCCCCAGCTACAGCCCCTCCGAGGGCCTTCTCGGTTCTTCCCACACGGAAGTTCTTTCCAAGAGGCCCTGGAGACCGTGCAGAGCAGCCCAGGAACGCTCTGGTAGACGGTGCACCAGGTGCCCATCCACTTGTTCCCTCTGGCAGCTCCAGCTCAGGGCTCAGTGCAGATAAACCGCTATCTAGTCCACCTTTATAGTCATGTTTAATTTACGGGGATCTGGCAGCTGCCATGAGTGTGACCTCAGGGAAGGAGCAAATGGGAGCAACGTGAGGCCAATGCAGACAATTAAAATCAACCCCAGGCCCCGCCAGGAACCATGGTGTCAACCCAAAGCACAGATATTTTCTCTATCCTGGCCAAACCAAGAGGGACCAAGACAGGACCGAAGAAACGGAAGAGCCTCACAATCACAAGAGAAAAGCTAACGCACCGACATCTGTTCTGGTTACAAAACCATGAAGTGGCCAAAAATCATCCCGTTTGTGAATATTAAATGATGTAGAAAAATGTTCACTGTGTTAAGTGAAAATTGCAGGATTCAAAGGTTTACGTTTACATATATAAACTTCATTGAGCTGTACAGTTAAGACGTGTGCATTTCACTGAAGGTTATGCCTCACATGAAAAAAATTCCGTGGGGAGGGGCACACTAGGCTAAAAGAGACTAAAGAAACACAACTTCCAAAAGTGTGACCCTAGTTTGGATTGTACTGGTTTAAAGGGGAAAAGCTATACAACACATTTTGGGGATAGGCAGGGGAAAATGAAGATGGACAGAGGACGGGCGGCTATTATGGAATTAGTGCCTATTTTCCTAGGTGTGATCACAGTAGTGTTTATAGAGGAGGCCGTCCTTCTTAGCAGAAGCTGTCAGTGTATTTTAAGTGAAGTGGCTTTATGACTACAACTTACTTTCCAGCAACATGGCAAATACATACGCAGTACGCATATAAATACTGCAAGCGGGACAAGCCATTACGGCACAAGAGTAATAGCTATTGAATACAGGAGGCGGCATGGGTTTTTATTCTTTCAACTTTTCTACATTTGAAATGTTTATCATAAAAAGTTGGGGGGCTGTATATTATGACTCAATTACATTATTATGAAGCTATACATGGACATAATATCTGACCAGAAAAGTCAGTAAGATTAACGCTTTAAAATGTTCAGTATCAAGTAAAATGACCTTTACAGGGTCATTGTGTTGTCTTCCTTATAACTTTTCGTTCCTCTACAACCTATACTGCTTTAGAACACCGGGGGGAAACTATGAAGCGAGGCTGTTGCCACCCAGAGAACCTGAAGCCCCCAGGGGCGAGAGGAAGGCCAGAGGATTTCCTAAGACTCTGGCTCAAGGTCCGGCCTATTTCCGACTACAGGGTCTCAAGACACTTTCCCCACCCAGCTTATCAGGACCCTTCTACCAAGGAAAGCAGTGGAGATGGGACTGACATTAGATCAAAAAGGACAGTGGGACCTGTACAGAAAGCTGGTAAGGCCTGGACCTTCCCCCCCGCCTGTGGCACGAGGAAGGACAGGACAGGACAGAGTAGGAGAGGGTCTGGCAGGGAGTGACAGGGGGCCTGGTCACAGACAGAGGTTCGTCAGCGCTAATCCTACTGGACCTCTGGGCTCCAGCAGCACAGGAGACAACCACTACCTGAGCTCCAACGACACACTTCTGGGTTCCCCACATCCCCACCTACTCCCCTGTCTCCTTCACAGACTCCTCTTCCTCCTCTGTCCTCCCAACCCCAGCCTCTGCTCACTGCCCTCTGTACCTCTCCCTGAGGGGCCAGCTCCGCACAACCCCAAGTCTACACCCTCCAGACACTGATTGGAGGTGTCCAAACCCAACCGCAGCTAGAAACCAGAGAAGCACTCAACTCCTGCCTCTCCCCTCCTACCACCTTCACAGCCCCACACCCAATCGCCAAATCCAGCTGACTTTATCCCCGCACCTTCATTACATCCCCTTCCCCATGCCCACTTCCTCCGTCCCCTTCAGACCCTCAGACCTCACAGAGACCACGACAGGAGCCCATCTGCTCCTCTCAAAGCCATTCTCAAGATGCAAACACTCGGAGCAATCTTTCTCCTGTAAATTTGGCCATGTCACTCTTCTGCTTAAAATGCTTCAAACAAATCAGGTATCAAATGAAACCCTGCCCTCTTTATGGACTATCTGGAGGAAGAGCTAAGCCAAAGGCCCACCCTCGCCCCTCAGCGCGGCCTCCGGATGAGTTGTGAGACCAAGTGCTAATGCGGCGAGCTGCTTTCCTCCTGGTGAAGAGAGAAGACAACACTTACCATCATCGCTGCCGCAATCCTGCAACACAAGCGGATGGTGGCGGGGGAGCTTGCTCAAGGGCTGACGCCGGCCCTTGGACTTCTTATTCTCCTCCAGGGAAAACATGTACTCACTCGCAACCTGGGCAAACCACAGAAGACATCAAATCGGTCTTGTCTCCACTTGGGGACACAGCAAAGGTCAGTCTTACAATGAAAGCCAAGAGCGGGCACAGAGAAACACACAAAAATAGAAAACCAAACAGAAAACACCTGTTTTAGAAAAACGAAATGACAGTGCCTTGATGCAAACTAGTCTAAACTAGGATTATGTGAACACTTTGCAGCAACATTTATACCTCCTAAGTGTGGGTCCTGGCAGCCCGAAACCAATGTACCAAAAAGAAACCTACTCCAGCTCTAAAGGAGAGTATGCCCCCACTCCCAAGCTCACTGCCATGAGCCCCAGAGAAAGCCAGGTACCCACCCCTCTCCTTGGACCGAAGGCCAGCAGGCACCTGTTACAAAGTGCCAGGCAGCTGACCACCTAGGTTTGAAAGGCTAGAGGACATTTAAAAGGGTGAGGAGCAGCTGACCCAGTAAAGTAAAATAGGCCTGTCAAGAAGGGCACTGTCGAGACCTCAGCTCTACTAACGCCACTCATTCCTCTTCCTCCAGGGGAGAACATCAGCCAGGACAGAGAGCACATCTTAAATTCTGGCCTAGCTGCAAAGGGGAGGTGGATTTAACGCTGCATTGACATAAAGTCAGAGCAAATGAGATGAGGTTTAAGACGTATAGGATTGAGTAATACCACATAGAGTTTCTTTCTCATCCACATGTTTATAAAACTTGGTTATGCTGACATTAGGAGACACGGGGTTAAGCAAGGGAATAAAATGAGGCCTGGAAGAGGGCCACCTTGCAACTGTGGGGAACACCCGAGTGCGGCGGAGACACAAGGGCCACCGCGGGGTGCCTGGGCCTGCAGACGCCCCTGTGACCTCACAGAACCCCAGGACTTAAGAACCGCACTTGGAATATCAGGAAAAACTCCGAGCAGGCCACATCCAAACAGAACAGAGCCTGCTCTCCCAAACATAGATGAAACCAACAAGTTTTAGACAAATATTTACAAAGAAAGGCCTGGCCGAGAAAGGAGCAAGGTGTGAGGAAATGGTCTAATAGAACGTGACCCCTGCATGCAGGAGTGATGCTGACTCGGTGTGCAGGAATGTGCTGGAAGAGTGAGGACGTCAGGGACCTCTTAACTGATGTCCGTGTCTCAGATGATCAGACTTTTAGTCAGATCTGAGCCACACTGATTAGTGCCAGTGTCTCCAAATGTACACCAAAAAGGCCCTCAAGAGCCTCCACTGGAGTGAGCAGGCAGGGGCAGGGCGCAGGGCTGCAGGCCCCGCCTCCATCCCACCAGAACAACCCTGCTTTTGATTCACATTTTATGAAGGATTAAGATCTCACTTAGCCAAAGGGTCCTTTGGCTAAAACAAACAAGAAAACCCAATTTGATAGTGCTATCATAAAAATAAAATATTTAGGAACACGCACCCCAACATATGTATATTCACTAATGAATTATATACACTGAGGTACTTAGACACATTTTAAAACAAAAACAGACTGTAAAAGGATTTTTTAAGTTCCATTCTTATTCCTGCACCCCAGTAATCCTCCTGCATTTCCCACTTTGAAAACCATCTAGACAACAGGCCTAAACTGGGAAGTGCAGAGACTAGAAGCAAAGGAATAAGAAAAAGGAACCAGAGGTGGTGGGGATTCCTAGCCTGAGTCACCAAGGGGGAAACTTGCGAGAACTCACGTGGATGGCGGGGGAGTGGCAACAGGCCGAGTTAAACATGCTGCATGGGGTTCACACAGCCTGGATCTGTGGCCCTTCATTTGGCAACAAAGACTTAATAGAAGAATTGGGACGGGTTCAGAAACGAGGTCAGAGTAAGAGCTAGGGATCTGGGAATCCTCAACATCTAATTAGCAACCTTAACAATCCTTTGTCATGTTAACACATTCATAGAGATTATGGGAGTGGAGAAGATCATCACTGGGAGATAAACTGAAGGGAGACCAAGCCTTCCAGGCCAGGAAGGAAGAAAAGAAAGATTTGGCAGTAGGTGGGTAAGAGGAACACAAAACAAGGAGGGTGGGCTGCCAGCAGGGAAAATCCGCAGGGACAAAGAATACAGAACTACTGAGCAGGAAGTGGCCAATGGCCTGGGAGGGGGAGTGGAGGACGTTTGTTAAGAGATAAATTCCAGCAGAAAGAGTAAGGAACGAAGGAGTAAATACATCATGGAGGCTATTTTGGAGGATCAAGGGAAGGAATGAGATCATAGCTTAGGAAGGAAATTTCCTCCAATCATATTTTAGGATAAGGGCTCTGTGAATACGGTCTATAGGCAGAGAGGAAAGAAGTTTGTGAGAGAAGAGCTATCAGGAACGATTCCCCCAAAATGGCCAGTCCTAATCCTCGTGAATGTGTTAACATGACAAAGGATTGTTGAGGTTGCTAATTAGATGACCTGAAAGTAGTGAGATAATCCTGGGTTACCCAGGCAGGCCCAACACAGTCAGTGAAGTGATGGAGAAACCTGGCCGGAAGCTGCTGCCTTTGAAGGTGGAAGAGGGCGCAGGCCAGGCAAGGACCCGGCTCTGCCAAGAGCCGGCAGGAGGGCCGGGCCGCAGCCTGCGGACACCTTGACTTTGCACAGCGAGGCCCATTTCAGACTTCTGAACTGCACAACTAGAAGATGATAAATTTGTGTTGTTTTATGACTTTAAGTTTGTGGTTACCTTATTAAAGCAGCAACAGGAAACAAATAAGGGGTGGGAGGTGAAGACAGATCCCTCCATAGGTCCAAGGACTGGAAGTGGAGGGGCCGCAACTCTGGGAGAGGAGGAGGACACCTTTATTCACACGGCTTCGGGGCCTCCTACACACCCAGCGCCTCCGTACCCAGGATGCACACTGGGTGATGTGGCGATGCAGAGCCAGGGGAGACGTCATCTCCTACCTCCAGGAGCTTAGGACCCAGCCAGAGGGCGGCCTGGTGCGCCAGCCTCAAGTCTGTGCCCTTCCCCCGACCATCAAGCTGCCTCTGAATAAAGCAGTCAGGTCTATTCAAATTCAAAGATCATCTCCAGGTTAAATGCTCCGGCTGCCTCAGGGCATCAACACCCTTCCTCACAGGGTGGCCTCTGGGGCAATGTGCTGGGACTTCTCAACTCCCTCAGTAGCAGTAGCGCAGAAACCCCAATTTAACCAACTGGCGGAGTGAGCTCAGGCAAGCAGCAACCCACTGGTAACATGGGGGCAGGAGTGCCGCCCCACAGGGCTCTGTGTGAGGATGGAGTGGGGAGCATGTAGGGTCTGCCAGGCCCCTGCCCCTTGAGAGCTGGAGCTCAAGCCCCCCACACACGCACCCCAGTCCTCTGTGCCTCCTTCTCACATTGGGTACCCACGGCCAATGTCAATGTTCCTTACAGGAAGGACCAGTTGTTCTCTCCTTGCTTGGGGAACACTAGCGAGAACTTTCAGAGCCAACACACCGCTAGTGGCCCAGTGTGCTCGTTAATGAACCCCTAAGGCTTTGGTGCTCCGGCAGTCACCAAGGCGCTTTTACCAGGGCCCCTGGCATAAGACGTGGGACACAAGCTGATTACCAAGAGGCCCAAATTATACCTTGGGGGTGGCTAAAGGAGGGGGGTACACAAGGGTGCTTTTAGAAACCCAGCTGTTTCCAAATATAGATACAATGTTATCAGAACTCTCTAGAGACAGGCCAAGTGACTCAGCTCCTGCCCCTAGCTTGACTGTCGGCCCCCCATTCCACCCTATCAATTAATGTGAATGGCAGCGCCTCACTAAAACGAAACTCCCATTCCTTCCACGCTTACGGAAGGCTCATGAGCCAAGCCCTCAAGAAGCAAATCTGAATGTGGCACAGGGCCTGGCTCCTGGAAGCTTCTCCTCCTCACCAACCTACGATAACTGTACTGAGACCAAGACTGTCAGAAAAAAGAAGTCAAGGGTTACAGGGATCCAAAGGAGAAAGAAAGGGAAGTGATGGGAGGCCGCGAAAGGTTTCTGAGAGCAGCGGCTTCGGCAAAGGGCTGGGCCCCCCGTGAGCAGAGGAAGGTGTCTGACTGTTCCAGGAGACCCTCCCACCTCGAGGCCATCTGCAGCCTGGTGATAGCTGCACAGCACGGTGAGTGCGGGTAAGGCCACTGAACTGTGCACTAAAATCTGGTTAAAATGAAAAGATTTTATGTCATGTACACAGTATCCTATCACAATTAAAAACCAAATTAACCCAGCCTCAGCCACCCCCTCCTGTCTCCACCTGTGCTGGAGGCCCCACTCCCTCCCTCCTGCTCAGACCTGAAGGATCGGGTCCCTCCCCTGGCCTTCATTACCTCCAAACCACCCCTGGGAGTAGTCCCCCCACCCTCAACCCCCACCGTGCTCCAGATCCTCCTCCACCAGAGGTGAGCTTGGCCACAGCTCCCACTGTCTTCAATCTTTCTCCTCCCTTGGCTCTGGACACACACACACTCCTAGGTCGCTCCTAGTTCTTCAAAACCTCGGGCTGTTCTTCACATTCCCTTCTTCTGCCTGGGCCTCTAGCTCCACCCACACTGTGAAAATTGATCCTCCCGTTTCACACAAGGGCTCTTCCATGCCCACTGACACCCACTGGGTGACTCCCAAACCTGAGGACCCCTCCTTAGCTTCAGATCGGTGTGTACACACCTCCACAGCCTGCCTCACAAGCAGGTCACACGCCACACGGCCCAGACTGAAGTCCCCTCCTGAGTCACACCCATGGATCCCTTCACTTTTCTTGTAACCTCCATCTTCCACTGATGCACCCCCTCCACCCAGTAACTCCGGCCAGAATCCCAGTCAAGCCCGGTCTGCCCTCTTCCTCAGCCAGCGCCCAGTCCTGTGTTCTTCCCTTCTGAGCAGCTCAAGGCCGCCGCCTACTCCCATCCCTTCCTCCACCCCACAGCTCAGGTCCTCACTGTCCTGCTTTCAGGAACGGACTCCAAATTGGTTTCCCTATTGCAAGCCCTTATCCCTCCTTTCCTGAAGAAGTATTCGATTGTAAAAATAACACGTTAATCACAAAAAAATATTCGAGCAATGCATAAATGTAGGAAGTGAAAATAATCCATAACTCCACCTTCAAGAGAACCACTGCTGTTTCTAATTTTGACTCATTCCCCCCTTCCCCCACGCCGCCTCAAAAAACCTTTATACTGATTCCAAAATGATCTTCTGAAATATCAGTAAAGAGCTTTAAAACCCCTCCACTGGACAATCTAAAGAATTAGCATGGTCTCAAGTAAGCCAATGGTGGTAAAAAGGGAGGGGAACACTCCTAGATTAACGTAGACTTAAGAGACATAATAAACAAATGTAAAGTGTAAGACTAGATTAAACCTTCACTCAAACAAACTACCATAAAGTAAATGTTTAAACAATTGGGAAAATTTAATTATGGAGTGGGTATTAGATGATGCTAAAGAACTTTTATAATATTGTTGGGTGTAATAATGGCATAGGGATTAAGAAAATATCCATATTTTGGCCCAAGCTGGTTTGGATCAGTGGATAGAGTATTAGCCCTCAAACTAAAGGGTCCTGGGTTCAATTCTGATCAAGGGCAGATAGCTCAGTTGCAGGCTCAATCTCCGCCCTGGTCAAGATGCATGCGGGAAGTAGCCATTCGATGTGTCTCTCTCACATCGATGTTTCTCTCTCTTTCTCCCTCCCTTCTACTCTCTCTGAAAATCAATAGAAAAATATCCTCGGGTGAGGAGTAGCAAACAAAAATCCTATATAGTAAAAAGCTGATATGTAAATCAACCAAATGGCAGAAGAACCGGTTGCTATGACACACATTGACCACCAGGGGGCAGGCACTCAATGCAGTTGCTGCCCCAGGTGGTCAGTGCACTCCCACAGGGAGAGCACTGCTCAGCCAGAAGCCAGGCTCATCGCTGGCAAGTGCAGCGGCGGTGGCAGGAGCCTCTCCCACCTCCACGGCAGTGCTAAGGATGTCCAACTGACAGGAGTGGGCCTAAGCCGGCAATCAGACATCCTCCAAGGGCTCCTGGACTGTGAGAGGGTGCAGGCTGGGCTGAGGGGCACACCCCCCCCCCCAAGTGCATGAATTTCGTGCACCAGGTCTCTAGTAAATAAATACATAAACAAGTAAATAAATAAAAATAAAATATCCATTTTTTAGAGATACACACTGAAGTAGGGGGAAATGACATGATATCTCGGATTTTCTTTAAAATACTTCAGCAAATAAAAAAATAATAGATGAAGCAACTGTGACAAGATATTGAGAACTGTCAGACCTAGGTGATGAGAATTTGTGGGTTCACTATATTATTCTGTACACTTCTTTGTGCATTTATGGCTCCACTATATTATTCTGTACACTTCTTTGTGCATTTAAAAAATGTACTATGGAGCCCAGCTGGCGTGGCTCCGTGGTTGAGCATCGACCTATGAACCAGGAGGTCACAGTTCGATTCCCGGTCAGGGCACATGCCTGGGTTGTGGGCTCGATCCCCAGTGGGGGGGCGTGCAGGAGGCAGCTGATCAATGATTTCCTGTCATCACTGATATTTCTCTCTCTCTCCCTTCTTCTCTGAAATCAATAAAAATACACTTTTAAAATGTACTATGGGAATCTTCAATCTCCAAAAAGCACATGGCGGAAAACCTCCCACTGCTCCCCACACCACAACTCTGAGGTCAGATTGCTTCTCACAGCGAACCTCCCTGACCTGGGTCCTGACTCACCCTCCACCAACACCTCCCTGGCCTCTCCAGCCCCATATGCCTGAGGCAAATGGAACCACTTGGGCCTCCCCACCATGTGCTCCGACCTTGGCATGAACTACCACCACCACAGAGGACGCTCCCCTCTCCCAGACTCCCCCTCCAGTTTCCCTCTACCCACCTGGCATACTCCTGTCAGCCTCAGGCCTAGAACGCTTCCTTCTCTGCAGTGTCCCTGAACACCTCACCCCAACCCCAGGCAGGCGGTTAACTCCTCTGCCTGTGCCACATCATGGATCACTAAGTATCAGAATCATTTGCTCCCATCTGTCCACTCATCTAGACTGTGAGCTCCTTGAAGGTACTGTCCTAGCCCAGAGTAGGCACGCCGTAACGACAACAGAGTAAAGCGAAGAGGTAGGCAGCCAAGGTATTTTTAGAGAAGTTGAAGTAGTTCAAAGATGCCAGCACATCAAGGGGAGGCAGAGGAGAGATGGTTGGTGTGGACTGAAGGGTGTCACCATCACACAACAGCTAAGAAGTCGATACAGAAATAAAAAGGAGCCCTAGCCGGTTTGGGTCAGTGGATAGAGCATGCGTTGACCTGCAGACTGAAGGGTCCCGAGTTCGATTCCAGTCAGCGACACATGCCCAGGTAGCGGGCTTGATCCCCAGTAGGGGGCATGCAGGAGGCAGCCGATCGATGATTCTCTCATCATTGATGTTTCTCTCTCTCCCTCTCCCTTCCTCTCTGAAAGCAATAAAAATATATTTAAAAAATAAAATAAAAAGGAGCCAGGAAGGCACTCGATGGTGTCTGAGCAGGAATCCAACAAGAGAGGCATGCTGGAGAGTGGTCTCCTTCCCCGGCATATTCCCCAGGGAGGCCCCGGCTCTCCTCCCAGCTCTGGGATGTTAGTGAGCATCACTTAGCTGGGACCTGCCTTTGGCAGGAGTGCGTCCTGATCTGCGTCCACGACACATGGGACACGAGTGGGGAACACTCTGCAAGACGAGAGGGCCTGTGTCCTCCAGGACTGCCTGTCGGACGAGGTAGGTCATCTGTCTCACCAAGGGTCAAATGAGCAGCAGGGCCACTTGGCCACGGGTTAAAATCCACTTCCTTTAATCATTTTAACTGGTAATAAAGTGACACTCTGAGCTCCAAATGCCACACTCCTATATCCATTACTTAACTGGATCGTAATTTGGGAGGAAAAAGATAGGTGTTGCCTTGGACAGGTAGCTCAGTTGGTTAGAGCACTGTCCCGAGACACCCAGGTTGTGGGTTGGATCCCTGGTCAAGGGCACATACAAGTCAACCAATGAATGCATGAATGGATGGAACAACAAATAGACGTTTCTCTCCTTCAAAATCAATAAATAAAAATTTTTAAAAAGATGGGTGTTATTTATTGGCTCCCCCCTGTGGTTAGATTAATTAAGGAGTAATACATATCTAAGCCAGCGGTCGCCAACCTTTCGAACCTCACAGGCCACTGGTTGGCGACCGCTAGCCTAAGCAATGCATAGGAAGTATCCGCATACAGTAAGTCCTTGCTATTGTTAACTGCTTTTGGGGTAGTGATTCCAACTGGAGGCAAGGAAGTCAAGACGACACCGCGAGAGAGGAACAGCGCGACCTGTGGAGTGACAGCAGGATGAACAAGAGGGCACGGAGCTCTGTGAAGGAAGAATGCGGGTGCGGCAACGGGAATGTGAGGGATTCCAGCTTCGAAGCTGAGAAGCCCTCTTGTGCGGGAGCTGCCGTCCGGACAGAGAGCAGCAATCAGAGCCACGCGGAGGAGGTGAGGGGCATCGGCTCAGGAGCCTGCACCCACTGCGAGGAGGAGGGAGGGGGCACCTGGAAAAAGTCTACAGACACTGAACCCCGAGATTCAGAGACAGCAGAAAGGAAATTACACGGATATTAAAGGCAGGGGGCAAACCAACCACAAAAGGGCACCAGAGAGATTTTCATATGGACTGATGGTACTTCAGCCAAAGAGATAAAGCCAAGAGGCCGGATGTTAAAATTCTCGAAGGTAAGGTAAGGGGATGGGGAATAGAGAAGACCTTCTGCACACCACCTCCACCCACGGCTGCAACTGGACCCACAGAAGCTATGAGGCTGGGGAGGAAGAGCAGGTCACTTGGTTGGTGTGCGCCCAGCCGCATCCAGCCCAGCTCTGCTCCGTCCCACTCAGACCCAGCAAGCGTGTTCCAGGAGGAAGCCTGGACAAATGTCCACGTGGATGGCTTTGGGGATTCACTCCAGTCTCCAGAAGGATACTCTACCAACAAGGTAATTCTGGGAGATGAAGCATCACGTGTGTGTGTGGGGGGGGGGGGGGAGTGGAAGGAGTGGAGGGAGAATTATCATGGGAGTCTACAGGTTAGACACGATTTTTAAGGGGAAAAAACAAATTTTAGAACAGGAAAGGCCATCTCATTCCCAACCCTCAAATACTTGGTCTGCAATCACTGCCATCCTAACCCTTGTGCCTCTAAGGCAAGGGAGTCAGAGGATGCACCCAACTGATCCGCCTCTGTCCCGGAGGCTGCGGTGTCACACAGAGATAAGAGAAAGGAACTCTTTCCTGGAAGTGAGCCAATGCCACCTGGCTTTCTACTCCCCACCACGCAGACTGGAGGTCCACCCTACGGTTACTCCTGCATCCTGGACACCGCTGCACCCCACCCACAGGGCCCCTTCCTGGCAGCCCTACCTCCGCCAGCTCCCGCTCGCTGATACTCCTGCTGGCGCTCCTTTTCTTCCGCGTGCACGGCTCTCCCGCAGCCACCCTGCCGTCCCCTCTGGCATAGCTGTGCACAGTGAAGACTCCCGTCTGCCCTTGGCCTTGGCAGGACAGGGGCTCACTGGTTTCTGAATCGGAAGAAACAGAATCCTGTGAGGAACTGGAGCCCAGGCTGGACGATGATTTCTTCTTGGAGCCTGAGAAGACAAGGCGTCCCCCTAGAGAGGCAGGATTCACAGAAAGATCCAAGGCAGCAGCTGCTTCCTCCTCCTCTTCCTCCGCCTCCTCCTCCTCCTCCTCTTCGAGTTTGACGTTTTTCAGCTCTTCAAATTTGACTTCAGTCGAGTCAGAATAATCTGAAACACACATACACATTGGACAGAGCCAACTTCCTCCCGCACGTCTGAACCTCGAGAACGGCAGTGACAAAGCACAAAGAACGGGCAGGGCGAGGCCCGGCCTTGAATCCCGGCGGTCACCCACAGGTCACTGTGTGATGAGGGGCTGCTGATCCTCTCTGGGCCTCCAGTTCCACCCTCTCTAATGCAAGGTACCACCAGGGCTCTGCGTAAGGTGGAGCACAGCCTGGCACACATGGCAGACGCTCATTAGTGACAGCTGCCATGTCCTCAGAAGTCTGGCAGGAAATGAAGGCCGAGCACAGGACAGACCTAGCACCCGAGGCTGGACAACCTGGACGAAGGCAGCCCAGACCCAGGTCGAGTCCATAGAGCTGTCTGGCTCTCAGCAGAGGTTCCGACAAGGTGTTGTCAAGCCTGACGGGACACTGATACAGCCCGTGCCCAACAAATCTACCCTCACAACCATCCGCCTGAGGGACTGCTCTAGAACAGCGGTGGGCAACCCGAGGTCCGCGGACCACTGGCGGTCCATGAGGTCCGAAAGGTTGGCGACCGCTGCTCTAGCACACTGTGACCACACCACTCGCTCTGAAATACAAACGGCTCCCGGGCCTCCCTATGAGCCAAGCTAAGATGGCAGGCAGTCCCTACATCCTCTCGCTTCTATTTCTCTAGCTCATTTCCTGGTAACACACCTGTCTTCCGCCCCCATATTCAAATGGCAGGAAATCACTACCAGCCCCCCAAACAGCTCTGTCCTTTCACAGCTCCATGCCTTGGCCCCCGCTGTGCCTCTCGGGGATGCCCTTTGTATGTCACCAACGCTGCCTGGAAAATTCCTACTGATCTTGTCCCCTTCGGTTCATCGTCACTTCACCAAAACCTTCAGTGTCTCCTGGACCCCTCACCAGGCAAAAGGAGGGGTGGGGGCTTTCCCCTACGTTCCTCACCTGCCCTGTGTGTTCCCAACCAAAGTGCTCCTCACACTCGGGCCTGTCTCTCCCCTTTTTCTCATTGGTGACGCAGCACTCATTTTCTCATTGGTGACCCATTGGTAACATGGCACCGACAGAGAACAGAACAGTCAGGGTGGGGGAGAATACCGTAACCAGCTGACCTGGGAAGGGGAGACCATCCTCGACCTGCCGCACGGAGCTGTGGGTGGGCCTCACGGGGGCGAGCGCGGCCTGGCACGCCGTCAGGTCGTACTGGCCAGAACTCAGCTCCTCCTTGGGGAAGAGCTCGCTCTGACTGACCTCCTGCGGAATTTCGAGACAAACTCGGTGCCTCTTTGTCCCTATGCGGTGCTTGGCGAGGCTGCAAGGAGGAGAGTGAGCTGTGTAAGGACCCACATATATATCCACTTACACAAACACATCCACACACAACCCAAAAACCAGTGCCCAGAGCCTACAGTCCCCCACCTGTGGGACCTGAGCCCATCCCATCAAACGGAAAACAGGGATATCACCATCCACCACGAGGCTTAAGGAAAGGCAGGCAGAGTACCCGAAAGCACCTGGCGTAAAGCAGGGGCCCATCGAAGTCCCTCCTTCCTTCCCCTCGTGGCTTAGGATAAACGAGCCTTAGGAGAGAGATCCTCTGGCTCAAACACTGACAAGGCCAGGAATCTCATCTCCACTACCACACGCTATTTTTTCTTTTTTTTTAATATAAACCACTTCACAAATTGGCATGTCGTCCTTGCGCAGGCGACATGCTAATTAATCTTCCCATAGCGAGCACCACACTCTCCTTCTTTAAAAAGCTCTCACGCCCGGCCGGTGTGGCTCAGTGGTTGAGCATTAGCCTATGAACCAGGAGGTCAGGGTTCGATTCCCGGTCAGGGCACATGCCCGGGTGGCAGGCCCAATCCCCAATAGGGGTCATGCAGGAAGCAGGCAATCAATGATGCTCTCTCATTGATGTTTCTCTCTCTCTCTCTCCCCCCTTCTCCCTTCCTCTCTGAAATCAATAAAAATATATTTTTTAAAAAGCTCTCATGATGAAGATGAGAATTTGTGACTTTTCTGGCCCAGAGGGAGCGGTGCCCTAGCACATGTGTGCCCCTCGCTCCAGCAGACCACGGGCACACCAGTAGATGCCATCGCTCCTGGTAACAGCCACCGGGGCCTAAATGCCCTCACTCTGAGGACTCTGGAGCCCGTGCCAAGAAGGAAACTCCCTCATCTGTGGCTCAAACGCCTCACTTAGTAACAGCCTCTCAGCAGCTGCCTCCACGTGCCTCCCTCAGACAGCTGGGCCTGAGGGCTGCCGCCTTACCTTCTCTTCAGGTGGCCCTCCTCGCCGTCCTCGACTCCCTCCATGTCCTCCTCTGGGCACTCCTCCTCACTCGCGGCCCTGGGAGGCAGTTCACTCTCCTTAAGAAACTCAGCGGCTTCTGGCGTGGGCAGCGTGTGGTCGATAACTGTGCTGTCCTTCCCAGCTTTCCAAAGTTTGTACCTTTCTGGCTGGAACTTCCTCACAAACACGTCCATGGAGATCTTCACCATATCCTTCCTACAGGAGCACTGCCACGAGGAACCAGACGAGCCCCAGGTGAGCACACTTCACCTGCTCCCACCTGACCCCATATCCCATCTCCTCCCCTCAGGTGGACAAAGGTCCAAGACAGCTTAAAGCCAAACCATTTTGGGTTCAGAGGCTGAAGGCATATTGTCCTTGCAGAGCTTCAGACAGGGAGGGAAGCAGAGGAGAAGGGCGGAGAATGCATGGCACTATGGCGCTGGGCAGTCCGCCCAGGCACTACAAGGATGCCTGAGAACCGATCGATAGGAAACTCAGCACTCAGACCCCAGATGGTCAACAGCCACCTTCGCGCTGGTATCTATCCAAGGCCAGGACCACACGAGCAAGTCTACTCCCAATCAAAGGTCCAGCCCTCTGCTTCCCTCAAGTAAAAGTAAACCCCTCAGAACTTCTCAACAGAGAAATCCCCGAGTGGCTAAAGCCCGAGTATCATTGTGTGTGGGTGTGGTTTGAATGCCCAATGGACTTACGCACGAAAACCTCACTTTATACGTCCCGAATCTGAACAAATTTTTAACGAACGCAATATGTTGGGCACTTTTGCACACTCCCAGCCACTTGGTTTCTGAACTGCAGAAGATCAAAGAGAAGTTCTAACCAGCAGCCAGTGCACCTAACAAGAACCAGATATGTTTAGGCAGAGGGACGGAGAGGCCAAGCACTCACCAGCACTGCCTGTTTGCCATACTCAATCCACCGCCGCGTAGCAAAATTGGTAGACTCCGCACAGTTGAAGCCGTGGTTGAAGCCGGCGTGGTAGCCATAAGGAAATGTGATCATGAACTCTCCAGCTTCCTGAGTGACCTGCGCAAGAGCAGAGTTGAAGCAGCTGCATCCAACTGCAGGATTCTGCAGAACTGGACCTCTGAGCTCCAGCTCTGCCTCAACTTAGCTGAATAACCAAGGATAAGCCATAAAGCCACAGGGGTCTCAGTGTCTTCTACAAAATGCAAAGCCCTAACATATCATACTAGGAGCCCAGCGCGGCCCACCCACCTGCACCCCTGCCTTGACACCAGAACCTGTCCACGCAGAGCTCCAGCACGCCTGGCGCAGCCCCCAAACCCTCTGGCCTTCTCTGGCCACTGCAAGCCGGGCACTCAGTCCCTCCGGCTGCCTCAGGCTGGTCCCGCCTTCTCTGGGTGCCTCCCTACCCCATTTCATGCAGCAGCTCCACCGCCCCCATGGTGCCAGAGGAGAGTGGAAGCCTCCCACCTGCTGCGCTGTGCTCCTTCCCCTGGCAGGTGGGCCACACAGCACTCAGCGTGCGAGGGGTGGGTGGCAAAGGACTGGTGAGGGGGGTGCTATGGGCTCTCAGCCCTGCCCTCCCCGGCACGGGATGGTCCCGCCTCCTCCTGGCACCTCCCCACCTCCGCCCCGTCTCCAGAGCAACGCACCAGCTAATATGCACCAGCTAATATGCTAATGACCTAGTCGTTACCCTTACAGCGGATCGACCATTAGCATATTAGCTCTTTATTAATATAGATTAGAATGCCACGACTATAATAACCATTCTTCCAAAGGAACTCTGTTCATGGGGATTTGCCTCCCATCTGGTCCCGGGAAGGTAGAGCAGCCCCACCTTTAATACCCTGATGCCAAAGTGTTGTTATATATGTCAGCTTTGGCCCACACCTGGCATAGGGTAATGAACGAGAATAAAACTCCTCTCTGTGAAACACAGACCAGAAAGGGCGGTTTCCATGTGAGGCTAAGGATTTCCATATGTAAAGTCAGCTCACCTTGTCAAAGGGAATTCCGTATTTCTTCAGCATTAAAGGGGAAATCAAGGTCATCTTATGGCGGAGAAAAGCCTCACAGCTTTGAGCACTTCCTGGGAAAAAGCCTGTTTAATTGAAAATAGGCACACGTGAACGGTGCTCCACACGCGCTCTGTAACCCTAGCATCCTACCCTTGTGCATCTCGCCTGGACAATACGGGGATAAATCACCAAGGTGATCTCTATGGATCCGTCAGCCCCAGCCCAGCTCCAAGACTCCACAGTGAACCTCTGGGCTCTCGCGGGTAGGCCGCCGTGGGTAATCAGATTCTGTTTGGGGACGTGAGATGACCCAGCAGCCCGTTTTCTGATAAAGAGCTTTGACACGCTTTCGGACCTTTCTCCATGCAGCTGCATCCTCAGTCTTCGTTAGTAACACGTCTACTACAGAACAGACCACCCAGCTCTCCTGAAATGGGCTCTCTGGAGGAATCATCTATCAAAGGCCACTTTAAGGAGTCAAAGCATTAAATAATTCCATCCTGACTTGAACATTTGGGTTTCTGGCAGAAGAGTCAGACCCAATATGACAGGTCAAATGAATCCGTGCTCGATAAAACCGAGGCAAAGACCGTCTAAGAAGGAACTGCCGAGTCCCTTCCCGGGACAAAGTGCGTAAAGGCTCTGCTCTCTCTAGCTGCTCCATCAGGATAACTAGCCTGGCAGTCTGGCTTACCCCCCACCTGCAGGCCTGAGAAGGGACACGAGACAACCTGACCACAGAGAATGGACGCGTTAGAGCAATGAGCACAGCGCACAGGGGGTCTGAGCCCGCTGTGGAGGAGACACAGTACCTTTGGCGAGGCGCTCCAACCGCTTCCCGTGCTCAGGGGGAACAGAGTACCTGCAATCACATAAAGGCATTGGACGCTGAGCAGAGGACAGGACGGGAGCGGAAGGGGCTGGTTCCCACTCTCAAAACAGCTCAAGCTATCAGGGTTTTCAACCTCCAAACTACAAAATCGAGAAAGGAAACCTGGAGAAATGAAATATTAGACTGTTTGGGCAGAGCAGCGGGGAGCCCACAGAGAAGTGTGAGTGAATTCCTCTTTTCTATTCATTAATGAGACATTGCTGAACGTTTACTGTGAGCCAGGATTTAGGTATGCACTCAATGTCGCTCTCTATGATGTCCTAAATGACATGAAATGAAATGCAATGGAATGAAATGAAAATAAAATGAAATGAAAATGAAATGGGAGAAGGATGGCATTAAAGTGCCCCTGGCAGACCTGATGGCCAAACAGTGACAGGATAAAGAATAAAAAACAAGGCAAAATGGATTAGACCTGGCCCCATATCTGCTGTTGAACCCATCTCCCCTTGTCTCCAGTTATACTGATCACCCAGTAGTTACTCCTCCACCCAGACACCATAGAAACTGCTCTTCATAAAAAAAGGACCAAAAAACCATGTAAGACTATTCAAAACTTTCGCTAAACTGCTAAACTTTACAGTCTGAAAAGCACAGTAAGTCTATTCTAACCTTTATAATCAAGTCTAAAGATTATTCCACAACAAACACTTCCCATCCCAAAAGCTTCATTATGAAACAAAACAGACGCGGATGCTTGTCACTGAGAGCACTGTGGGCAACCGTGCACGCCCACCTCTGGAGGTCCCACCTGATGGCCTGAAGAGTGCATGTCATAACCAGAAAACCTGTTCTTGACGCGAGAACAGAAATCCATCTCAGGGAACTCTGGTGTAAACGTGGTGAAGACACAAAAGCTACACTGACAGAGTCTCCAAGTCTAGCCAACTAAGGAAGGTCATGGGACAGTAGGTCAAAAAATTTTGCCAAAATTAGAAACTCAAAAGTATTTGAAAGAAGGAAAACCCCTGGGAAGGGATGTGGCTTTAGATGCTGGAAAAGGGCAGGAAGATGGATCCGGTGCCCATGACTCCTCATGGCCAGGCCCATGCTGTTGCTCTGGCTTCCTCACTCACTTCAATCATAGTACCTGGCACCCAAACCACTATGATCTTCCCCTAGCTCACTGAAGACATCATGCTGTCTCTCCATTCAGGATCTTTGCCCGAGTTTTCCAACCACTGAGACACACTTCCTCAGCCTCCCTTCTCCTGGACCCATCGTCCCACCCAGCCACTCAGCTACGTCTTCCTCATTTGCTAGGTCTCAGCTTCATTGTCACCTCCTTCAGGGACACCCTCTCTGATCACCACCCCTCATGTGCCCTCTCCACATGGACCTACAGCATCCACCGTCTCCCATCAGAGCTTTCCTCACACTTTGCATCTCCTGTCTGTGACGGTAGCTGCCTCACCGTCTTATTCACTGCCGTTGAATGCAGCACCTTCACTAACTGCTGAGCCAGTTAGTGATGGACCGGCAGAGGGAGAGAAGAGAGAACACATCTTTGTCTCCCCAGCTAGACTAAGGACATCCTGGAGAGCAGGAAGCATATGCTGAATAGCCTTGCATCCCCTCTTGTGTTAAGCACACACTGCTGCTCACCAAATATTTTTTTCCACGAGGGAAAGGAAGCTTTCTATCATCTGCAGGCGGGGCTCTAGCCTTGGAAGTCTGCCTCTAAGAAATGCCTCAGGCCTGCTCAGAAAAAGAAAGCAGAAAGCGGTGGGAGAGGTGGGAATAGCCGCTGTGGCTCTGTCACTCGGCCAACTCACGCTTGCACGCGGTGGTACGAAGTGCCCTGCCCTCTACGGTAAAGCCTGCTACTCCAGAGGCAGTCTGAGCTCCAACAGCATCTCAGCACTGGGAAGTCTGTTTAAAATGTAAAATGCCACGCCCACCCCAAGCCTACTGAACCCGAGCCTGCATTTTAACAAGCTCTGGAGGCGTTTTCTGGGCACAGGAGAGCTGAGGAGCCCGCTCCCTCCCGAGAAGCTCCCGTGCCAACTGCAGGCTGACGGTACCAGGACTTGGGTTCTCCGAAGTGCAGGTAATTGATGCTGTACAGGTCCATGTCTTCAGTGTGCCAGGCAAAGGATGTCTTCCACATGCCGAAGTACAGGTACGGGGTGTTCACACCCTCGATGGTGATCCCACTCTCCTTTTCCACCAAGTCCAGGATTGTTTTCAGCCGGCCAATATTCCACTCATCAACATGCTGCAAAGGAAATGACAGTCCAGGGCCAGTTATCAAGATAATAAACCGAGGTTCCGAACCTACAAATCATGGAGTAGGTCCCAGGTGAGCTGTCACCTCTAACGAAGATGTGAGATATTGTCCAAAGAGCCTGGACATGAAGACCACAGCATCCCTCACCCACTTTTCACGCCGCCACTGGAAATGATGCCATTATAACCTCTGAAGGACAAGTACCACTTGGTGAGCACTCGTATATGAAAGATGAATAAAGCGGTGACAGCCACATGTTCTAAACCCCAGAATAAAGAGTTTTGAACTGAAGCTAAAGAAACTTATGACAAAATAGGGGAAAAAAATCTTAAACCATAAAAAAAACAAAATATGAGCATGAACTAGATCAATCTGTGACTTTTCTAGCCCCACTTTCCACTGAGCAGTGGTCTCGGTAAAAAGTTTTACCCAGTCCTTTTCTGAGTTGTAATGGTCAGCAGGGCGCCCACCGCCCAAGGCATGTTATGGATTATTATTCCCTGCTTGTATCTCCCCATCCCAGGTCCTAACAGCATCTTCCCACAATTAATGTCCCTGCTTCACTTCCCCACCACCCAAAAAAATTCATCTATAAACTTGGAATCCACTTTTTAAACTCCTTCCTTCCAATAATTTACAAAAAAACATTGGAATTAATCTGAGTGATAATCCTTGAAATGTGCTACAAATTTTTTAATCGTCCAAAAAAACCTTCCAAACATTCCTTCCTTTTACATTCCAAGCCTTTTACAACTGGTTAAAACAGCTTTTGCTACAGAATCTTATTTGCTGGTTCTGAAAATCTAAATAAGTTTCACTTCTTAAATATATATTACTTTTATTATAGTCAGTGATCTTTTTTTCTGCAGAAACCACACTGCCTCTCCCCCAACAATTCATCTACTGTGATCCCACCCTTTCAAGAACTCATCAGCTACCACCCACAGACTATTCTGACAGCCCTGGCAAAGAACACCACATCACCCGATTCACATGTAGAGTGGGAGAAGTAACATTCAGTCACATGCAAACTACCCCCAATTAAGCGAGCACAGCACATCAGCTGGTGGTGGATCATTCCCCCATTCAGCCAGCAGCTTTCAGGGGCCCACTGAGCGCTGGGCAGATAAAATGTCATTCCACCACAAAATTACAAAAATGCTGTGCAGAGAGTTGCCAGAGAGCCTCACCTTTTCATAGAGAGTGCCATTCACGTCTGCGCCATAGATCGGCGGGTTGAAAGTAAGATTTTTCCAGTATTTCCGTTCAAGCTCTTCAAACTCACTATAGCGTGGGGTACAGTACCTTTCAAACATAAAAGAAGTGTTAACCACTTATAAGGGACTAAATTCTGGAACAGCACAAGACACAATCTCCTATTCCAGAAATAGCAAGATATTTCAAACGAATATGACATAACCTCAGCCTTCAAGACTCTAAGATAGTAACTCCCTCAATACCCCTTCCATGAGCTCTGGGCCCAAGGAAGGTGATGATATAAGCGCATCTTCCTTAAGAAGCACGGTATCTTCAAGTCTTTGAAGAGAATCTACTAAAGCTATACACCCCGCCAGAATCAGAAGTGGCCTGGCCACCCAAGGAGAAAACAGCTTACAAATTTGTGAGATTTTGTACAAATCCCTATACAGCTGACCTGTGAACAACACCTGTGCAAGGCCACTTACATGTGGGTTATTTTTCTGTAAATATATTTTCTCTTCCTTATGATTTTGTTAACATTTTATTTTCTCTAGCTTACTTATTATTATAAGAATACAGTATACAATACATACACAAAATGTGTTAATAGACTATTTAATGTTACCAGTAAGACTTCCGGTCAACAGTAGGCTATTTATTAGTAGTTAAGATTTGGGGGAGTCAAAAGTTATAGGCGAATTTGACTTCACAGGGTGGGGGTGGGAATGGGAAGTGGACGCCCACTCCAACATTGATCAAGGTCAACTGCATATCAACAGACAACCGAAACCCAGCAGCCTGGGCAGAGCGGAGGCCTTCCACGGCTTGCTTCCCTGGTAAGTGAAGGAAGTGGCTCCCAGAGGCTCGTGGGTACCATCACTGCCACACTTCCAGCATCCAATGCAGCGGCTAACATTGAACAAATAATCGTGCTTACAAACAAAACAGTTCAAAACCCCTTAAAAATGATTACACAGCAATTTTAAAAAGAATAATATATAAACCTGAAGGGTATTTGAAAACGCACATTATAACTCGAATGGCAAAAAATGTCATGAGCAGATAAAGAGTGGAAGCAGAGACCAAAATGAAACGGTGTGGAGATGATGGGATGAGTGAGGAAAAACAAATCTTACTTTAGATACTGGCTTACGTGTTAATGTCAACCTAGTGAATAATAATGTTTATGCCCTAGCTGGTTTGGCTCAATGGGTAGAGCACTGGCCTGCGAACTGAAGGGTCCCAGGTTCGATTCCGGCCAAGGGCACATGCCTAGGCTGCGGGCTCGATCCCCAGTAAGGGGCATGCAGGAGGCAGCCAATCAATGATTCTCTCTCATCATTGAGGTTTATATCTCTCTCTCCCTCTCCCTTCCTCTCTAAGATCAATAAAATATATTAAAAAAAAAAATGTTTAGAACTCCAAAGTTCCCTTTTAAACATAAATAACTTTTCCACCTCCAACTGATCTGCTTTATAAATTTAGATTTTTTTACCCACTGGGTTTTGCTGACCATGCAGATAGAAACCAAGGGTGAGACTTCGTTGTATGTCAGATGAAAAGAAAAGACACGGGCCGGTGAACGTCAAAAGAAAGGCGGTATTGTGAAAGGAGAAAAGGCCTACCATATGTTGACAAGAAGAGAAGGCAGGCACAGGAGGCTGAAGCCCATGTGAAACAGAAAGCAGGTGTGCTTGGTGCCGCCACCCCACAGACACACTGCACAGACAGAAATCAGACACAGGGTGACACAGCCTTTCGTCCACAGAGCATGTCACACTTCTTCAACATGCCGGCACATAAATTATCTCATTAGACAGCAGCTGGCCAGCACTATACTAGCAGACGTTTAAGCGTTAAGCTGTCAGTAAAACTGGAAGACCATATTTAGAATCAAAAGCCAACGGAAAAGAAGGCAAAGCGCGGAAATAGAAAGAGTGAGATCTGATGTGAGAGAGAGAGAGAGAGAGAGATGATAAAGCGCATGAAGTCACGCCCCCAAAGTGTGAAGGCTGGCAAGCTTCAGATCCAGCTCTGGGCCCATTCACAGTGAAGGCACATGTCTGACTGGCTGAAATCAGACATGCGTAGATCCGTAAGGCTCAGGAGAAAAGGGGAAAGGAAGGAATCCCTTGTGGAAACTCAAAATTATGGAGTGACATGGGAGGGGAGAAGATCCAAGGGAAAGGATTAAGAAAGAGCAGTGAGAGCTGATGAGGGGAAGACAAAATTCATTCGCTGAGATCAAATGAGAGCTAAATGTTACAAACGGCAGAGAAAATCAACTGAAAACAGCAGGCCTCAACAAAGACAGACGTTTCTAACGCAGACGAGAATGTACACATGAGGAAGAATGGAGTCGGAAAATAGCAACCAGCTTGGCAGTTCATTCACAGCCTGTTAGTGTCAAAGTGGAAAGAAGCCGTGGCCGGGTTGGATAGAGCGCCTACTGAAGGGTTCCGGCTTCGATTTCAGTCAAGGGCATGTACCTTGGTTGCAGGCTCAATCCCCTGTCTTGGTCAGGGCATAGGAGGCAACCAATAGATGTGTCTCTCTCAC
>NW_006289819.1:2973550-2974874 GCF_000327345.1 Myotis davidii | reverse complement strand
TGGGAAAGGAAGGAATCCCTTGTGGAAACTCAAAATTATGGAGTGACATGGGAGGGGAGAAGATCCAAGGGAAAGGATTAAGAAAGAGCAGTGAGAGCTGATGAGGGGAAGACAAAATTCATTCGCTGAGATCAAATGAGAGCTAAATGTTACAAACGGCAGAGAAAATCAACTGAAAACAGCAGGCCTCAACAAAGACAGACGTTTCTAACGCAGACGAGAATGTACACATGAGGAAGAATGGAGTCAGAAAATAGCAACCAGCTTGGCAGTTCATTCACAGCCTGTTAATGTCAAAGTGGAAAGAAGCCGTGGCCGGGTTGGCTCAGTGGATAGAGCGCCTACTGAAGGGTTCCGGCTTCGATTTCAGTCAAGGGCATGTACATTGGTTGCAGGCTCAATCCCCTGTCTTGGTCAGGGCATAGGAGGCAACCAATAGATGTGTCTCTCTCACCTCAATATTTCTCTCTCTGCCTCTCCCACTCCGTTCCATTCTCTCTAAAAATGAATGGGAAAATGTTGTTGGGTGAGGATTAACAACAACAACAACAAACAAACAAAAAGTGGGAAGGAGCCGAAACCGGTTTGGCTCAGTGGATAGAGCGTCGGCCTGCGGACTGAAAGGTCCCAGGTTCGATTCTGGTCAAGGGCATATGTGCCTTGGTTGTGGGCACATCCCCAGTAGGGAGTGTGCAGGAGGCAGCTGATCGATGTTTCTCTCTCATCGATGTTTCTAGCTCTCTATCTCTCTCCCTTCCTCTCTGTAAAAAATTAATAAAAATATATTTAAAAAAAAAAAAGTGGGAAGGAGATAGCAGTTTTATGGGTAGTGAGGATTTTGAGCATGATTAAAGACAGAAGGACCCAGAAGGAAGAGATTAAATTACTGAGGCCACTTTCAGATAAGCAAGTGGTTATCAATACATCTGGCAAAAGCTCCTTTTGAGCCAACTCCAGCGTTCCCCTTCAGAAATCTGCAACTTACCGGAGTCAGGAAATGGTTCTCCTTTTGATGGAAAAACAATGGGACTACTTTATGTGAGAATATGGACAAGCTGAGGCTGTGACACAGTCCTGAGAGGAGGGAATGCTTCCATTAAAAGGTCAGAAAGGGAGACAGAAGCTAGAGCTGGGACACTGGTCTTCAGCCGGACAACAGCCGTCTTGAAGAAGACAGCTATGAGGAGAAGTTAAGTACTAGACGCTAGGACGGATAAAGGAAGAAACGTGTTTCCACTCACTTATCACTATTGGCTATCTTGCGGAACTCTCGAACAGTCATGGCTTTCTTCTGTATGTTGTACTGAGTGAAGAGCCCAGACTG
>NW_006289819.1:2965868-2973507 GCF_000327345.1 Myotis davidii | reverse complement strand
CAGCTCATCAATGTCATCATAGGACGCTCGAGGCTTCCACTCCTTAGGAGGAACAACCTGTAGGGAACACAGGAAACAGAGACGGGTCAGAAACCCGCCGAGCTGGTCGGCGTCCCGGCAGTGTGTAGGCTGCTACCCAGTGGTAACAGTCAATGCTACTAGAAAGTTACTTTGCTTTAGCCAGGCCCATCCGAATGCAGCCAGTCACACTGTCATGCTAACCCTGACCCTGTTCTGCCACCGACTAGCTGCCTGGTTGCCATGCACGAAGGCAGTGGTCGGCAAACTGCGGCTCACAAGCCACGTGCGGCTCTTTGGCCCCTTGAGTGTGGCTCTTCCACAAAATACCGACTTCTGCGCATGGGCCACGAAGTTTCCATCGCACTGTATGTGCACGCCTGCACGTGGTATTTTGTGGAAGAGCCCCACACTCAAGGGGCCAAAGAGCCGCATGTGGCTCGTGAGCCGCAGTTTGCCGGCCACGGCACTAAGGTAAGTAATACTGTTTCTCAGCCTCAGTGTCTCATCTGGGCACCAAGAGAGGAGGATGAAGAGCTGATTCTCTCTCACTGAGCAGAGTCCACGTGGGAAGCCAAATCACTATGAGCGCGCTGGCTGAGCGTGAAATGAGAACAAGGGAAGTTTAACAGCATAAGCACGCAATGACAGATAAAGACACTCAAGCACCATCTCCACCAGAGGAGGAGGCACCCCGGCAGTGGCCCTGACACACTGGCTCTTAATAGCCCTTTTACAGATTCCAAGCAGCTCTCCCCCTACAGAAAAGAAATGCTTCAGATGCTAACGAAAGGAATTAACTTGCAAATAGGACAGCCCACGCAGCTCATCACCCTGCCAGCCTTTCAGCAAAACTCAGTTCTTCCACCTTCCTACTGCCCTGGCACGGAAGCCATGGCCGAACCAGCCCACCCCTCACCTTGGCCAGCCCAGCCCGGTGAGCTCCTTGGGATTCAATGTAGGCAATGTAGCGACTGAAGTTCCGGAACTCCTCCATAGTCGGGTAAAAGGTCATTATCCGAGCGCTGGGATTCAGGGTTTCAGATTCAGAAGCCATTTTCCCTCCTTTTTGAGGTCACGGTGGTCAGGCAGGAATCTGAAGACATTCATAAGAGCACAAAGTTGTCATTAAAATTAAATGCTGGGACTGTCAGTGCTGAAAACAGTCAACGATAACTTAGAAATTCTGAAGAAGTATTAAGACCTCACACCTGGCCCTGGCACGTGTGCTCAGTGGTTAGAGCATGTTCCTGCGCACCAGACAGTCTAGGGTTCGATTACCCGTCAGGGTGCAAAGGGGAGGCAACCTATTGATGTTTCTCTCTCACATTAATGGTCCTCCTCTCCTTCCCTCCCTCCCTCTCCAGAATCAATGGAGAACAACACATATCCTAGGGTGAAGATCAAAAAAAAAAAAAAAGACTTCACACCTGGAACCTGCCTCTGGATAAGTTATTTACATGAACCAGAAATAGACAGAAAAGGCTCTGCTTAAAAGAACCTGATGCATCAACATTGCATGTACTCAAATCTTATTTAAATGGAGACACTGTTTAAACTAATAAAGGGAAGTGGTAACTATTTGATTGTTGGTCCTATCTAACAATACAGCCACCCTGCCCATATTTTACCCTTATCTTTCAAGTCTCTCCCGCTCCCTTATTCTCACCTTGCTAACTGCTTGTCAGAGTATTAAACATAATCTACTATAACCAGATTTAAAAAGCAACCTATGGGCGCCCTTCTCTGGAACAGCTTTAAAATAGGATTACAGATTCCTAAGAAAAGTTACTTAGTTACAAGATTACAAAATAAAGTTTAATGTAATTAAAGTACTTGGAGCCCTGGCTGGGTAGCTCAGTTGGTTAGAGTATCATCATCGTGATACATTTCCGGTGAGAGCACATATAAGAAGCAACCAATGAATATATAAATAAGTGGAACAGCAAATCGATGTTTCTCTTTCACTCAAATCAACAAATAAAATTTTAAAAAGAAAAGATATACCTTTTTTAAAAAAGTACTTTGATATTAGTAGCATAAGCTATGATTTTTAAAACTATACCTAAACCAAAATGCAGTTTCAGCAGTGCTTAATAAAGTCAAGCAGAGACTGGTGTACTTGCACTGTACCCAGAACTCAAAGGACAAAATGTAAAGAGGCAATAAACTGGCAACACAGGGCAAACTTCATAACTGACTAGAAAAGGGGAAATACTTTGTTTTTAGATGAGGCCTCCAGCTGAGTGGATACACCCCCGTTACCAGGCACTACAAAAGACTATTACAACTGAGTAAGAGCCAAGCACATCGGCTCAAAGGAGCCAGTTAAGAAGCAAAAGGAAATTCTAGAACTGCCCCAATCTGGGCCCCAAAGCCATGGCAGTTCAGCTCCAAGAGTGCCTTTGGGAGCTCGAGAGCTCAGAAGTAAGGAAACTGCCTCCAAGTTTCCATGGGAAGAGAGCATGGAGGAGAGCTGTCTGAGGTAAGAGAGAAGACAACTCCAACCCCTCCCTCCCAACTCACCCCCACCCCACCCCCGCACACACACCTATCTCTCCGGCTTCCATTTGCGCCCCGCCAGGTGCTCTTCATGTACCTTGCCAAGCCTTTGCATGGCAGTATACTATTATCCCTGATTTACATACCAGGAAATCTGCCCCCAGTCCTGTAATGAACTCCTGGCGCTCCTTCCATTGCTCTGTGCTGCCTACATAATAATAATCTCCAGCTAGACCAAACCCATTAGAAGGGCAGACCCAATGGTAGAGGAGCCTGAAGTTTATTCAATTTTGAAGACCCTCTCTTTTAAAAAGAATACAAAACGCCTTGCTTTTGCAAATTTTAACAAAACATACGATCACGTGAAAACAGTGTGAAGGCCCATCCCCAGTGTGGCCCATCGCCTCTGGACCTACTCATTTCTGTGTGCCTGGAACCTAGAACAATGCACGGCACAGAGTAGGCACTCAGAAACTGGAATAACTGATTCCCCTGCCCTCGCCTCTGTTGCTCATTTCCTTTCTTCAACCCTCGGATTCCCTTCCCCCAACCTATCCCCTGGGGAAAGCTCCAGTTCCCCCAACACCTTCCTGCTCCCATCCAGCAACAAAGCCTGGTGGTTCCAGAGCACCGCTCCGGAGTCCAAGCAACTCTGACTACAGATCCGGTCTCTGCCATTTACCAGCTGTGTGCCCTGGGCTGTGTGAGCTGCCAGGGCCTCAGTTTCCCCACCGTAAGACGGGGATCCCAACCTCCTCGCTGGCAGGGTCGCTGTGATTAACTCAGATGATGCAAGCAAAATGCTAAGCACTAGGCCCGGTACTAACCGCTCTGTAAAGGCAGCTATTGCTAAGAACCACTTCAAACGCCCGCCCCCTCCCCACTCGGCAGCTCCCGCGGGTATCGCTCCCAAGATCCCCAAACCTCACCGTATCGAGGGCCAGCCCCTCCTAGCCCCGCCGCCCAGGCGAAGGGGGCCCGGCCGCAGGAAGAAAATACTGCCCAGTACACCCGCCCCCCTTCCCGACGACCATTGGCCATAAGAAATTGGAAAGGACCAATCCCAGGATGCATCTTAGAAGCTCCTGCTTCCATTGGGTGAGAACCGTGCCCATCACTCACTCCCCCCCTCCCCCACCGGATCTCACGGTCAAGGCCACAGCAGCAACAACTCGAAAAAGATTCCGAAACCTTACGGTTCTCGCCGAAAGCCCACCGGCCCGGCAGGGCGAAGACCCGGCTTCTGCTGCCGCACCAGCCGATCTCGCCGCTTTTCCTGCCAGCGAAGGACGAAGCCCCGCCTCCCCTAAAGTCGGCCTCGGCGCAGCCGCACAGCACCCCACAAAGTGAGCCAATCCGAGGGCCACTATAAGCCTTCAAACAACCAATGAGCACGCGCTGCAAGCGCCCCAAAGTCGGGGCGTATCAATCGGCTCTGCCTATGAGCACCCGCTCGGGCTGTTGCCAGGAGGAAACGCGGGGCCTCGGGACCGCGGCCACTGAGCATCTCCGCCGAGTGCGGAGCTGGCCTATCGGAGGCGGGCGCCTGGCCGCCCCCCGCTAATGAGGACAGAAAGAGGCGAGTGCCTAGCGGCGGGTAGTGGGGAGGGGGGCGGGCGAGGGGCTTCCTGCAGGGTGCTTCTATGCAGGGGTGGGCAGAGGCTTTTGTAAGGCCCTTGCCTAAGGCAGAAGTGTGCTTGTTGGGAGCCCTGAAGGGGCAGCTTCCGAGGTCTAGGAGCCCCTGGTAAGGTGACCAACTTGTCCTGATTTGACCGAGACTGGCTCGGTTTTAAAACCGAAAGTCCCGTGCTCTGGGAACCCCCTCATTCGCTGGCACACCCAGGCATTTCTTGAAGAGAGCAGTTCCTGAATGGGACAAGCTCTGCGGGTCATTAGGACAGCCCTAAGGGGCGATGTCCTTAAGCGTCATTACAAAGCAGTTCCCCAGTGAGCGAGGATTTGGGGGTCATTAGGAGCAGCTCTTGGGGAGGAGGTCCTGGGAGTCTTTAGACACGCGGGGGGGTCAGGGGGGGGGAAGGTAGGGAGGAGATTCCTAGAAGTTTAGGAGAAGTTCCTGAGGGGTAGTGAGTCACCTTAATCGTGGAGCTCCCAGATTGATGGGGAAGGAGGTGTACATGACGCTTTGATGGGTCAAAGAGAAAAGTAGAATACCCACAACCAGTCATAAAAAATGCACAAAATTATCCATGGATGAGTAATGCTGTAGAGCGCTGGAAAGGGCTATGGAGTCAGATTTGTGTTCCAAACCAGTGATCCTCTGAGTCTGGAATTTCCTGTCAGTAAAATGGAAAAGATAATACTACCCTTGCAAGATGGTTATGTAGATGAGAGCTCATATATGCTGGCAAAAAAAAAAATGGTATAACATACAATGGTATGGACGTGGACCAATCATAATATATCCCATGCTTCCCTCCTCCTGCTCCCTAAAAGCAGAGTTCTGTTTCCAGAAAGACAAGGGAATGACTGTTAAGTAGTCAACCAATCGTTTTTCACAATTATAAGGTTTTTCTCTCTTGACCTAGTTGCATGAAATTCCTGCAAGGGGCTCAGCCCCCACAGCCTCGGCTTGCCTTGGCCCTCACAGCCCTGGCTTCATCCAGAAGGTGGTTCGGCTGTCTGGTCTAATTAGCATATTACGCTTTTATTATTATAGATTATGTTGGGGCTCTAGCAGGTTGCTCAGTGGTTAGAGCATCAGCCCCCAGACTGAAGGGTCGTGGGTTCGATTCCTGGTCAAGGGCACGTACTTGAGTTTCAGGTTTCCCAGCCTGGTCGCTTGCGGGAGGCAAAGAATCGTTGTCTCTCTCACACCAGTGTTTCTCTATCTCCCCTCTCTTCCACTGTCTCAAAAAAAAATCAATGGAGAAAAAGATCCTTGGTGAGGATTTAAAAATAAAATTATGTTGGGTAGCTCACAAAATTGCTAAGTCTGAAGAACCCAACTTGGGGCTTATAGCATGAGGAGAATAGCACGAAGTCATCACCCACCACTGTCCTTGCTGCTGCCACCAAGCACAAGATTCATCTCGCTTCACAGACTCCACTGTCCTGCACATGGATATAGTGACTAGCACGGCTGCCACTATCATCTACTTCATGATAATCTCCTTACATTTCCTGCTGCTGCCAAAGAGGATCTTCTAAAATCAGTGCTACTTTGTATCACCAGCCTTCAACTGGAGTGTGCTTGAGCGTGGGTGTGTGTGGTAAGTGGAGCTTAGATTTAAGTTCTCTTGACATCCTCCCATTTCTGACCAGTTTATCTGTTACCTTTTTTTTTAATTCATTGATTTTTTACGGAGAGGAAGGGAGAGGAATAGAGAATTAGAAACATCGATGAGAGAGAAACATCGATCAGCAGCCTCCTGCACATCTCCCATTGGGGATGTGCCCGCAACCCAGGTACATGCCCTTGACCGGAATCGAACCCGGGACCCTTCAGTCCGTAGGCCGACGCTCTATCCACTGAGCCAAACCAGTCACAGCTATCTGTTACCTTTTTTAAAAATATTTATCTTTATTGATTTCAGAGAGGAAGGGAGAGGTAGAAACATCAATGATGAGAGAGAACCATTAATTGGCTGCCTCCAGTTCGCCCCACACTAGGGATCGAGCCTGCAACCCAGGCATGTGCCCCAACTGGGAATTTAACCTCGACCTTCCTGTTCACAGGTTAACGCTCAACCACTGAGCCATGCCGGCTGGGCTCTCAGTTACCTTTTTATGCCCAGCTTTCCTTTTCCGCTCCTTAAATGTTGATATTCAAAGCAAAAAGTCAAAGTTGTGGTTACCTTTGGGTAGGTGACAAAGAGAAGGGAAGCCTGGATAGCATAAATAGTGCTTCTGGGGATGTTGGTAATGTACTATTTCTTAATCTGGATGTTGGTTATTACACTGGTGTGTTCACATTATAAAAATTATTTGAGCCCAGCTGGCATGGTTCAGTGGTTGAGTGTCAACCTATGAACCAGTAGGTCATGGTTGGATTCCTGGTCGGGGCACATGCCCAGGTTGAGGGGCATGCAGGAAGCAGTCAATCAATGCTTCTATCTCATCATTGATGTTTCTCTCTCTCTCTCCCTCTCCCTTCCTCTCTGAAATCAATAAAATACATACATATATTTAAAAATTAAAAATATTCCTTGAATATGTAAGTTGTACATAACATACCTAATTTTTAAATTAATTACAAAATTAATAATTTTTATTTTAAATTCTTTTAAAAAGAAAGAAAATCACGTTGATGTTCTCCGTGTCCTTTGTCCTCTTCTCTCATGCTACACAGTCTCCTTAGGTGCTTCTAGTTTCACAACTCACTGCCGTATCACCTAAGGTCATCTAATAACTAGAACTGAACAGTACTTCCCTTTCTTGGTTGTAAGAATTAAATGGGATAAGGCAGGCAAAGCACTTTGACGTTGAACTGGCATGTAGTAAGCGCTTAGTAAAAGTTAGTTGCACTGCTGGATGATGGATGATGATGATGACGATGGTGATGACGGTAATGATACAAAGCACTCAGCATGAAGTTTGAAGCAAGAGCTCAATACACGTTCACTCTGCTTCATTCATATGCCCGCTGATGACACCCATCCTGTACACCAGCACAATCTTCTCCCCTGAGTTCAGATCCATATATCCCCCTAAGTTTAGACTCCTCCCCCTGGGTGTCCTACAAGTACCTAAAACTCACTTGCCCAATGAAGAACTACTCTCTAGCTCACAAGTGAACTCCATCACCTAAGTTTCCTATCTCAGCTAGTGGGGCAGCCACCCACCCAATCACCTATTAGTAAGCCAGTAACCAGTATATAGCTAAGACAGTGGTCAGCAAACTCATTAGTCAACAGAGCCAAATATCAACAGTACAACGATTGAAATTTCTTTTGAGAGCCAAATTTTATAAACTTAAACTATATAGGTAGGTACATTGTTATTAACTTAACTAGAGGCCCGGTGCACAAAAATTTGTGCACTCGCGGGGGAGGAGGGGTCCCTCAGCCCGGCCTGTGCCCTCTCGCAGTCTGGGACCCCTCGGGAGATAACGACCTGCTGGCTTAGGCCTGCTCCCCTAGGTGCAGCCCCTGGGCAGGCT
>NW_006289819.1:2963000-2964829 GCF_000327345.1 Myotis davidii | reverse complement strand
CCCTCATTTTAGCTTCAAGCTGCCTGGCTTCGGGCCGCCATCTTGACTGGCAGTTAATTTGCATATCACCCTGATTAGCCAATGGGAAGGGTAGCAGACATATGGCTAATTACCATGTTTCTCTTTTATTAGATAGGATAGGATTAGGGTACTCCTAAGGCTTAGGAAGAGCCACACTCAAGGGGTCAAAGAGCCGCGTGTGGCTCGCGAGCCACAGGTTGCTGACCACTGAGCTAGGAACTCCTCCATGGGTCCATTACCTCATCTTTGAGGTCCACAAGGTGGTGGTTTGTTTGCATGCCCATCTTCCTCCACTGGACAAAATCTCTCCAGAACATCCCGTCAGTCTTGGCAGTATCACGTAGAAATGTGTTTCGTTGTCAGAAATAATGTGAGCAGCAGTGGCTTAAACGAACAGAAAGTTATTTTTCCATGTACCGTAGTAAGAAGTCTGAAGGGGGACAGTTATTGGCAGGGTCTCAGTGTTTGTCAAAGGCACCAAAGATACAGGCTTCTTCCAGCTCTCTCCATCATACTTCACAACCTGGGTTTGGCCCTCATGGATGCACTTCCTGCTTGTAGGGTGATTGCTGCATCCTGTCCATGTTCATGGGGATGAGGAAGGAAGGAAACCCTATCAGGAACACCTGCCCACCGTTACTGAATGCCCACCGTCACTGAAGGAGCGGGACAATCCCTTCCCTGACTTCATGGCGTTTACAATCTAGTGAGGGGGACAGACCTGAAACAAGTGCTCAAGCAAAATAAAGAAAACCACAACAGCCCTAGCTGGTTTGGCTCAGTGGATAGAGCATCGGCCTGCAGACTGAAGGGTCTGGGTTCGATTCCAGTCAAGGGCACATGCCCGGTTGCAGGCTCAATCCCCAAGGGGGCGGTGGGGGGGAGTGCAGGGGGCGGCCAATCAATGGTTCTCTCTCATCATTGATGTTTCTATCTTTCTCCCTCTCCCTGTTTAAAATCAATAAAAATATATTTTTTAAAAAAAAAGAAAAGAAAAAGAGAACCACAACAGTTGTGCTTGCTATGAATGGAAAAAAACAGGGGAGAACACCTCTTAGAATGACTTGTTAGCGGTGGTGGCAGGTTTGGAGATAAAACCCTGTCATTACGGCATAAAGTACATGCCATGCTCCTACCTCACGGATGCTTTCCTGGAGCTTCCCTTGATCCAGCTCCCAGCACACAGGAAGCATTACATCAGTAATTATAAAGGCAGTACTCCTGGCTTTCAAAGTTAACTATATGTGCTCAGCCGTATTATGTTCCAGATCCTATACTAAATACTTTATATACACAAAAGGTGTTTACATTGTCATTAACATTTTTCTTTTTTAAAAACTTTATTGAAGTATAATTTACATACCATAAAATTGGCTCATTTAAAGGGTATAATGTAATTATTTTTTAATTGATGAGAGAGAGGAAAATTGATATGTTGTTCCACTCATTTATGTATGCATTGGTTGGTTGATTCTTTTTAATCCACACCCCAAGATATGTTTTCCATTGATTTTTATTTTTAAAATTTTTTATTGATTTCAGAGAGGAAGGGAGAGGGAGAGATTGAAACATCAATGATGAGGGAGAATCATTGATCTGTTGCCTCCTGCACACCCCACACTGGGGATCGAGCCCACAACCCGGGCATGTGCCCTGACCAGGAATTGAACCGGGACCTCCTGGTTCAATAAGTTGACACTCAACCACTGAGCCACGCTAGCCGGGCTCCATTGATTTTTAAAGAGTGGAACGGAGGGAGAGAGAGAGAGAGAGAGAGAGGGAGAGAGAAAAACAGTGGTGAGAGAAGA
>NW_006289819.1:2941312-2962781 GCF_000327345.1 Myotis davidii | reverse complement strand
TATTGCATCAGTATTTCATTTCATTTTAATGTTGAATAGTATCCCATTGTAGTACTGATTGACATTTGGGTTGTTTCTACATTTTTGCTATTATGAACAGAGTTCCTATCAGCATTTATGTGTGAGTCTTAGTGTAAATGTATGCTTTCATTTTTCTTGTTTAGATAATTAGGAGTGGAATTTGTGTTGTACAGTAAATTTGTTTATCTGTTTAAGAAACTGCCAAACTGTTTGGCTGTACCATTTTGCATTCCCAGCAACAATATGTGAGGATTCCCGTTTCTCCATATCTTTGCCAACATTTGTTATTATCTGTCTTTCTGATTATAGTTATTCTAGTCGGTATGAAGTGGCATCTCATTGGGGGTTTAGTTTGCATTTCCCTAATGACTAATGATGTTGAGCATCTTTTGATATGCTTATGAGCCATGCACATATCTTCTTTGGTGAAATGTCTATTCAAATCTTTTGTCAATTTTTTAATTAGGTTGTTTGTCTTAATATTGAGTTGTAAGAGTCCTTTATATATTCTGGATACAAGTCCTTTATCGGATAGAGGCGTTGTAAATATTTTCTCTCATTCTGTGGCTTGTCTTTTCATTCTAATTGTGTCTTTTGAAGTGCAAGAGTTTTTAATTTTGATGAAGCCTAATTTATCAGTCTTTTTCTTTTATGAATTGTGCCTTTGGCATGTTAACATGAACATTTATGTGGCTCTGTGCTGCCTCCAGAATCCCTCCACCACCACGGCCAGCAGCCTGCTCCCAGCCACTCTCTGTAGCCTGATGAGGATAATTCTTGCTTCTGCGTTTCCCCCTGCCATCTCCTCCACACAGCAGTGACTCTTGAATACTTAAAGCCAGATCGTGTTACTCCTTTTAAAACCATCAAATGACTTCCATATCATTCTGGATAGAGGCCAAGCCCTCGTAATGGCCCAGGGGGGCGGCTCTCCCTCTGGGGAGCACGCCCGCCCACACCTTTTCCTTCCCCCCTCGCCTCCCCTCCCTCAGGCATTACATCTGCCTTTCTTTCTCCTAAACTCCAAGGGCTCTTCCACTGCCTCTGTAACTTTCTAAATAAATATTCTTTTATAATTTGAAAGAATACACATAAAAAGGCCTACAATCTTCCCCCACCCTCATTCCATCCCATGTGTGAATGGCTTGCTCCCCACCTCCTTCAGGGCCTTGCTGACAAGATACCTCCTCAGTGAAACCTTCCCTGACCACCACTATATGCTTTATATATATATATTTTTTTCTTAATTGATTTCAGACAGTAAGGGAGAGAGAGAGTGAGAGAGAGAGAGAGAGAGAGAGAGAGAAACATCAGTGATGAGAGAGAATCATTGATCGGTTGCCTCCTGCACGCCCCACACTGGGGACTGAGCTCTCAAGCTGGACCTGCGATCTGACCTGGAATCAAATCAGCAATTCTGGTCCATAGGTCAGTGCTCAACCACTCAGCCATGCCAGCCAGGCTATACACTCTGTTTTTCTACTCATTCGAATGTCTTCTCCATGAGGCCGGGACTCTGTGTTTTGTTCATCGCTATCCTCACCACTTAGGACAGCCCTGGCTCTTTGTATGAGCTTACTAAGTACTTGTTTTTTTTTTTTTAATATATTTTATTGATTTTTTACAGAGAGGAAGAGAGAGGGATAGAGAGTTAGAAACGTCGATGAGAGAGAAACATTGATCAGCTGCCTCCTGCACACTCCCCACTGGGGATATGCCCGCAACCAAGGTACATGCCCTTGACTGGAATCGAACCTGGGACCTTTCAGTCCACAGGCCGAGGCTCTATCCACTGAGCCAAACCGGTTAGGGCCTAAGTACTTGTTGAGTGAACAAATGATACTCCTTCACTTCATCCTCACAATGAACAAGGTCAGCTCGGAATGGAGCTTCATTTCTGACGCCATTTTATAGCTGAGGAACCTGGGATGCAGGGAGGTTAAGCAACCTGAAATGAACACTGGGCCTGAGGATATCTGTTGAGTAAATGCATGAATGATGAACTGAATGAGTAAACAAACAGGAAGGGTTGTGTTTATACTTTAATGATGCCTTTGGCCTTCACCTCTGGGTCACTCAGTTCCCACTTTGCTCGGGGGCACTAGCTGCTGAACATTTTTTTCTGGAGCTTTGGAGGCTCTGGTCAAAGGGACTCAGTGAGCTGCAGGCAAAGCCCTGATCCCTAAGCACCGGGAACACGTTGGCACACCGTGACCTGCTCGGGTTCAATGGGAAGGGTGTGGGGAGGGGCTTCTGCAAATAGGTAGGTCAGTCCATGCAAATAGAGAATTCAGCCTAACTCCGCTTTGCAGACAAGGTCAGTTGGGAAAGACCAGGACCTTCTAGCCTATGAAATACAATATAAATATAAAAATGTTTACACCAGACATGCACGTGCCCACAAACACACCCTGGATTCCTATGTTTAACAAAAACATAGCCTTTCTCTCTAGCTGTTTTATTCTCCAGCTCTGGGGCGGATGGCTCAGTGTTACAGGCAACAAGCCCCAGTGAGTAGCACCAAGAGGCGCCCCACTGGCCGTTTCTATATCCCATTCAGTCCTTCTCTTTGTTTCCACTAACTGTTCTGTTGGGTTTTTGTTTTGATCTCAGCCACCAACATACCTCCGCCTCAAGGCTAAATCCCACCCATTTTCAAGACATCAAAGTTCTACCTATTTGTGCATTTTTTATTTAAACAGTTTAAAATAAACACCTGACAACTCTGTCTCCCCACTTGGACAATTACAGGCACCCTCAGAACTCAAAAGCCAACCCTTGGTCCTCCCCTAAATCTGCTCCCCGCACTGTTCCCCACCACAGGAGTGGCACCAGGACACGTCCAGGTGTGCAGTCATACTTGATTCTTCTCTCTTGCAGCCGTGTCCACAGCTTCTGGCCCTACTTCCAAACTATATACTGAATTCTACTCTTTTTCCCTCCTTTGTCACTACCATCCCACTTCAAGCACCTTTCACCTGGCCCACTGCAACCAATCTGTTTTGTTTCTAAATCTGTTCTCCAAACAGCAGCCAGAGTGATCTTGCTAAAAAGCAAAGCTGAATTAATTGCTCTCTTGAAAACCCTTTTAACACTTCCTGTGCCCTCACTGTGAATCCCAAGTCCCTTGTCCTGGCCTTCCAGGCCCCTGCCCACTCTCCACCCCATCCTGCCCCATTTTTCCTTTGCTCTCTGGGCTCCAGCCATGCTGGCCTTATTTCTGTGTTGTTGTTTTTTTCCTTTTAAAAATACATTCTTAAGGATTTCAGAGAGGAAGGGAGAGGGAGAGAAACGTCAATGATGAGAGAATCATGGATCGGCTGCCTCCTGCACGTCCCCTACTGGGGATTGAGTCCACAACCTGGGTATGTTCTTGACTGGGAATCAAACCGTGACCTTCTGGCTCATAAGTGGACACTGAACCACTGAGCCACGCCAGCTAGGCTGTTGTTTTTCTATAAGGAGTTATACTCCCTTCTGCCACAAGGCCTTTACGAAAGACCATCTCCTCACAGCAGCCTCTCTAACGTCCTGTTTCCTGTATTGCTCTCGCCGCATCAGGCACTCTTCCTTATACCATCCGACTTTGTAATTATACGCGTGTACAATTTCTGTGACTTATGTCTGTTTCCCACAGACTAAGCCTCTAAGAGCAGGGACTTGGTTTTCCTCTATTGGGTCCATTGGCCTGTGCATGCCTGGTTCATAGCAAGTGCTCAGTAAACATTCCCAGAACACTGTTCGTGAAAAGAATAGATAAATGAAGCCAGATGGATTGCAGTTTGCATAGTAAAGCATTCGGGCTCTGGAGTCACACAGATCCAGGTTCAAGTCTAGATTCTGCTCCCTTCCTAGCTTTGAGACTTAGGGTGAGCTGCTTGACCTCTCTGAATCTTAGTCTTCAGCTGCAAAAGGGGCTATAACACAAGCTGCTATACAGGGCTGTTGGGGGAATTACATTTTAACAATGCAGGTAAAATGTATGTCACATCGAAGTGCATAGTAATGTTAGCAGGTATTATGTAACATGTAAGAGGTGTATACCATGTGTTTGTTGGATTAAATCTTTAGGACCACATAGGAGCTTACACAAGAGCAACTGCAGAGAATGCCCTGAAAATGGGCCAGAGAGGCTGGAGGGAGCCACCCCTGGAAAGGAGTCTGGGACACAGGTCTTTGGGAGGAGATTGAGGAGCATCCCAGTGCTGGGGCCAAGAACCTCCCCCCAGGTCAAAGTTCAGTCCAGGTTCTAGGTGACCCCTATTTATCTTAAAAACGTTGCTGGTAATTCTCCATTTGAGCCATTGCTACCATTGGTGTGGGAAATGAGGAGAAACGCAGCTCATCAGGGAGAGGCGGTTGGTGTGGATGCAGGAGGCTTCTGAGTGGAGGTGGCTGTGGATGGGAAGTCCTCCCAGAGCTGACTGGGATGTGGGCTCAGGGTCAGAGCAAAAGCTGGGCCCTCTGAGGAGCTGGGAGGGATGGTTCTGAGGCCCGAGTGACCGCTCAGGCAGCTCCAGCTGTAATTCCTCCCACAGTCAGCTTTACTTCTCGCTGTAGGCCAGGTCAAACACTTCCCTTTTGGTCCAGTTAACAAACATTTATCCCTGCTTTGGGCCAGAAATGGCTGGGAGGCAAGGAAGACATGGCCCTTGCTTTCAAGAAGTTCACAATCCAGCCCTAACTGGTTTGGCTTAGTGGATAGAAGGGTCCTGGGTTCGATTACAGTCAAGGGTACATGCGGGGGTTGTGGGCTCGATCCCCAGTAGGGGGTGTGCAGGAGGCAGCCAATCAATGATTTTCTCTCATCATTGATGTTTCTATTTCTCTCTTCCTCTTCCTTCCTCTCTGAAATCAATAAAAACATTTAAAAAAAATTCACAGTCCAGTGCTTACAGTTCTTTTTGAATTTGTCTAGTAGGTCTTCCGGTTTTTACCAGAAGGCCCTCAAAAAGAAAAAAAAAAGTTCACAGTCCAGTGGAGGAGGCAGATAAATCAAACCATAATTATCATGTCAATTTGCATTTCGTTTCTGCACTGCAGCCTGGATAATTTCTTTGGTATTTCCCCCTTATTTTAGTATGTGAACAGCTGAAGGAACAGAATAATTTCAGCGCGGTGCTATGGTTACTGGCCCAGCAATACAGCTGGATGCGCGGCTGTCTGGGTGAGTGTGGAGAGGAGGGGCTGAGGTGGGATTCCCAGAGGACTTGGGTGCCCAGGCATATGCAACCACAGCCTGGTGTGCTTTTCTGCCACGAACACAATCTTATGAAAGAAAATGTATGTCAACCGTAGCAAACTAGAAAATGCCTTTAAAATAGGGAGCATCACCCCCCAGAAAGGAGCTGCTGACATTTTGGTGTATGTCCTTGCCTGAGCTTCTCTAATTTTTTTAAATATATTTTTTAATTAATTTTTTACAGAGAGGAAGGGAGAGAGATAGAGAGTTAGAAACATCGATGATAGAGAAACATTGATCAGCTGCCTCCTGCACATCTCCCACTGGGGATGTGCCCACAACCCAGGCACATGCCCTTGACCGGAATCGAACCCGGGACCCTTGAGTCCACAGGCTGACGCTCTATCCACTGAGCCAAACCGGTTTCGGCAGAGCTTCTCTAATTTTAATGTTCCTACAAATGCCCCAAGGAGCTGTCAAAATGCAAATTCTGATTCAGTAGGTCTGGGGCCTGCGATTGTTTCTAAAATATTTCAGCTGCAGATAGTGATAGTCTCCAAATTCACTTGAACAAGATTGTAGACGATAGATGTGTGTGTATATTTTGGGTTGTTTCCAACTTTTCAGTATTATGAGCAGCACTGGCTGGGTATCTAAGTGGTTAGAGCATTATCCTGATACATCAAGGTTGTAGGTTCAATCCCCAGTCAGGGCACATACAGGGAGCAACAAATGAATGCATGAGTAGGTGGAACAACAAATGGATGTTTCTCTTTCTCTCTCCCATTCCTCTCCCTCTCTAAACTCCAATGGTTTTTGGTTAATCCTCACGTGAGAATAATTTTCCCATTGTTTTTTTCTTTTCTTTTTAAAAAAATAAGAATTATTTTATTTTTTGATATATTTTTATTGATTTCAGAGAGGAAGGGAGAGGGAGAGAGAAACATCAATGATAAGAGGGAATCATGGTTGCTACCTGCACACTCCCCACGCCCCCTACTGGAGACGAGACCTCAACTGGGGTATGTGCCCTTGACTGGAATAGAATCCAGGACCCTTCAGTCCAGAGGCCAAAGCTCTATCCACTGAGCCGAACGGGCTAGGGCTGTTTTTTCTTTTTTAAATATACATTTTAAAAAGGGAGGGAGAGGGAGAGATAGAAACATCAATGGTGAGAAAGAATCATTGATTGGCTGCCTCCTGCACGCCCCGCACTGGGGATCAAGCCTGCAACCCTGGCATATGGCCTGAGTGGGAACGAAACCGTGACCTCCTGGTTCATAGGTCGATGCTCAACTACTGAGCCATGCCAGCTGGGCATTTTCTCATTGATTTTTAGAGAGAGTTGAAGGAGTCAGGGGAGAGGGAGAGAGTTACATCGATGAGAGAGACACATCAATTGATTGCTTCCTGCACGTGCCCCCATTGGGGCTGAGGCTAGAACCTGCAATCCAGGTATGTGCCCTTGACCAGAAAGCGAACCCAGGACCCTTTGGTGTGCAGGCCAACACTCTAACCGCTGGGAACACCAGCCAGGGGTCTCTATAATCAATTATTAACCAGAATATAATTTTTTTTATTGATTTCCGAGAGGAAGGAGAGGGAGAGATAGAAACATCAATGAAGAGAATCATTGAACCAATCAATGAAGAGAATCCCCTACTGGGATCGATCCTGAAGCCCAGGCATGTCCCCTGACAGGGAATAGAACTGACCTTCTGTTCATAGGTTGATGCTCAACCACTGAGCCACACTGGCTGGGCTAAAATCAATTAACAATAAAAGTGTTATGAACAATGCTGCAGTGAATCTTTGCCCATAGATTTAAAAAATATTTGTCTGTTTGTTAACTGTATATAAATTCCTAAGTGTGGATCACAGGGTTAAAGGTAAAGCATATTTTAAGACTTCTGATAGATACTGCAGTTTCTCCTCCAAAAGGAAGAACCAGCATAGATCCTCACTAGCAATGTGAGTGCCCAATTCCCCACACCAATGTTAACACATAACTATTAACAGTTGGATAAATAATAGTACCTGATTTTTTTTTCAACGTGTATTTCTTTGATTAATGGGAGGCACTGTAGAAACAAAACAAAACAAGAACAAAAAGAAAAAAATGTAAAAAGGACGAAAAAATAAACACACACAAAAAGAAAAATAGTAAGGCTCCGTATCTTCCATACTTTCAGGAAATTTGTGTATCTTTTGTAAGTTGCCTATTTGTGTCCTTGTCCATTTTTCTCTTAGGGCATTTAGTTTTGTTCATACTGATTTGAAAGCTCTATTTATTAGGGATTTAACCCTTTTCTTTTTACAAGTGTGTTTAAGAAAAGGTGTGCCCTAGCTGGTCGCTCAGTGGTTAGTGTCAGCCCGTGGACTTTAGGGTTCCAAGTTAGATTCTGGTCAAGGGCACGTACCTCAGTCACAGGCTTGATCCCCGGCCCCAGTTGGGGTGTGTGTGTGGGGCAACCCATTGATGTACCTCTCTCACATTGATGTTTCTCTGTCTCTCCCCCTCCCTTCCACTCTCTCCAACCATCAATGGAAAAAATATCCACAGGTGAGGATTAACAACAGCAAAAAAATGTGTGCTTAAGAAAAGGCAAGTATTTAGATAAGGCTGGGATACAGGGTTCAGGGAGAGAGAGGTGGGGCAAGTGTCACAGAAGAGTATGAAGAGTTTAAGGGTCCAGACTGTCATCCCAGAGGGCGCAGAGGCTGCACCCAGCATCCTCCTTACATCAGGCCTCTCACTCTGGAGCCTGGGTGGCTGCCCTCATCCGACAGCGCCCCCTCCGGCCCGGCGGGGCTGGGTGAGCACAGCCTACTTTGCTCCCAAGAGTTCCATTAGATCCCACCCAGCCTGTCTTTACGCCGATAGGTATTCTTCCGATACCTTATTGTTCATTTAATCGTGGAACGATAACATCTGTAACCAAAATTGAGGGAGGGGGATTTTCCAAAATTGATCTAATATCCACTTGGAAGAAAATCAGGGGACTAGCTATGTCAGGTGATAAAACCACAAAAATGAAATGAGTAGTTCTGGCTCAGACAACACAGACCAATGAGAGACCCAAGGCCCAGAAGCAAACTGTGCTTGTAACTTCATATGGGATTTGTGTTTGTTTTTTTAAATGAGGCATTACAAATCAGTGCAGGGAGGAGGGTGATCTAAAATAATTTTTTTGGGGGGGAAAAAATTGGTTACATTATCCATACACTGAAGTAGTTTTTAAAATAAGAATTCCAAGAGATAGTAAGCAATGGAATCAGATTGACAAAGAAAACAGCTGAGAAAACCACAGCCCTCGATGCCTAAGTCAAGACCCGTTCTCCCCAGAAGCCTGGGCAGGTTTTAAGCTCAGAGTCTACAGATAGAACAATCAGCGTGGGAGGCGGGGCAACCACCAGGGTAATTTAATAAAGAAACCCACTAGCAAAGCCTCAGCAGTTTCCATACAACCCTCCCCTTCAGCAGTGAGTTCATACAGAGCCGGACACGGCATCTTCTCAGTTCCTGGGGAAATTTTGTTTATAAAGATGGCAAAGCTAAAACTGAGAGTAAGTATAAAAGAGAGATTTTCAGACCTATAAGAATCAGAACTGTTACAATCCTTTGTGAAAAATTTTCACAAGGGAGTGCTTCACCAAAGAAAAAGACAAACAGGCTGCACCGGAAACAGTGGCAGCTGCGTGTGATCCAGGGTGAAGGGAATGAAGAAAAAACTGGAAGACTTATTCGAAATTAATGCTTGAAAGATTTTTCATGAACATGAAATGAAAACGCTGTTTATTGGTTTTCAATTTTCAGAATGAAAGACTTAATTACAGAAATAGAACAGAAAGTATTATAAACCTTGACAATGTGATATAATTTTAAAAAAGGTAGTTGGAGGAGGGGGGAGGGGGATCAAGGGGAGTGAGCTAATTCCCTCATTCTTCATAGAGGGTAATCAATAGATACTGCCTCCGGTGATCAACAAAGAAACAGATGTTTAAAGATATTGTTTCAAGTCATGAAGGAGCTCCAGAAGAATGAAAATAATATAGCGAATGAAACCAGGAGCTACAGGGGGAGACCATATACATGAATTAAATCTCCCACACTTTATTGTGGAGTCTCCAGGTACCATCTTACTGAAAGTGCCACCTACGGAAGATATGATGCTCACTACCCAAAGAACTAGTCAGAAGCTCCAGGGAATGAAATGGGCGTTGGGGAGAGGAGAAAAGGAAAGCTTACCCTTTATTCTGTATCCTTCAAGACAGAATTATGTTTACCTGTTTTATCATGTGCATCCATTTTTTAAATAAAAAAAGCTATAATGGCCCTAGCCAGTTTGACTCAGTGGATAGAGCGTCAGCCTGCAGACTGAAGAGTCCTGAGTTCGATTCCAGCCAAGGGCACATACCTCATTTGCAGGCTCAATCCCAGGACCAGGTTGGGGCACGTTCAGGAGGCAACCAATCGGTGTCCCTCTCACATCGATGTTTCTCTCTCTGTCTTTCCCTCTCCCTTCCACTCTCTCTAGAAATCAATGGAAAGATATTCTCAGGCGAGGATTAACAACAACAAAACCTATGAAGATAACCACTTAAAAAAATTATGGGCCCTGGCCCGTGTGGCTCAGCTGGTTGAGCATCATTGTCCTATACAGAGAAGTCAGCAGTTCGATTCCATGCCTGGCTTGCAGGCTCAATCCCCAGTAGGTGGCGTACAGGAGGCAGCCCATGGCTGTTTATCTCTCCCTTCCTTTCAAAAAGCAATAAAAGCATATAGGAAAACAAACAGAAACCTATGGCACATCGATAACAGAAGAGTATGTAGCAGCTTAAAAAATGAGGTACTGACAGAGAAAGAAATTCACAATACTTAAATGAAAAGAGCAATTTGTAGAAAGATGTAAGTAAAATTATTCTCATATAAAAAATAAAGTTTATAAACATGTTTGTATATTCATAGAAAATGCCCAGAAGAATAGTGACTAAACTGTGACTCCCTCCAGGGAGAGAATGGGACTGTAATGTTTTACAATTTCTATCCTGTTTTGAAAGATTTTTGTTTCTAAAAACATTGTGTCATTTTAAACGTTTGCCATTTTAGAAATTAAAGTGCTATTCTTTTCTTTTTGGGTGCTATTCATTCTTCACAGAACTTTAGGAAAATTACAAAGAAAGAAATCAACCAACCTCACAACTCTTGGTGTATTTCCTTCCAAATACTTTTTCTCAATGTACCCGACTCCGTTTCCAGCTCAAGGTGGGAGGCAGTAGTGTGGAATGACGGAGTGATGGCAACTCCATGTTCCAGTTAGGAGCCTGGAGTAGGTTACTCAGTCCTCACGGTCCGCCCTCCCCATCTCCATAAATGGCAACTTCATCCTTCGAGTTGCTCAGACCAAAACTGTGGGGTTAACCCAGACTCCTCTTTCTCTCATCCACTCCGTAAGCAAACCCTTACTTCCACCTCCAAGATATAACCAGTATCCGACTACTCACCACACCTGGATCTGCCATTTCCTCTCTGACCTTTCCCCCTCCCCTACTTCCTCACCCCGTGCTCACACGCTCACAGCTGCAGCTACACCAGCCTCCACACCTCGGGCACACTGCCCCCCAGCCAGGGATTTTGCTATCTGCTCCCTCGGCCTGGATGCTCATTTTGAAGATGTTTAGGCAAAATCTCTCAGCAGCTTCACGTCTTTCCTCAAATCCCATTGTTTCGATGAGGCTCCCTCTGACCACCCTAAAAATCAAAGCTTCCCCACGTGCCTGATTCCTCCTAATCCCCCACGCCCACACCTCTCACTTTCTAACAAACTTCCTGGTTTTCACCTGCATCGTATGTTTCATCTTACCAGAGTGTAAATGCCACGAGGGCATTAGCCTTTGTTCAGCTCACTGATAGGACTAGTGCACAGCAAACGCTCACTAGGTCTGTGTTGAATGAGTGGATGAACTGTTATTTCCTCATCTACACAAAGAGCGTAATAGGACCCACCCTGTACTGTGCTGTGAGGATTACATGGCTTTCCCTGACTGGGTGCTAACTGGTTGCTAAGTGAAATAAGCCAGCCAGTGAGGGAAAGACAAGTACCATCTGATCTCATTTATATGTGGAATCTAATGAACAAAATGAACTAACGAAACAGAAACAGACTCATAGATACAGAGAACAGACTGACAGCTGTTCTCAGGCACAGACAACAGTATGATTACCAGCGGGAAAGGGGTGGAGGGGGAGGTAAGAGAGGGTAAAGGGGAGTAAATGGTGATGGAAGGAGACTTGGAGTGGTGAAATAAAAAATAAAGGTATCCATTCCTCACCACATGAACACTCAGAACCCACCTTATGCCACCTCCTCCAGGAAGCCTTCCTTGACCCTGCTACAGAGTCACGTGCTGCCTCAGTGCACCCACAGCATCTGTGGTGGGCTCATCACGATTGTCTAGTCTGGTCATTGCCAACTTGGGTATTTTTCTCCCCCACTTGTTCTGGGTCTCATTCATCTCTGTGTCCCCAGAAGTTCCATGGTTTGACATGATAGGACTTGCCTGATCACTAGTGGAGCGGCCACAGGACTCAACGAGTGGATACTGCTGCGTCCAGAGGCCAGAAGGCCACACCATGCCCAGTATCTACATCGCAAGAATGACAAGGATCCTCACCGGCCCATTTCCATACTGTCACAGCCTCCACTGCCGCCGTGGCAGCGGGGGAGCAGAGAGGCAGGTCATGGGAGAGTGTGTGGCACCTGGAAGTGGGAGTCCCAGTACCTCTGACATGGGACGCAGGATATCCTAAGGGTGAGGAGAGGCAAGGGTACGTATGTTCCCAATCCGGGAGCTGTTCCGATGTGGGGGGGACTTTACAGGCGCCGGTGGCTCCGTCTTCTGGGTCTGTAACCTCTCCTCTCAGAGTGGGCGCCATGCTGAGCGTCCACCTGCTGGCAGACACTCCGGACAGCCTCCCTGTCTCCTGAGGAGCAGGAAGGCACCAGGACCTACTCCTAGGTCTTGACTTCCAGAGGCCAGACTCCGGTTCCAGAAAGAGCTGAGACAAAGGCCGGGTTTGTAAGAAATCTGATTATTCAAATTTATTACCATCAAGTTTTATGCAATGATGCTGTAGTTTTCTTAACAAATAGAAAACAGACTGTGTACAACAGTGAACTCTACAGCACTAGCATCCACAAGGTAAAAATGAATGTCGCATCCAACATTACCAACCCTGGATTGTTGATCTTGACCGAGCCTAGCTAGATCTTGGGACATCTGCTTCGCGTCCCTCGGCTAAAACAGCTATGCACCCTTCCCCGCCCCCACTTACCTACCTAGATAGTGCTGCCCAGAGGAAGAGGCCCTCTCCCTGCCCCTCAGCAAGCCAAGATTATAAGGATCGATTATAGTACCATTGAGAAAAGTCCAGTAGTCTTGCCACATTGGTTCATGAGGGCATCTTGAAGGAGTGGAAAAGAGCAATTCTCAGGGGCTTTCGAAATAGCTGCAAACCAGGGAGGAAAACCATCCGGCCCTTCTCTGAGAACAGACATGTGCTACCAGGCCTGCTGGCCTGGACCTGAAGGGCCAGCCGTGCCCCTGCTTGGCCCTGAGGTGTGCAGGGTGCGGCACACACCCTGACCTGTGCCAACTGCTTCGGCCACATGGCCAGACCCACAGCCTCCCACCACCACACCGCACCGCACCGCACCCCGCAGTGCTGGGGATAAATGCCAGCCTCCGCGGGTCCTGAGGTCATCCTGGCAGCTCGCAGGGAGCCCCAGGGGCACCGAGCCGCCTCCCCTCTCAGGGGTTTGAAGCAGAGGCCAGGAAATGACTCTCTTTTTTTCCTTGTTTTTTTTTTGTTTTTCTCCTTTTTTTTGATTTTTTGGATTATTGTTTTTGTTTTTTGTTGTTGCTTTTTTTAACCTTTGCAAACACGATGGTGATGAGGAACGCCTTGCCAGGCTCCCCCGACACGTCTGGGGTTCTGGGCTGTGAACGTTAAACACACACTGGAATAGATGACTGTGCTGAGCGTTTCCTATCTCTTCCTCGCCCACCACTGTCTGTGGGGCCTAAAATAAGGCTCTTAAGGAGAAACAAAACAAAACTTAAAAATAAAAAAAAAATTGTTCCCTGCATTTGGCTGAAACCAGATCTTGTCTGAAGGCCTGGAAGAGCAGCGGAGTGGTGAGGCCCCCGCGTAGGCTGGCGGCCCCGGCTCCACATGCATGAAGAAGGCATGATCGTCCTTCAGCAGTAAAACTTACATAAAAAAGGACGCAAATAACTCAAAACAGAAAATAGACTACACCCCAACCCCCATGGCAGCCCACTCTGCAGTGAAGAATTTGCAAAAGGAAACATCCGAGAGAAGAGGCTAGAATCCCTCAGTCTACTCCACTTAATGTATAAAAAAGAGGCTTTTGCCCCATCCCCACCCCATGAGAAGAAGCATGAGAAATGCGACAGCGGAGCAGAGAGTTCGAGGTGGGCTCTGGGCGGGCCTGGTGGATAGAGACGGCTGCCGCGCCTGCCTGCCGGCCCACCCAGCGGCCAGGGGTTCCGAGCTCTCTGTTGTGGCAATGTTCCTGAAACGCTGTGATCCCAGGGGCTGTGCTCTGTCAGCAACGGCATCCGTGCAGGAGGGCTGGATGATGGTCGGTATGGCTCAGAGGAGCTGGTCCCCTCCGGAGCCCCTAGGCAGGGGCGGCGAAGGAGAGGGGGCGGTAGTTACGTTGCATAGTGGTCAAAGCTGCCGAGGTACTCCAAGGCTGCACGGTAGCACAGCTGGTACTGGTCCTGCCGGGAGAGGGGGATGGTGAGCACGGGCAGTGCCAGTGGGTTCCCCAACATACTGACAAGGGCACTCACACTGCAGCCAGTGGGCCATAGACTTAGCCTCTGCTGGCCAAGAGCAGATGCTGGACCCAGACCTCCGCCCCAGGCAGTATCCAGAGGGCCTGAAAGAATCCCTGAAGGCTCACCTCTCACTCCCTTTCCCACTGTCCACATCCACCTACAGCCCCCGAGTTACCCTGTAGGGGCTGCTATGTCCAGCCCCAGCCAGAGCCAGGGACACCACGGGTGCTCAGGGCAGAGCTGCCGAATGAGGAGCACGTCCTACGGTGGAGTCGGGCTCCCAGAGCCATCCTGCCCTCGAGGCCCAGGCAGAGCTCGCCATGCTCAATGTCGGCGGTGTGCTCACGCACCGGCCCACGTACCTCCGTCTGCACCATGGCCGGGCGCTGTGTGCGCAGGGTCTTCACGGTCTGGAACATGTCCACCACACCCTCATAGCGCATCCGCTCCAGGACGATGCTCAGAGTGATGAACACCCCGGTGCGGCCCACGCCAGCACTGCTTAGGGACAGCATTGGGTCAGGGGCCCGATCTACCAGGCCCGCAGGCCACCCCCCGCCCCTGCCGCCCCCTCCGGGGGCCAGCCCCACCTGCAATGCACCGTGATGGGCCCGTCCTGCCCAAACTGCTCCTTGGTCTTGTGCACCTGCCCGATGAAGTCAATGAAGCCCTCCCCGGTCTTGGGCACACCCTGCTCTGGCCAGTCCGTGAACTGGAACTGCCGGATTGTCCTCGACTGCCCATCCTGGGAGAGGCGGGAAGGGAACGGGGTGAGTGCCGCGGGCGGCAGCCCCACCAGACCAGGAGGGTAGCACGATGACACAGGTGAGCACCCTGGGAGCCAGGGCACATGCAGGCAGCCCCCGCCCCAAGTGCTCAGGCAGTTACAGACATGGTCCCCCTGTCCAAACTCACCCGGGCGTCCGTGACCTTGAACTCACGCAGGATATACTGTGGCATGTTGTACTCGGCCATCGGGTCAACAACAAAGTACTGGTAGCGAGCAGAGCGCTCTGCTGGCCAGTACTGGTGGCATTTCTCCTGTGGACAAAGGGCCCGCTGCCATGATCAGGTGGGGAGGAAAAAGGGAGGGGCTCCCAGTATCAGAGGATTCTGAGGCCGGACCCCTAAGGTGGTGATAATTGAGGGGGGTGGGGGGAGAGGGGACCAGAGGTTATGCTGATGAGAGACTGGGTATGAGAGGAGAGAAGAGTGAGGGGGGGCTGGTATGCTCCCAGGTATCAGAGGGGCCCTGGGGTGGGCTCACCCTGCCCATCTCCCGAAGCCTGGTCAGCATGACGATGATGGTGGAGTTGTGCTCCCACAGCATGCGCCAGAAGTCCTCGGTGCTCTCTGCCAGAGGCCCCTGTGTGGCTATGTAGGCCTTTTGCTGCCTGGGTGGACATAAGACTGGACATGCTGGAGGTGCTGTGCTCCCCGAGTCTCCCCAAGACTGCAGAGTCTCTTGGAGCTCCACTCAGATCACCCCTCCTCCGGGAAGCCCACTCTAACCGTCTGGGCTGGCCCTACTCTGTGGTACCCTCAGCCAGTCAGGCACAGGCCTAGGCACCCACAGAGTGTGGTGGGCAGACACAAGCATGCTAACCTGTAGCCATCCAGGAAGCTGGCATTGATGTAGTCAGAGCCCTCCACACCCCGGATGGGCTGCAGGCACACTCGGGTCAACTCATAGGGCATGATGTTCACCAGGCGGTTCTTGAACTTGTTGCAGGGCAGGTTGGCGCTGATGAAGCGGGATGTGTGGGCCTTGGAGCTGGCCAGCAGCTAGCGAGAGGGAGGGACTGGTCAGGCCTGGCTTCCTGGGGGCGGGGACACAACTCATCCCCATGACCCAATCCAGGCCCAGCCCGTGGCCCACCTTGAACTCGAGCTCCATGGCGGTCACACTCTCCCCAGGAGGCACTTGGCCCAGCTTCTGGATGTGGGCGTAGAGGTTGCGGGCGGGCACCTCTGTGTGTCCGCACGTGGCGGCCTCCAGCAGCGCCTCGTGGATGAACACGTACTGGTCCTCTGTCTGCACCATGTAGTTGCGCTGGGATCGCATGCACGTCACGTGGCCGTAGATGTCAACCGTCTTCTCGTGCTTCATGCGCTCCAGCATGGCGTCGATCACGATGAAGCAGCCCGTGCGGCCCACACCCGCGCTGCAGGACACGGGCTCGGCTTGGGGCACAGGTCCACCCACCTCCCCCCTGCCCCTGGGCAGTGCCGGGCCCCTCACCTGCAGTGCACCACCATGGGCCCCGCGTCCAGCGGGTTGCAGGCCTTGACGCGCCGCAGGAAGGCCAGGATGGGGGTCGGGTACTCGGGAACTCCATGGTCTGGCCAGGCCATGAACTGGAACTGGCGCAGCTCCCGCTTCTCACTGGAGCCACTCTGGGGAGAAGGGCGGGGAGAGAATGTGCGGTGAGGGGAGTCTGCCTGCTACAGGCTCAGGGCCGATGACGCGGGGCTGGCTGCCACAGCGCATGCCCACGTGTCTGAGCTGACGCCCGAGCCCCAGCCTCCGACGCCGAGTTCCGCTTGCCCACCCGGCACACCTCGCTCAGAGGAGCACGGGACAGGCCCATACCTTGTGGAGTGCGAAGGTGCGCACGGTGTACGTGGCCAGCTCCACCGTGTCCAGCAGAGTCACCTGAATGAGGCCGTAGGTCTCAGTGCCACGGAGCGGCCAGTACTGATCGCACTTCACCTGCAGAGGGACAAGCCAGGCCGGTGCCAGGGTGTGCGGAAGTGCCCAAAGGCTTGAAGGGGCAGGGGCCCCGGGGGCAGAAGCGGGGTGGGAAGATACAAGGCTCCCCAGCCCAAGGTCTCAGATCCACTGTGCCGCCCCCTCACCCCAAGTCTCTTGGGGGCCCCCCAGCCGGTTCTCACACTCTGTCGCCAACCCTGCCCTTGCCGGGGGAATGAGGGCCGTAATTGAAATTTATTTATTCATGACCAGATCGCACCAGGCACGTTTTCTGCCAAATTTACCCATAACGTTTATGTGCCGTTTTCAAGCTCTGTAAATTTTACGTTCCAGTCAATGCTTTGCAGTGCAAAAGCAGATAACAGTGGCTCTTTCCACTAATTAACTTGGAGATGTGTTAATGCCCCAGGAACATCCAGCATCTGGGGAACATGTGAACATCCCGGGAACATGCCAGCAACTGGGGAACGTACTCACATTCCCAGAAAATGTAGCATCTGGTGCAGTATATTAACATCCTAGGAACCCACTCGTGTCTGGGGACCACGGTAATACCCCAGGAAAACAGCAGCACTTGGGAATTCCCTTGGGGAACTTTGTCCCACAGGGACACAAAAGGTGCTCGAGTCATCTGGTGGCTATTGCCCACCCCACCTCCTGGCAGAGCCCTGCCCAGTCTTACCCGGGACTTCTCCTCCAGCCGCGTCATCATGACCACAGTGGCTGTGCGCTGTTCCCACACCATCCGCCAGAAATCGCCCATGGTCTCGGGCAGGGGGCCCTGTGTGGCAATGTAGGCATTCTGCTTGCGGTAGCCATCGATGTAGTTGGCATTGATGTAGTCGCTGCCCGGGACGCCTGTGGATAGGGACGGACACGGGAGAGCATTAGCCTAGGGTCCCCGTCCCCACCCATCACACCTCAGTGCCCCCCAGGACTCATGGGCCTCTTCTGCCAGCAAGGAGGAGAGCAGGGGATGGGAAGGGCTCGCCCCTGGCTCACCATCGATGGAGGTAAGGATGACACGCGAGTGGTCGTAGGCAATGACGTTTGCGTAGCGGTTCTTGGGCTTGTTTACCTCCAGGTTTGAATTCTCCCATGTGAACTGCTGTCCGGGGTCAATGGACTGCAGAGAATGGAGGAGGCAGGTGGAGTGGGTAAGAGCTGAGGTCTCCCTACGGCCCCCAAGGGGGACTCAGCCTTCCAGGTGGTGCCCACATCCCATTTCATGCCTAGGCCACAGCCAGCCCCTCTGTCCACGGTTCCAGTGAAGGGTGGACTCCCGCTGCCCTAGCCATGAAGTTCTGGGGCTGCCATGTCACTTGTCAGGAAGATAAAGAATCAAAGCCTCTTCTGGCCATGGAACAAAGCCCCCTGCCTGCAGAGCGACTGGGGGTGAGGTGAGGGCAGGGCAAACCCCCTCGGGCCCTGCACTAATGAAATGAGCGCAGAACGAGAGGGAGCGAAGGCCGCCAGCCATGCAGTACCTGCCACTGCCCAAGGCTCTGGGCATCCACCACAAGGCCGTCTGGCTCTCCCACCTCTCTGGCTATTTCTTCTGCCTCCTCCCCTTCCGCCTGCTTTTCCGCAGGCAGGACACAGGGCTCTTTCAGGGTTCACTCCCGGGCCCTCTCCTACCGCCACAACCTTCCCTCAGTGACTTCATTTGCTCGCAGGATCTTACGCCCACGCGCCGGAGCTCCCATAACCCAGCCGGCAGCGCAGTCTCCCCTGGGCCTCCAGTCTAAAGAGCCAGCAGCCTCCTTCCTTATACCACGCAGATCTGATGACCAATTTCCTGCTTCATGGCTTCCAGGGCTCCTCACTGCCTCACCTCAGACGATGATAATAATAGCGGCTCCATCCTAGCGAGAGCTCACTGCCTGCCTGGCACGGTGCTAAGCACTTTGCATGTATTCCCTCACCTAATCCTGCCATGAAGCAGGTTCTATAATTACCCTCTCTTTACAGATGGATTCAATCCGGTTTCCAGCACACGATGTTCCCCATGTTTTGGAGCCAGCCTGTCCCTCTCCACAGGGCAGCCGGTACCACTTCTGCAAGTCCCCCCCAGCGCAGCCCACCTCGCAGCCCCCCTTGCCCACACACGTCCGCCACATTTACAAGGCACACCGTTCTATTCCATGTCCATCATCCGTCTGCACTCATCTCCCCAGTGACTGAACTCCCAGAGGCCATCTGTCTCCATATCCTAGCACCCAGCACAGGGAGGGCACAGGGCAGGTGCTCGACAATGAGTGCATGACTGACTGACCATTAAAGGTAACGGGACCATGGGACCCTAGCAGAGGGGAAACCCTCGCAGACCAGGAAGCCAGAGAAAGCTTCCTGGAGGAAGAGGGCCCTGTGTGGCAATGGAAAAGCTCATCTGGAGGAGGAAAGGGGGCAGAAGGTGGAAGGGGAGACACAGAGCCTGGACAGGGGGCACAGAGCTCTGTTGGGAGGAAGGGCAGGTATGGGACACGGAACTCAATGTGTATGGGCTGAAGGCCATGAAAGGCCCTCCTGGCCAGTGAAAAACTGAAGGCAGGGAGCCCAACGTGCTGGGTTTGTTACCCTCGAAGCAGGGCCTTATGCAAAGCAGGCCCCAGGGTGCTCCACAGGCAGAGGCAGGAAGCTTGCCTATGGCAGACACGTTCCTCAATCTGCCTGCCAAGCTCAGCATCCTCTGCAGAGCTCGGACACACCCCTTGGAATCTGCCTGGCTCACAGCCTGTGGCAGGGGAATCATGGTGCCCGCGGTCAGGGTGGACGCAGCTGCGGATGGACAGCTGACGGGAGTGGAACAAAGCCCAGGCTGGGCTGAGCCAGCCCTTCTACCACCTCCTCATCCCTCACTGATAGAGGTTAATCGCAGGCGAGATCTGTGCCAGCAGCAGGGGGACCGGGCTGAGCCACAGGGACAGCTCCCTCTGTGCTCCTCAGGGGGGCGGGGCTCTACTCTCACCTTCACTAGCCAGGCGCTTCCCAGCTGGGCAACTTGGAAGCCCTCAGACCCCAGGCCAGGGACCAGTGCTCGGAGGTCTGAGCCTCCAGCAGGCAGGAGTCGAGGCCAGAGTGCAGGGCGCATGTGGAGGGCCCCGAGGGGAGGGTTTGTGCAGCCTGAGCCGAGTCCCCTGACTCCCCATCGCTGGGATCTGTGCAGCCCTGATAACACGTGAGTACAAGCTTGTGCAGGGCACAGGTTGTGCCTGTGTGTCAGGCAGGCCTGGGTGTGAATCCTGGCTCTATGACCCATCAGCTGTTTGACCTTGGGCAGGCCACTTGCCCCCTCAGCCTCAGCTTCCTCCTCTGTAAGATGGCGTAATAACAATACACATTTCACAGGATTGTGGAAAGGACTAAATGCAACGATGCATGGAAAGTACTTAACGCAGTGCTGGCCCCGAGTAAGTTCTTGGGACATGCCAGCCATTATCATTGATGTGTGTGTGTGTGTGACCTTTTGCCTGCTCTGTGAGCATCTGGGCATGTGTCTGAGTGTCCAGGTCTGGAGTGCTGGGAGGGCCGCAGCCAGGCCCAGCGCCTGAGTAGCCGAGTTCCTGACTTGCCACTGCTGGCGTGATCTGGGGAAGCCTGGAGCCCCTGACCCACAGCTGGGACCCGAGGCAGGAGGGAAGCTGGCCTGGAGCCAGGCACATGGCCGGGGTGGGGACGTCTCACCTCATACTCCTGGGAGAACTTGAGGCCATCGTTGGCTTTGAGGCGCTCAATGTTGTCCGCTAGGTCAGTGATGGGGATGGGCGGGTGGTCCCGCATACCTGGGGGCACACACAGGCTGAGTTAGCATGAGGCCCGAGCGAGGCGGCAGAGACCGCTCCAATGCATGTACGTGCACATGTGAACGTGGATCATGGAGCACTGGGCACTGGTGGCATGGAGACAGCGGCACATGCGGCGACAGGGTGGCAGAGCACACAGTGGCCGGAGGTGGGGAGAGGACGGAGAGGGCGTGTGTGTGCCGTGAGCATGTGGGAGCATGTCTGTGTGACGCGGCGCTGAGTGGGGGCACCAGGGCCCCACCTGGTGGGGTCTCGAGGGGTGAGAGGCTTCCTCCCTCCCAGGCAGGGAGGTGTGGCTTCCTCAGCCCGCACCCCCCCTGTGGGCAGCCCTCCTGCCCCTCACTGGCGCGGGTCACCATGGGAGACTCCGTGACATCATCGCCCCAGCATCAAGCATGTGGATGGAGTGATCACGAAGTACAGAGACAGGGTGGATGACGTGGGAGAACACGGAGAGAGAAGCAGAGGTGAGGAGGAGGTGGAGAGACAGGGAGGCAGAAAGGTGTCAGACTGAGGCTGGAGGCCAGAGAGGCGGAGACTCAGAGAAGGGGCCGGTGGGAGGGAACACAACACTGAAGGAAGCAAAGAGGGGAGGAGGAGGATGGAGAAGGGAAAAGATGAGACAGCGAGAAGGGGGAAAAGAAGAGAGGAAAGGAGAGAAGAAATCAAGGGAGAAGGGGGTGAAAAAAGTAAAGGAAAGACACGGAAGCCAGAGTAGGCCAGAGTAGGCCCCAAACATGGGAACTTGGAAAACTAACTTGAGATATTCGGGCAACTGGGGGCACTGGAACCTGCAGAGAAAAAAACAAAAAACAGCAGGGCAAGAGAAGAAAGCTGGTTAACCTTCTCCGGTCACATCACGGTGGGACACAGCGGAGG
>NW_006289819.1:2938027-2941163 GCF_000327345.1 Myotis davidii | reverse complement strand
GAGGAGGGGGAAGCGGGGGAGGACCAGGGGCAGCAAAGCTGGTCCCACGCAGGCCTCCTGCCTCCAGGGGAACACAGACGGACTCTCACCCAGAGCCGAGTGCTCGACTCCCAGGGGCCTGGGAAGCCTCTTTTTATGACTACATTCTTGGTCCAGATCAACCCTGTCCCCTCTGGTAATAAAATTAGACCTTGGCTATTTTCAGAGGATTTGGCAAAAGCAAAGTGTGCTTTTATACAGAGAGACGAGGCGCATATGGCAAGAAACGGAAGGGTTAGTCTGCACGAGAACATGCAGATGCCGGGTCCCTCTGCGGCTTTTCTGTGGGGCTGAAAAAATTTATTTTCAGAAGAAACATTAAGTGATAAGAGGAAAAAAATTAATGTTTACTCAACGAAAAACACCGTGAGCCCTGGAAAGGCTGCCGCTCCCACTGCCCCCGGTTCACACGGCGCTGTCCGTGTCCAGCCAGCAGCCTGTTCCTTGACCTGCAGATTCTCGGTGACGCCCGCCATGCCCCTTCCCGCTGCCCGCCCCGGGCTACAGCCTCCTGCATTTGGCCGTTACCACCACTGCCAGCCTCTTCGTCGTCCCTCCTTTCCTCTCAGATCCCGGCCATTTCCCTGGGCCCCAGCAGCCAGAGGAATTCAGGAGCTGTTGTCCCCCGGGCCCTCCGGCTGCTCTGCAATCCTCCCAGGACGCACACACCAGGCCACGGCTTCTCATGACCCTGCTCTAGCCACTGCCTCTCAGCCTGGAGGAAACAGTTGGTTCCATCCCTTCAGGGCACATTCAAGAATCAGCCAAGGTCACCCGCCTCCCACCCTCCTGGCCTGGAGCTCAGAGGCACCCCCGCCCGCCTTCCCCAGGCTAAGTCATACCCCTCACCCAGGGCTTGGACCCTGCGTCACAAATGCTCACTCAAACGACCGCTGTCCATAAACAAGGCCCAACCGGAAAGGAAATCCTTTTTGGATCCCACACCTCTCTCTCCTCCCTGGCGGTGCTCCTGCCCTTCCCGTCCTTCACACTCCGCCTCTGGAAGAGGTTTCTCCACTTGCTCTTTCCCCGCTCACTGATGGAAATCACTGGAACGCTTCTGCCCCCAGGATTCGGTCACCATGCTCTCTCCAAGATGCCAACGGCCAAGCCGATGGCCCCTCCTCTGGGTCTCCGGCCACTCTCTATCTCTAGTTGCAACATCTTAACCTCCTTGGCTACCCTGCACTCATCCTTCCTCAGCGTCTCATCACCTCCTTCCCTGGCTGCTCTTTCCGCCGCCCCTGTTCCCCTCTTCTCCTGGGGGCGCCCACCTACTCTCAGGCTTTGACCACTTAATGCTCCTTGGCATCTCCCGCACCCATGGTTTCAGCCTGGATGTTCGTGCGAAGGTCCAGACCCAGACTCGGCTGCTGCCCGGAACCCACATCCCACTGCTAGCCAGCAGCCGGGAGCCATCTTTGCATGTCCGTCCCCCCCCTCCCACCCCGCCCCCACTCCCATGTGCAATCAAGCCCAGCCCAGCTGCCGGTCTCCTTCCTTCACGCTGCCCTTCCCTCCACCTGCCAAGTCCAGGTTCCCAGCTCCTGTCACTTACCCGGCGGCCTTCTAAACAGCCTCCCTCCCGACTTCTCCCCTTCAGCCTGTCTCCCGCATGGCAGCCAGAGAGCTATTTCTAGGGCACAATGCGACCCTGCCCATCCTTTGCTGAAACCTTTAATGCCTCCCTGGCCCCTGAAGATGAAGTCCAAACTCCGGAACCTGCTGCTCAGGTTCCTCTATTGGGACCTCCATGTCAGCCTCCAGTTCGCCTCTGGGTTCTCCATAACCCGTTCCAACGCGGCAGAACACTCAACGCCTCTGAGCTGCTCCTGCCTGTGCTGTGTCCACCAATGAGAGCTCCCTCCCGCCCCGTCTGCTCACTTAACGACCACATGGCTTGGCATCCCCTCTCCGGAGGTTCTTTGCCCTCCAGAGCCCCGGCACCCTGGAGCTGTGATGCCTCAGATACTGGGGTAGCAACAGCCTGCTCGGTCTGCCGGGGTCTCCCTCTCTCAGGACATGTGCCCCCGAACTCAGTCACCATGGTGTAAGGGAGCCCACGCCACATGAGGAGGCTTCAGGGGGTTGTCACAGCTGGCAGCCCCAGGTGGGCTCAGAGCTGATTCTAGCACAGGTGTGGGCAAACGATGGCCTAGACGGGTGAAGCAATGGGGGCAGACTTTGCAAGAAAGACCTTCTAGGCCAGCTGTGGGCAAACTACGGCCCGCGGGCCAGATCCGGCCCATAAGTAATAAAACTAAAAAAAAAAAAAAAAAGATTGTACCCTTTTATGTAATGATATTTACTTTGAATTTATATTAGTTCACACAAACACTCCACCCATGCTTTTGTTCCGGCCCTCCGGTCCAGTTTAAGAACCCATTGTGGCCCTCGAGTCAAAAAGTTTGCCCACCCCTGTTCTAGCATCAACCACCAGACACGGGAATAAACTAGTCTTCAGAATTCAGCGATCAGCAAACTTTGCTATGAAAGACCAGGGAGTAAATATTTTTAGCTTTATGGACAAAAGGTATCTACCACATCTACTTAACTGTGCTGTTGTAGTGTGACAGTTGTTATATACAATGCCCAAGTAAATGGGCATGGCTGTGTTCCAATAAAGCTTTATTGGCAAAAACAAGTGGTGGGCTGACTCTGGCCGTGGGCCAGTCTGCTGACCCCTGCTTTAAAGGATTCTAGCCCCCAGACTTCAAGTCGCCCAGCTGAGGGCCCAGACACTCTACAATAGAGACAAGCTGTTCCCGCTGCGCTGCCGTCTGAATCTCTGACTCACAAAGACTGTGACAGACAATACATAATTATTGTTGTTTTAAGCCATTAAGTTTTGGGGTAATTTAATATGCAGTAATAATTAGCTCGTATATACACAGACCCTGGGTGGATGTGTTAGTGCATGCCTCCCTTCAGCTGCCTGTGCGTTTGTTTCCCAGGCATTCAACAAGCACCCACCGCGCCCACAAGACCAGGGGCGGCGGGTGAATAGACACAGCTCCTGGCTCCACAGAGCTCAGACTGACACTGCGGCAATTCCAGCCCAGCCTGAGAGGTGTCATGCTGGAAGGCGCAGAGAGGT
>NW_006289819.1:2925683-2937793 GCF_000327345.1 Myotis davidii | reverse complement strand
CCCCCCCCCCCCCCCGCTGCCCCTGCAGGCCTGTGTGGGGGTTGGGCAGTCTGGGAGGTGCCACCCAGGGGAGAGATGTCTGCTGAGGCCTGGGGAGGGAAAGACAGGTAGAGGAACAAGGGAGCCACGTGAGAGTGGCCAGGAAAGGAAGGGCAGATACCACGCCCTGTGCAGGGCCCCTGTGCTCTCACGGGAGAGCTGGGACCAGCTCCAGGAAGAATCCCATGTGGGCACCCCATCCCACAAGTGTCTGATGGGGCGTTTTCTACCAACACACCCCTCTTTCATGTGGAGGGGCTAGAGTGCAGGCGCTGGCCACCCCGTGGCTGGGATGTGGGCTCTGTGAGGGTCCCTAGCCCGTATTCAGACAGACCAAAGACAAGGCAGCGCCTAAACAGCTGGCCCTCCCGTCCAGCTCCTAGGGCCCGGAGTGCCCGTCCAGCTGTTGGTGATAAGGGCTCCTCAGTCACTGCAACAAAGTGGACGGTACAGGGAGAGGGCAAAAAGGGGGAACAGGAAATGGGGCACATGGCCAGGGTCCCTCGGTGGAGACCCCGGGGACCTGCAGGCCCGGGCTGGGCAGGCCGGCCGGAGGAACTGCCTACCTGGGGTCTGGTAGTTGAGCCTGCGCATCTCCACGGGGTCGGAGGAGTGGGCCAGCAAAGAGTCCTTCAGCCCAATTGACTGCTCGTCCTTGGACGATGGGGAGTGGGTCCTTTTCCTGAAGAGGCAGAAGGACAGCTGGTGAGAACCCAAGGTCCAGGCAGAGGACAGAGATGGATGGAGTGGCTGGCTGCCACGGAGCCGAGTTCATGGCTCTGTCCCCCGCCCGCCCGCTCCTGGAGTCTCTGAGCACAGGGGAGCCAGGGGCAGAGCAGCTTCGACATGGAGAACACAGGGTAGGGGTGGGGAGACAGCAGGTGTGGGGAGTGGAAGGAGGTGCAGCGAGGGAGAAGGGGTTGCGGAGGCTGGTGGCTCCTTCCGATAGAGGGCAGGTCACCGTTGGGCAGTAGCTGCTGTCCCTAAGGCCGCCACAGCTGAGACAGCAGGAGCCACCAGGAATAAACATGCAAACGACACGTAAGATACACAAACATCACAGAGCGCTGGGCCCCAGCTGTCTGATTCTCGGTATCAGGGTAAATGCTCAGAGCAGCAGGGGCAGGACAGGGCACGCATCACCCTAGCCGGCAGAGTCCTCCCTTGATGGCCTCAGTTCCCCTGCTTACAAGGACAGGGTCAGAGAGAGACTACGGGGTCTAGCTGTTGACAAGCAACCAGGGTCTGCTTCTGTTCAGGAGGCGAGGGCATGTCTAGAGGGAAGAACTTGTGTGAGTTTGCACGAGTGTGCAGCGGTACACACTTCCCCAGTGCCTTGCAAGCAGTGTTCTTTGCATACACACAAGACTGTCTCCTGCAGCACTTAGATAACTCAGAACAGGGAGCCAGTCCGTGCACACAGGGGAAGCATTGAGTCTGTGCTGTGGCCAGGCCCTGGAGAAAGGGCGTTCCTTGTACAGGGTGCAAGTGGAGAGAGTGCCAGAGCCTGCCCCAGAGCCTGCTGCGCTGACAGGACAGCCACAGGCCAGGACACTTCCGGTCAAAGCACCGCCCCTCCCTGCTGGGCCCGAAATATGCACAGGGATCATCAGTGAAAGGGGAGGCGTGTGAAGACAGAAGGAATGACTCCTACCTTTCTTGTTTACTAGGTCCCGAAAGACAGGCAAGGACAGAAGAAAGGAACGGTCACTATTTCCACCAAGAACTCAGGCCCTCTCAGGACATGGGGGACACTGTGGGACCTACCTATGGCACCCACAGAGAGGGGAGGGGGCTGCCTCTCCTGGCAGATACCAGGACCCAGACGGAGTGGGAAGGAGGATGAGTGGGTGTGGGGACGCTCCTCAGGTCCCCGCCCAGAGGTCTCCATGCCCTGGACTGGGACAGTCCGTCCTATTCACCCTGGGAGGAAGGAGCTAAATCTTCGGGGAAGAGGCTATGGGTGCAGGTCAGGGGCCAGGGGTCTGGGCAGAGATGGGGCACAGAACACAGGAACTCATACATGGAGATGTGTTCAGACACACAGACCAACACGCGCTCACTGATGTGTCTTGCAGGCCCAGCACCTGTCTTATCGCTGGGGCAGATGAGGGACAGTGTGGGGAAGAGGTGGGGCCTGGGGGAGCCTTAGGGGATGAGATGGCAGCTGGTAGGTGGGCAGGGATGGGGCAGCTGCAGAGTGGAGGGGGGCATAGTCTGAGCTGGCGGGGGGGCTGCATTAGCTGTGTGACAATGTCCGGGAGTGGTGGCGGGGGCCAGACTAGCCAGGCGTTTGACTGTCAGGTTACTGAGGTGAGGGTTTATCTTGGGAATCACTAAAAAGATTTAAACTGAGGCGACAAATTTTAGTCTTTGGTAATACCATTCAGGCTGCAAGATTAAAGGATAGAAAGGGGGACCCCAAGAGCAGGTGGCTACAACTAGGTGGGGAGACAACTAAGATGTGCTGTGTGCTAGGTCCCAGCTGCCTGCACGTGCCTGATCCGTGGGGAGCCCAGCGGGACATGGGGAGTAGATCCATAGGTATTCAGAACAGGGCTCAGAGGAGGCAGTGGGGGGAGAGGGAGAGGAAAGGTGAGGGTGACACCCAGGTTGGTTGGTAATTAGGGCGATGGGAAGAGGGTTTCAAGGAAAGTTCAAGATGCACTTGCCGAAGCCGGTTTGGCTCAGTGGATAGAGCGTCGGCCTGCGGACTGAAAGGTCCTGGGTTCGATTCCGGTCAAGGGCATGTACCTTGGTTGCAGGCACATCCCCAGTAGAGGGTGTGCAAGAGGCAGCTGATAGATGTTTCTCTCTCATCGATGTTTCTATCTCTCTCCCTTCCTCTCTGTAAAAAATCAATAAAATATATTTAAAAAAAAAAAGATGCACTGAGTTAGGACAGCTGTGAATGCTGCAATCGCAGCAAGCACTCAATCAATGTCTGCCAAGTAAACATCCGTGGGCAGGGGGGCCTTCAGTCGGGCCTGGACCTCCCTAGGCCTAAGCGGGAGAGCCAGGCTGGGGAGGCACCTGGGAATGGCAGCAGAGGAACTGCTAATGGTAGGAGACCAGAAGAGGGCAGTATCTGAGACAGACATGCTCACACCTGCCGGACAGAGACTAATGGACAGACACGCCCACGGATGCACGTGAACCAGGCCTCTGTGAAGCTGCGGCTTCTTATCAACCTAGGTAACAGACACGTGCACACACACTGCTTCTGCTCTTTCTGGCTTCCCACCGAGCCCCGGGCGGGTGTGGCTGCCCTGTGCCCGAATGCACCACGCCTGGGGAGGGCCTGCGAGTCTGGGGACAGGTGGCCGCCCTGGAGTCCTGAGCGCAATACTCACCTCTTGAACAGGAGGATGGCGATGACAATGAGGATGATGAGGATGACTGCCAGGACGGGGCCCGTCACCCACAGCATCTCAGGCTCCTCATGCTGCTGGGCTGGCGCCACCTGGACTGCAATCTCATCGGAGTAGGGGCTGGCGGCATAGCGCTTCTGTGGCCCAGTGGGGGAACAGCACAGGCAGTGAGCTCGGTGTGAGATCTCCCACCCGCTGCCCACCAAACCTCAAGAGAGGGCTCTGGGGCTGGGCCTGGTCCCGGTCCTAAGAGCCTGGTCAGCTGACTGGGTGCCTAGCATAGATTAGGCCTGGCTTTCTGGATCCTAGAGGCTGGTGTCTTATGATCTCTTATGTAGGTCTGGGGTTTCTGGGGCTGCTTCACGCCTGGGATCTCAGGGTGTTTTGAGCCTGGCCTGGTCTGGGGTCAGGCCTGGGGTCTTGGGGTGCTGGGGGCCCAGGTGGCTCAGGCAGACCTGGTCCACGGGCTCCTTCAGGGAGGCGAGCACAAAGCACTGGTAGCTCAGGTCCGGGGACAGGGGCCGGTTGTAGAAGCCTTGGTAGCTCTTCTTGTCCCCCAGGGTGAAGGTCTCAGGGAGCACGTCCACCTGAGCAGCCACGTAAGGCTTTAGCCGCTCTGTCTGTCGCCGCCGCCGCCGCCGCTCCCCGCCGCCCTGTTCGATGGCCTCCAGGAGCTGACAGAGCAGAGCACAGTCACACCGGCCCCGGAGCACATGTCCCTGAGCCGAGACCAGGGCTCACCGTCTGTGTAAGGGGCCCGAGCCTGCCCAGCCTGCTTTCCTCACAGACAAATGCTGGACACCGGATCCGGCAATGCCACTCCTTCCCACCAACCCAGTAACAGCAGTGCCGCTCCTTCCCTCTGGGTAACCTGCCTCTGTCGTTCCACGCTGCTAGGACAAGACGAGGCTCCCAAAGGCCCCGGGGGCTCCACTCTAGACCCTGGAGACCTTCTAGAGCGGCGGTTCTCAACCTGTGGGTCGTGACCCCTTTGGTGGTTGAACGACCCTTTCACAGGGGTCGCATAAGACCATCCTGCATATCAGATATTTACATTACGATTCGTAACAGTAGCAATATTACAGTTATGAAGTAGCAACAAAAATAACTTTATGGTTGGGTCACATGAGGAACTGTATTTAAAGGGCCAGAAGGTTGAGAACCACTGCTCTAGAGCCTACCGAACTCAAGGTTCTCTAGAGCCACAGAGATGTTTCTGCCTTCTCCCACTCCAGGGAGCCTTGGCAAACTCCTCCAGGGAATCCTCCACAAGCCAGTTCTCTGGAACTCCTGGGAGCCATCTCAGAGTCCCTCTTCCCCGGAGGGGTCTGGCTGCCAACCAGAGCAACCAGAGAGTGATTCCAATTTAGGGGAGCCCCTGGGGCCACAGTGAACCACTGCCACGGGGCTGTCGTCGCGCTGCCCTGCCCCAGCCCGCACCTCGTCCAGCTCCAGCTCCTCAGGTGTGCTCCACCTTGGCATCAGCATGCTCCCACCCTCACGGTCAATGGGCACCACCACGATGTAGAACCACCTGGGCGGGCAGAGCAGGAGACAGGTCTGTCATTGTCCATGCCCACGTCACCAGCCCTGTCCTCCTGCCCAAGGCCTTGTCCGCACACCTGATGAGGGAGGGGTCCTGCACGTGGGGCATGGAGAGGGTGAAGTGGCCGTCCTCTATGTAGGCAGAGGCGTGCTCCGGCTTGTGCGGCAGGAGGTCAGGGGCCGTGCGGATGGACACAAGGTGCTGCAGGCCCCCGGCGCTGCTGCCCCGGCTCATCAGCACGAACGAGTACTCTGTGTTTGGCTCCAGGTTTGCGATCAGCTTCCGCATCGAGTGCCCATCCACCTCCACACTCTGCCCGTTGTACAGAATCTGCGGGGAAAGGGGAGCGGGAGGGGCGCCCCGTCACAGGCCTGCAGGATGGAGCTCACGCGCACACACCTAACCAGGGTCCTGCGCCACGCACACATACACGTGCCCACAGCGGGACTGGACTTGTGGCCATGCCGCCCCGCATGCAGGCTGGACTGGCTGTGGCCCTCACCCACCTTGAAGGGTACGGCCGACTTGTAGGAGTCAGGAACCTCCCAGCTGAGCAGCACAGACGTCTTCATTGCGGCCGCCACATGGAAGTTCTTGGCAAACACTGTGGAACATAGAAGCAGGGAGTCAGTGCTGCTGTGTCACTGGGGTGGAGTGAATGGGCCTGAAAGGTTCCCAGCCAGGAAGAGACACTCATTGAGGCGCAGGGGTTAGGAATAGTTGCAGAAAACCAGGTACCCCACTCCCAGCTGGCTTCAAATCACACAGCTCAGCCCCCAGGCCCGGCAATTCCGCACAGTGAGCACCCAGCTGGCAGCTGCCACAGCACCCATGATCAGGATCTCCAAGAGTGCCTGGGTCAAAGCTGGCGCTCACAGGCACCAGGTCAGAGTAGCCACCGGTCAGTGGGCTTTGGTCATGAGAAGCATATAGCCAAACACCAGAGACAGTGCACCACGTCCATTAAGAGGTCAGTGGGTTGTGGCCCCAAGAGATTAGTGTCGCATACCCAAGAATGGTGATACAGTCAAGAGAGACCAGTGGGTCAAGGTCACAAGAGACTGGAGAGCCACATAGCAGAGGTCAGTAGGTCAAGACAGCAGAGGTCAGAGGTCACACACGGAGAATGCAGTGCCCATCTGCTAGAGGTTAGTAGTCATGGCCAGGAGAGACTGGAGGGTCACAGAGCAGAGGCCGGTGGATCAGTGGCCAGAAGTCAGTGGGTCAAAAGCAGCAGAGTTCCCCAGGAGCAGCTACGTGCCCGCAGCACACACCTTGCTCCACGGGCATGGTCCGGGACTGGATGCTGGGGCTGAGTGGGCCGGCGCCTTTGCTGGTATGTGCGCGGACCTTGATGTCGTAAGTGGTGTCTGGCTTGAGGCCGGAGAGAGTTAGGCGCGTGTCGGCAGTGGTGTTCTGCAGCTCCTGCTGGCTGTTGATGTCGTGGTAAACCACGGTGTAGCTGGTGATGTGCCCGTTCTGTTCTGCCAGCACTGGGGGGTCCCAGGCCAGTTCCGTGGTGGAGGTAGTCAGCCCTATCACGTGCAGGTTTTGTGGGAAGCCGCTGGGCACGTCCTCGGGGGTCATGATCTCCTTCCTGAACTCCTCACCTAGGCCGGCCCGGTTCTTGGCGGCAAGCCGAAAGATGTAGGTGGCCCCCTTGTGCAGGCCAGTGACCGTAAAGTGCTGGTCGTCTTTGCCAAAATCTATGGTGTTGGGCCTTGTCTCGTCAGCCCGGTAGTACTGCAGCCGGTAGCCCAGCAGCTCGCCAGGAAGCTCCTTGGGTGGGTTCCACTGGAGCAGGGCAGTGTTCATGGCTGTGGTGCTGACCATCATGGTGGGCCGGCCTGGGACTGAACAACCACGCACTGGGCTCTGGCACTGCCCTCCTCGCAGCCCCTCCCTCAGCTGTCCAGGACCCCTTACTCACCTGCCCCCGTCGTCATGACAATTTTGGGCTTGCTTCGGGCACCGTCTCCTTTGGTGGTGTAGGCAGCGACAGTAATGGAGTAGGTGGTCTCGGGGGTCAGGCCGCTGATGGTGGTTTCCTAAGGGAGGAGGAGGAGCCCATGCCCATCACAGGAGAGCAGGGAGAGGCCAGACCAGGCCAGCCACCTCAGGTTCTCAGCCGGTGGGGAGTCCCCAGGCTCAGAGGGCCGGAGGTCCTGGGAGGCTGCTGTGCAAAGCTGGCCTCTGCTAGAGGCGGGACCAGGCAGGTGAGACGTGTGCCCAGGAGGACCCCGCCCGTCCCAGGATCCGCACGCCTGGGGCAGACGGCTCGTTCTTCCTTTCAGACGAGAACAAAGGGCCACACTGTTCTTTCACTCCATTGTATCGTGAATAACACCTCGTGAGGTCTGTGCACACATGACACACAGGGCCTCGCACGCACACAGCACCTTGCGTGGCTCCTGGCACACACACCCATGCACACCCACAGAGCAAGGTAGAGGAATGGGCCAAAGTACCACCCTGCAGGATCAAGTCAGGACCCCAATCTGACCCCCATCGAGGCACGGGCTCCACAAACACCTTATGCCCTGCAATGCCTCCTGAGACAGGGAGGAGAGACAAGGACAGGGAACCCCCACACTGGGGAATGCACTAACCCATCAGTCCAATGATGCCTGAGAAGTCAGCCAAGGCACTGTCCTCCCTGCCTCGGCAGGCCCTGCCCATATGCCCTTGTCCAGCCAAGGCATCGTTTTCGGACATGTTGAGAAACCACGGGAGACCAAGCCACGCCACACAGAGGGAGGGAGGAAGGGAGGGACCAACGTGCACTGGGAACAGAGCTGTCACCACCAGCCCTGGTGTCCCTCCAGCTCTGAGCCTCGGATGGGTCACTGCAGCCACCACCAAACCCCTGCAGGCCCCCTCCTGCCCCAGCTGGAGGGTCTCCCAGGGCTGGGACTCCAGAATGCACCAATGATGGAACCGGGCTCCCCGGATTCCCCTCCCAGCCTGGGCCCAGAGCAGGTGACTTTTCATCCCAGGGATCAATAAGGCCTAACAATCAGGATTGGATTTAACTCCATCCCCGTCTGGCCAGAGCAGTGGCCAGGCCCTGGTCAATCACAAACATTGGCCTGAAATTGCTGCTCAACAGGCGCGAAGAAAGGATTAGAGGCAAGGCCCATGGCGGCTCAGCTCGGGGCTCCTGTCTAGATGCCTATTTTCTCCAGATGTGGCTGGTGCCCTGTGGATCTTGGCGGCTCAGGCTGGGAGGAAAGACGGAAGACAGGGAGTGACCCAAGAGCCCAGCCTGACCCAGGTTTCGCCCGCATTCGCACACCTGTTACTTACATAGTCCTCGGACTCCTCTGGCTGCCACTGACCGCGGGAGAGGGAGAGAAAGGGAGACAGGATGTGAAAGACTTTGGCCTGGACAGAGTCTGGCCCAGGGAGGGCAGATGGAGGACATGGGCCTCAGACGTGCCCATGAGGGCAGCACCCCAAAACAACTCTCCACCGGAAGATCCCAGCACCTGCCTTATGAGCCCAACTGTGTGTGTCAGGGCTGAGGAAGGGAGGGCTCCAGGCTACTGAAGGTTCTCTGAGGGCCAGGCTGACCGACACGGGGATGGGCAGGACAGCTCAGGCAGCGGGGAGGGAAGACACCATGGGATGAGCAGAGAGGGTGGCTGGCTGCACAACCTGGTTTGCCTGGGACAGGCTTGGCCTATGCTTGTCACCATGGTATGATTACTGACTCGCAAAAGTATCCTTTTACCTTCAAAAGTATCCCGGTTGGGACAACAGATTATACAGTTATCCTAGGCAGGACTATCCTGGGGAACTGAGAGCTGCACCATGGCTGGGGGTGGAGCCCAGGGCAGGCCGGACAGCAAGGTGACAGAGGTGTGAATGCCAAACTCAGAGCCGGGGCCCTGCCCCACAGGCACGGGGGAGGCACTCAGACCCGTTTCTCCCTGGGATGCCTAAGATTTCATCAAGGTAGGGAGGCATGCATCAGGGCTGCCGTGTTGCTATTTTGTGGTGCATTCTTCTTTAGTTCATGATGAAGTAGGTGTTAGGCTGGGCAGGTGGAGGAAGTAACGTCTCCATTCTGCAATCCTATGGCACTGGAGTGCTGGGGATTGGCAGGTGCACAGCCCAGGGAAACGGTCTGTGACATCTCCAAGAGGGAGGTACCACGGGTCCTCCAGCCCAGCCATCCTCACAGTGCTGGTCTGGCCTCTGCGCACTGTGCCCAGTTCCTTCTGTTCTGGGAAGCGCTGCTGGAAAGGCCTTGCAAGGAGAGTGGGACAGGATATGGGGGGAGGCCACTGGCAGACCCCTACCAGCCATGGCTGGGCCCACCTCTGCTCTAGGCCCCCTGCCTGATGGGAGGCATGCACTGTGCAAGGCAGGCCTGGGCAGGGAGGTTCTCATGGGGCATCTCTCCTGTGTTGGAGGCAGAGTGAGAGAGAGGAAGGGAAATACAAAGCAAGTGGAGCAAAATAACGAGGAAGGAGAACAGGAAGGGATCAGAGGAAAGGAGAGAGAAGAGAATGAAACAGCCAGAAGCACAGTTGAGAGGGAGAAACGGAAACAAAGGAGAAAGAGACCACGAGAAAGGGACAGAAGGGACACAGGGAGGTACAGTCAGAGACCATGAGAAACAGAGACAAACCTGAGACATACACAGAAGCAGACTGGTCTGGCTACACACTCTCGGGAGCACAGACCCCATGGTTCTTTCAGAATGGATGGGGGCCCTGAGCCTAGCAGATGGTGCTGCTGGGTGAAGGACAGGCTGTGGTGTCCTTGACAGACCACTCAGGGGACAGCTGGGCCCTGTGGCCAGACTGGGGACCAGGCCCCATCTGCTCTCCTACTGGCTCAGAGCAGAATGACCCAGTCCCACGGGGGCTTCCCTGGAGCCTGAGCTCATGCTTAACCCCCCACCCCCACCCAGGTCACAGGATGACTGAGGCCAAGAGGGCAATGTCCCTCCTCCTACAGCCCAGCTCCCTTTAAACCACCTCGGACCAGAAGGGGGCACCCGAAGAGGCTTCTCCAGAACCCCACTGGCTGCAGCTGTGTGCTGGCCCCTAGGGCGGGAGGGGCTGGAGAAAGCCCATTCCTGGGATGTTTCTGGGTGGGTGTGTCCGCTGAGGCTCCAGGAGGAGCCCTCAACCTGCCCCAGGAATGTGACGGGTATACATGCCTGCCTCCTCCACCCCCTTGTTCTCTCAGCACCCAACAGGCTGAGGGGAGGAAGAGGGTATCTCCTAGGGAAAAAGGAATCTTATTCAGAGGGCTGAGCCCAGCGGGAGGCATGAAGGCCCCTGTCTATGTGGGTGAGACCGCCAGTAAGCACAGAGCAGGGCAAGTGACTGCACCTCCGATCCCAGCCCAGGTAGGGTGGGAAGCTGGATGGGGAGGGTGCATGGTTCCGGAGGGAATCAGGGCTCCTTTCCTGAGGGCTGGTTCCCTGAAGGCCCGGATTCTAGATGGGGAGACGCTGAGAGCACACCACGCCAGATGTTAGGTCTTTTCGGCAGGATATGCTGGGAGGGCGCTTGCAATAGCAATCACAGCCCTTTCCCCAGGACTCCAGAGGCTTGCTTCTGATCCAAGCTCAGCCACCTGCTTACTGGGAATTCTGGGCCATCACACCCTCTCCCAGGACCCCAGGTTCTTCATCTGAACAGCAACCCAGTGCTGAGGATACCCCAGGGACCTCACCCCAAGCTCAGGGGCAGAATCATCGCCCCCAAGACAGAATACAGAGGGAGATGTGAGGCTTGCTGGCAGGCCCAGCTCTTGAGAGTAAGCATAAGGGACGGAGCCATCCTCCTGGGGGCCTGGCACAGATTAACATCCCAGCTCGGCCATTCACAGAACGCGGCAATGGCCAAGGGCCAAGCGGGGGGAGAAGACTGCCCAGGAGGGCTTTCCCGGCCCTGTGGGAGCAGCAGCTGGCCAGCTCAGCACTGTCTAGGAGGAAGGTAGATCTCGAAAGCCTTGCCTAATGTGACAGCGAAGGTTCACAGGAGGACGTGGAGGGGCGGAAGCCCAGGTAGCGGTGACAACGGAGGCCTGGGTCTGTGGAGACACAGCTATTCAGTGCTGGTGCTGGGGGCTGAGCCACAGAGGTGACTGCCAGGCCAGGACTGGCACAGGGCGGAGGGGGCTGGCAGGGCCTATTTCTGGAAGCTAGCCCTCACCTCCTGGTCTCAGTGCCACCGTCCCTCTGGGAGCAGGCAGGGGAGGGAGCAAACCTGGGCTCCAGAGAGGAAGCCGGCGTGTTGGTCCTGCCCACCCTCCCACCCCATCTCCCAGGGGCGTACCTGGGCCTCAGCCAGCATGACGTCCTGGATGATGGGTGGGCCACGGGGCTCGCCGTTCTCTAGCCGCACATAGGTGACCTGGTAGCCTCGGATCTGGCCGTGCTGCTTGCTGGGGACTGGCAGCTTCCAGGAGACGTGCACGGCGGTGGAGTTCAGCGGCTCCACCTCCACCTTCCGTGGTGGCCCACTGGGCACTGGGGATCAGAGAGACAAGGAAGTCAGTCCTGGAGGTATGGGTCCTGGCTCGGGTGGGCACAGCACACTCCAGGGCCTTGCCCTTGCACCCCACTGTCCTAGGAGAGGCCCTGATATAACAACCTTAGACTGCCTGTCCCTGAAGAGGAACACGGAGGGCTCCCTCTGCCGGGCTGCGGGGAGAACCCAGGACCCTGTGACCCCTCTGGCTTAGGGCTACCTCACTTGGGGAGAGGTCTTTGATGGCCCCAAAGTCAGCACAGCCTGTTGTATCGCCTCCTGGGCCCCATATCATGCCAATGTCCAGGCCAGGTGGAGTCTCCCTGATTGTGTTTTGAGTGTCTCTGGCACCAATCTTCCTGGTCCTCCTCTCTCCAATCTTAGAGGAGGGGAGCTACTTCTTCCATCTTAGCCTTTTAAGGCTCTGGCTGCCCTGGAAATAGCCCCGAAGCCTGGGATTTGGGCATAGGCTATCCCGTAACAGGCTATCCCATAAGCTACATCTCCCCGGTTTTGGCCATTAAGCCTACACCAGGAAGAGGAGTCCTGGGCCTGTGAGAGACAAAGGCCCCGGGTGCAGGCCTCCCTCCCGCCCATGCCCCGGTGTCACTGCCCGGCGTCGCTGCCTACCGTCCTCGTTGGTGCGCACCAACCGGGCTG
>NW_006289819.1:2916893-2925442 GCF_000327345.1 Myotis davidii | reverse complement strand
GTGTGTGTGCGCCCGCACCCACACCCGGTACTCCGTCCACTTCTCCAGGCCCACCAGGTCCCAGCTGGAGTGTTCGCGGCTGATGCCGTTCACCACCTGCCGCCGGCGGTCCTCGCCGTCCACCGCCTCGTAGGCCACCGAGTATTGGGTGATAACACCGTTGCGGCTGTCAGCCGGTGGTGGGACCCAACTTACCCGGACTGTGGTGGAGCCCGTGCTCACACAGGTCACCTTCTGGGGAGGGGCGGAGGGGGCTGGGGAAGACAAATGGGGGGAAGCAGGCAGATGGAGGGGGGGGTCACAGGCACGATGACAAGTCACAGAGGAGGGGAACTCACCCAGGACGGTCATTCCCTGAGGGGCAATGGCTATCCGAGGGGCCCCCCAGGCAGATTACAGCCACTGCTGCCAGACAGCCTGGCTACCCCTGGACCATAGGCATGTGCACGCCAGCTGTCTCTCTCTCTCTCACACACACAAACGGTATCTCCCACACATACATATGGTGTCTCTCACACAGTGCCTCACACATATGGTGTCTCGCCCAAAACACACACAGCATCAGGCACACACAAGCATGGGGCCATGCTACCCCCACCCCGAGCACGCCACTGCACACAGCTCTTCTCTTCTGAGGACAAGAGGCTGCAATGGCCCTTCTGGAACAAGGATGCCCCTGGCCCGTGCCTGCCTGGACAGGGGTCTGTGCCGGAGCCACAGGTGAGGAAGACTGCAGGCCAGATGCAGAGGAGGCCAATGGCCCCGGGTAGCCTGGAGAAAAAGTACCTGAGACAGGTGCTCTCTCAATGGGCTCCTTGGGGGTCGGGAGGCAGGTCGATGCCTTCCTTGCTCCCAGTGACACTTCGAGGCCCTATTCCCACTCAGGACTGCCGCCACCCCATGGGCTTCTTGCATCTCAGGTGCTGCCACCACCCCTGCCCACGTGACTTCACAGCCTCCGCACTCCAAGGCTTGCTCCTCCCCAGCACTGCCGTGCTCATGCCCTGGATAATGCCGTGACCGGGAACAGCCCTACCTCCCAAACCGTGGCTCCAAAGCTTCCTCGCAGGCCTCACCTCTTTCCCAGCCCAGCTGCTCAAGGCCCCCAGCACTGTGCCTGCTCTGTACCTCCTGGACACCTCTGCCCATCGACTGCCATCCTTACCATCCTTAGCATTCAGCCTGAACACTGCAGTCCTCCGTCTTACCACACTCCAACTCCCTCTCCCCCTTCCTGCCCCAGGCTCCTGCCCGGCCTGCCCCTGAGCTCTGAATAAACCCAACTCTCCACCTTCTCTACGGCGGCACTGGGGCGGGAGAGCCAATTGGCCAGTCAGGGTGGCACCTCTGATCCCATCCCCATGGCCTCGCCTGGGCCCTCCACGCTGCCTGACAGCCTGTTTCCTGTCCACCTCACTCTGCCATGTGACACAGGGTAGTTTCAACCTCCTCCACGCTCCTCAAACCTCCGGCTCCCATGACCCCCCGCCCCCAGCATCTGACCCTCTCTCCTACTCCGCAGAGAAAACCAGCTTCCCCAAAGCAGCTCCATCCACCTCTTGCTGCCACATCCACCAACAAACTGCATTCTCTCCTTTCCTCCCCTCCCTGCCTGAGGCCACTCACTCCCAGCACCTGGGCTCTGCCCCTGCCCCTCCCGAGCCTTCCATTCCCCTTTCCCCTCCAGCAGCATTTAAATATGCTTAAGACTTCCCCATCAGAAAAGGCAGGCCCCGTCCTCAGCCCCATGTCCCACCAGCTACAGGGGTCCCCTTCCCCCCGACTAAACATCGACGCCTGAGCTTTCCGTCTCTATGTCCTTACTGCCCGTCTTGCCTTGTGAAATCCAATCGGCGTCAGTCCCTCAAGCCACCAAAATTCTCTTCCAGACCCATTCCTCCCCGTTCCTCTGGTCCTGACCTCTCAGCAGCAACACCTGGCCTGCTTCTTGAAACTCTCTTCTTCCACCTCCAACACCCCCCGTCTCTCGGACCTCCTCCCACCTCCGGCCATCCTAACCCTCCTCAGGGCCCTCCATCTCCACGGGCTCCCACAGCCTGCCAAGCGGATGGAGAATATTATCTGGAGCTTGAGTGCTTCTGTCCCACTGCCTACCCTCAGGAGAGCTACCACCCTCCTCCAGGTCCATACATCAGAAACAGAGGCTTCACCTGACGGTTCCCACTCAGCCCCTAGACCAGGGGTGGGCAAACTTTTTGACTCGAGGGCCACAATGGGTTCTTAAACTGGACCGGAGGGCTGGAACAAAAGCATGGATGGAGTGTTTGTGTGAACTAATATAAATTCAAAGTAAACATCATTACATAAAAGGGTACAGTCTTTTTTTCAATAGTTTTATTCATTTCAAATGGGCTGGATCCGGCCCACGGGCTGTAGTTTGCCCACGGCTGCCCTAGACTCATCCATCACCAGATCCTGGCCAGTCAGCACCCCAGACAGCCCGCACATCCAATGCCTACACCTCAGCAACACCTCACCTGAGCCGCCGCCTTTTGCCAACAGTCGCACAGCCTCCTCACTGGTCCCTGGCATCCTGTCAGGCAACTCTATGCATTCGCTTGCGGCAGCCAGTCAGCCAGCACTCCCACCTGCCTTCTGTCCCCGTGGTCTGGCTGCTGCTCCAGCCACATTGGCCTGCTGCTTGCCCCTGACCACAACCAAACACCAACCTCCTTCAGGCCCTGGCACCTGCTGACCCCTGCCCGAGGCCTTGTGTCACCCCAGGGAGCCCTCCCTGAACCCGTAGACCAGATGAGGTTCTTCCCGTCCCACCATCTCTCCACTGTCTGTCTCCTCCACAGCACTTTACACAAATGTAATTAAAAGCTCATTTGGATAATTGCAGGTTTAACAGCAGACTAGGATTCCCGTGGGCAGAGGCTGTGCCAGGGTCGTGTTGCCAGGCCTGCACTGTGTATGGGGCCTGGCGCCCAGCAGGAGCACAAGAGGTGCTTGTGGAACGAATCCATGAGCATCACGTCACACGTGGCTCCTGACATCACTGGCACATTTGAGTAGTCGCTGTGACATGGACCTCTCACAGATGCTGCCGTGCGTTAAGGTTATCACACACGCTTCCTGTCCCAATGCCACAGTCCCATCCAGCCACATACCCACAGCACTGCCATCACCCAGAGTCTGTGGACAGTGGCCTGCTGTGGACAGTGGCCTGCTGTGGCCACGTGACCAGACAGCCATGGTCCATGGTGTGTCATCAGGAGAGCTGCAGAGACCCACAGACAGGGTCAGGGGTCAGATACCCAGAGACACACTTGCTGGGTCCCAATCCTAAGAACAGCTTTACAGACCCAATCACAGGGGCACAGACTCACTGACACACACCTGCAGGACTGCAGTCAGGTGGTCAGATGGGGTAACACGCACGCTCACGGAATCAGTCGCACTCATGCGGGAGTACAGCAGTACACACGCCACAGTTATCACGAATAGCCTTGCGGTTGGTTCCACACAGATGGCCACGTGATTGCAGTGCAGGCACATGGACACGCTCAGTCACATGGTCCCATTCTCACAGGTGTGCCCTGTGTCCAATTGGCTTGGCAGAACTGCATGGCCCACTCATACTCATGGTGGGGGCATGAGGGCGGGAATATGGGTGAGGAGGAAATGAAATGTGGGGCTACAGGGAGGGAGATGGCTGGTCTGGCCACAGCGAGTGTGGTGGTCCCACCACTGAGGACTGCCTAGCCAGCTGGTGTGACCAACGCAGAGGCGGGTGGAGGAAGGAGATGAGTCACAGACACAGAACTTACCTGGGTGGGGCGAGGGGGGCGTGGTAGGGGCAGAGGTCAGGCAGGAAGCAATGAGTGCAGTAGCCACCTGGACACAGACTAGAGGGCACTTACCTGTCCCTCTCTATGAAGCCTAGACCAGAGTCCAGTCCAGGGCCCAGCTGACCTGACCGCCTGCCTGGTCAAGGGGGAGAGTGTGTGTGTGTGTGTGTGTGTGTGTGTGTGTGTCCCAGCCCAGCTGCAGCACGCAGCAGTCTCAGAAGAAACTTACTGGACTGTGCTGTGCGGGCCTCAATGGTGGGGGTGAAGACGCCCAACCCCATCTCAGAACGGGCGGCCAGCTGGAAGTGGTACAGCGTGTCGGGCTTCAAGTCCTCTAGGGTGTAGGAGGAGGTAGGATCGAAGGTCACCTTGTGCTGGAAGAGCAGGGAGCACTCACTGACCACTCTGACCTCCAAGGTCACTCAGAGGCTGTTCCCCAACATGGGTGCGGCTGACCCCTCTGGAGCCAGTGTGGCTCCGGCGCTGGCTCCATGCCACATGGCCACCTGGACCACACAAGGGCCACGTGGGCAGGGGAACACCTGGGACATGTAGCCCCAGGGCAAATTTAGGCTCTGCCAGGGTCACATGAGCCACACAGCCCGGGACACTCAAGGACAGACCTAATGTCTTTGCCCCCAGCACAGGGTGACAAAGACTAAGAACCATAAAGGCCTCATAAGTCACAGAGCCCCAAGGAGGACCCCAGGGGTGACACAATTCTAGAAAGGCTGCCCGGGGAAGCCCACCGCAGACCCCCAGGGACCAGAAGCCCTCCTCCCTCCTCCTGTCCTTGCGAGGCGCTCACCTGCTGGTCTTCATCCTCTGCTGCCCAGTACACCAGCTCATACTTGATGATCCGCTCCTGCGGGGGCAGCAGCCATGAGAGCTGGATCCTGGTGTCGGACTCCACCTCGGCCTGGAAGTCCGTGGGCTGGGCAGGCACTGCAACACCCCATGCCAGGCACCATCAGCCTCACTGGTCCCCCCGAGGGCAGGGCACCGGGGAAGGAGCAGGGGAAGGCAGATCTGTACCCCCCACACCCTTATCCTGCATTCCAAGGGACCATGCATGTGTGGAATACAGGCCCTCATCCTCCCTGAACCCCAAGTACACAGTCTGTGGAAGGAGGTGCCACCACAGCCTTGCCCCCCCCATCCTTGCTCTGCCAGGGCCTTCCAGCCAGCATGCTGCCCCCACCTACCTCCTTGCTGTGTCTTGACCTGGATGGTGGGGCTGGGGGGGCCATCGCCCACAGCGGTGAAGGCCAGTACGCGCAGGCTGTAGGTGATGCCAGGCAGCAGGCTGCCCACAGTGGTGAGGAGCCCCTCGTCGGTGTTGTGCTTATGCCAGGCGCTCAGGGGGCGGCGGGAGTCCGGAGTATAGTAGACACGGTACCCCCGCACGAGGCCATTGGGCTCCTCAGGGGGCTCCCACTGCACCAGCATGGTGCTGGCACTCAGCATGCGCGCCTGCACACGGCGCGGCGGGCTGGAGGGCGCCTGCTCCCCGGTCCGCGCCCGCACTGCTTCACTCGGTGGCCCTCGCCCGATGCTGTTCACCGCCAGCACACGGAAGGCGTATTCTGAGAAGGGGCTGAGGCCGCCAATGCTGTAGCGAGTAGTGGCCACACCGTCCACCTCCTGGAAGGGGCCCTCCGTGCCCGATGCACGGTACTGAATGCCATAGTAGGACACGGGCTCCGAGTTCCCAGAGTCCCAGGTGAGGGTGACGCTGGTGGCCGTCGTCTCTGTCACCACCAGGTCAATCGGAGGGTTCGGCAAAGCTGGGGACAAAGCGGGAGGCTCAGGGTTACCCAAGGTCATGGCCTCAGGGGCCCACCCTGCTCTCGGGGGTCATCTAACCAAAGTGTAGTTGACCCCCACAGCCCACCCTGAAGAACGGCCTGGAATGTCTGCAGTGGCCTGGGAGGGCACCTAGTAGGGACGGTGCCTGGCAGTGCCTCCAGGGGCCTGGGGTCCTCTGGTGTCGAGGCACGTCACTCCCGGACTCCCTGGATCCTCACATCAGCCCCTGTGCCTCCTCTGACAATCAGACCCAGACGTGACGTTGCCTGTGCGGGTCCCATGCAGATGGGAGGCACACAGGCTGGGGGGTAGGGACCTGCTTCTGCAGCTGGCCTGGGCTCACCTGTTGGTCCCTATGTATAACAGGCTGGGGAGGGGGAGATCTTTCCTCAGGGAGTAGCCCTGGGCTTTAGAAAGAATGATGGGCTGTTGGCCCCACAGGCCCAGTGACTTGGCTAAGATTAAAGATAGAGAAGTTCCAGGCCCACAGGCACAATAAACATTCAACAATTTATTATTGTGTGTCAGGCACTAGGCTAGGGCCAAGGGCACGTGTCACACAGACAGGTCCCTGCTTTCATGGAGTTTAAAGTTCCAGTGCGAGAGCCGCAATCAACACGTTGAGGATGACGCTGGTATGTGCAAGGACAGAAGAGAGCAAGGTGCTCGATGGGGAAAAAAATCCAGGAATCTCCTTAGATGGGGTGACCAGGGAAGGTCTCACAGAGCTAAGACCCAGGGAGCAAGATGGAGCCAGCGACGGCCAGGGCTGGGTGAGGAGCCCGGAGCGTCGGTGTGGGGTGGGCAGCAGCGAGGAGGCTGCAGTGGGGATCCCTGGTCTTCATCCTAAAAGCCATGGGGAGACACCGGAAGGCTTTCTCTCTCTCTTCAAAGGGAGCGGCACGATCCTGCTGTACATGTTACACGGATCACTCAAGCTGCAGAGGGAGGGGGTGGACCAGAGGGGCAGAGTGGAGGCCGGGCGTGCCGAGGCGTCTGCTATATACGAGAGCCTGTTCCAGGGCTCCCGGGAGCCAACATCCTCCTTGGCCGCTATTTATCTTACTTCACATCCTTCTTGCTGAGAGGCTGGGAAACCCGTCTGGTGCTACACAGGGTTAGAAGGGCGTGCTGTGGAGTCAGACCTCCCGGGGTTCAAGTGGCTGCTCCATTATTACTCTGTGGACCCTGCATCTCCGTTTCTTCACTTGTAAAAGGGGATGATGAGAGGATCTACCCCCCCAGGGTGACACTGAGACTGAATAATGTAATCTGTACTTCCCAGCCTGGTGTCTGCCCTCAGGACTCAGGACCGGTTAGCTATTATTATTCAGATTATTAACAAAACCCCTCCCTCCACTATGGGGGCCAGGAGGACCCCAGAGCCGATGCACCCCGGATTGAGCAATGACTTGGTCTGGCCCGGACCCACAGCAGCCGTGCACCCTGGCACTCACCTTTCACTGTGACCTGGGCCACGGCCTCAATCATACCCAGCGAGGAGATGGCCACACAGGTGTAGTTGGCAGAACGCACAACATTGTTGAGCTCGAGCACGTTGCGGCCAACTGGCATCTCGTCTTCCTTGGTGAGTTCCTCGGCCCCCATCATCCACTTCACGTAGGGCATGGGTGCGCCCACAGCGACGCACGTCAGGTTCACGCTGCCGCCCGGCATCACCTCCTGGCTAGTGGGAGGGATGGAGAAACGAGGAGCCACGCGGCGCACTGCGGGAGGAGGAGAGAGGCACTCACAGGCCGGGCAGGAGACGCGGGAGGATGGAAGGGCAGGGGCCCCTCATCCAGGCAGCCCCTCTCGTCAGAGCCAATCCCACCCCAGAGAGAGGAGGGGCGGAGTCCCTGGGCCCTGGCTTACCACCTCCCACCCCACTTTCAGGCTAGAAGCAGCACCTACACTCAGGGACTGTCTGGAACACGAGAGATTCCGCAACCAAGCTCTCATTTTACAGCCTAGGAAACTGAGGCCCAGAACAGTCCGTCTGCCCAGGGCCATATAGGGACTCAGCGCAAAGGCCAGGTCTACTCAAGGCCACAATCCAGGTCACCTTCCACTGCCTGCCCCTACCTGCTCCTCACCCCCCACCCTCCACCAAGGGTCTCGAGAGGGGCGAGTGGGGCACTAGTGAGGAAGTCCAGGCACCCTAAGGTAGAGGGCCTGGAGCATGGCTGGAGCAGGGCAGAGGGTCAGTCTGGGAGTCACTGCCTCCACCTCCAAGCCCAAGGGGAAGAGACGAAGGTAGTGGCATGCCACCTGCTGGGACCTCAGCCATGCTCAAGGCACAGCCGAGGAACCCAATGGGAGGGGCTGCCCCTCAGGAGGGCCTGGGCAGGGGCAAAGGGTCGGGCCAGGGACGTGGTCCACGGGCAGGATGGGCATGATGATGGCAGTCACATGATGAGGTGCCGAGCAGACGGCTTTCCACGCCAATGAACAGGACCTCAAGGGGGAGGGTGGCTGTGTCTGGCCACGACCTCCAGCCTTGGGCTCCGCAGATCAGAAGCTGCTCTGAGCTTCTCAGTCCAAGGTGCAGCCCAGTGACCTCCCCGCCCCCAAATGGCAAGCTTGGCACAGACATTCGGGACATGCAGAGGGGGAAGGCAGGCAAGACCTAGCCATGGGCAGGCATGCTTGGCACGCAGACGGGTCATGCAGCTGGTGGCAGAGGCTAGGGTGTGTCCTTCCTGGGCACCCCTGCAGACAGGGCTGGAGAAGGCAGGCAGCAAGGCTAAATGACCAGAGGGCACCACTGAGAGTGCGGGTCTCAGAGGACCCTTGCTGGGGAGCCCGGGCATGCAAGACCATGGTGCCCCACCAGGAGCACCTCCACTATGGGTTTCAGGCTCTGCTGCTTGCACAGCCTAGAGCCACAGAATCAGAGCTGGAAACAAATGCAGCGCCCGGCCC
>NW_006289819.1:2886448-2916867 GCF_000327345.1 Myotis davidii | reverse complement strand
TCAAGCTGTGGCCCGGGGACCAGATACCCAGTAAGTAGATCACTGTGCCCTATGGCCGCTTAAAATATCTTTCAGACCCACTAATTTCTCTCCAAATCCCCGGCAACTGGTATCCCAAGGTCTAAGCCACCACCATCTCTCCCTGGATTGCTGCCTCGAGTTCCTCACTGTTCTCCTGCCCTGTTGCCCCGCAGGCCCCCTCCCATAATTGGCCCTCCAACCAACAGTTGGCACAAATCTTCCCCGTTAAAAAATTCCTGCATGGGTCCCCAATGACTCCTCAGCCCAGATTAACAGAACCCTACCTTACCCAGCCCCGGCCTCACCTCCATCTACACCACCTCACTCTGAGGCCTCCAGACAGAACAGAAACACTGCCAGTCGCCTAAGCGGGCCAGGAATGACCAATGTCACGGGCTTGCTCATTTCCCTGTGTCCCCAGGCTCACTGGGGTCTCAGCATGTCTCATAGACATATACCATTCTACCTTCTAGAACTGGCATCCTCATTTCCTTCAGGGGAACCAACCCGTTCTTGCCATATGGGGCATGTGACCCAGACCTGGCTAACAACATGCAGCCTTTAGACTTCTGCAAAAATGATTAGAAGAGCGAACTTCCTTCTCTATTATGGTGGCTAAGCTTAGGGGGCCGGGGACCATATTTCACAGGATGAGAGGACCTGCTTGTGAACTAACGGAGGGGAGCGGAGCTAAGAGACAAGGCAGGCAAATGCCCACCCAAACGTTCAATGCCTGGATCCAGTCCTGCCTGACGCCAAACCTACTTCTACATTTTTCTGTCTGGTAAGGCTAGCGAGTTTCCTTGTTGTGATTAAGCTCATATAAGTGGGTTTCTGCCATCTGTCCTAAAGCTGGGAGTCTACGCCGAGTGACAGCAGCAGGTCGCAGGAAGAGCAGGTCTGTGTGGCAGAGAACAGGCGGACCCGGAGCCTGGCTGGCAAGAGGAAGCCACGACCCAGCTCCCTTTGCGCACGCTCCACAGATGGCACAAAGGTGAGGTCAGGAGGCATGGAAAGGAGCAGTGGGCAGCTGGTGGTGTGGGCACCCCTTGTCCTCTGGAGCTAGGCCTGAGGAGCCGGCCAGGGGAGCAGAGGAGCAGGCAGCTCTGTGTGCCGGCCAGGTCCAGGCCTGTAGAGGGTCCAGGGTCCAGGGTTCAGCACAGCACAGGGGGCAGTTTTAACTGACCAAATCTTCTCTACTCTCAGCCAGGGGCTGCCTCATCTCCTCTTCACTCATGCATTTCAGGGAAGGGAGACCGCTCTGGAGCACCTGCCATGTGCCAAAGGTCTCCATGGCTATCACCTTCCAATTACAGACAAGGGGACTGGCTTAAGGCTGATATTTTAGTGCCAGCCGGCTTTCTCAGTGGTTAGAGCCTCGGCCCTTGGACCAAAGGGTCCTGGGTTTGATTCCCTACCCCCACACCCCCACCCTTCCTCCTCCCTTTCTTCCACTCTCTCTAATCATCAGTTGGAAAATATCCTCGGGTGAGGATTTTTAAAAAGTCTGATACTTTAGTGACATGCCCGAGTTTACCCAGGTACTAGGTTGGTCTGCCCGATGGAAAGTGCATGCCCTTCTGAGCCCAGGCTGACAGGGCTGAAAAGAGACACCTGGCGACTCCAGAGAGAAGCTTCTGAAGCGTGCTGGTTTCTGGGTTAGCCAAGGCTCTGCAGGCGGCACATGGGCGGGACGTAGAGAGCCTGTGCCACGTGCGAGCGCTCGGCTGCAAGCTTGGCCCCAGTCAGTGGCAGAATCTTGGGGTCTGGTCCGATCCCTAACCATAAGAACAAAGAGCCCCAGGAAACGGAAGTAGGTCCTTGATCAATCAACCCTGGGTTCCAACCTAAGCAGCACGGAAAGCTGACTGGACTTTACCCCCCACATCCCCGGAGGACAAGGTATTCTGTTCCACTGTCACCCCTCGCAGCAGGCAAGGGCCTCCAGCCCAGACGCTCCTGGGTGTGTGAACCTTGACGCTTTCTCAAGGACACTGCGCTTCAGCCACATGGCAAGAGAGGCGAGAGACAACCTGCTGGGGTCGCCGGTGCCCGTGGGGCCGTGCATCCTGGACCTGCTCGGACAACCATCCCCATTCCCACAGCCCAGAGGGGCTGGTGCTTCACTACAGCAGCCCCGCTGTCATTCCTCCTGCTCTCAGACACGAGGCCTCCAAAAGGAACATGACCCACCCTGGACTCGGTCTTTGACAGAAGCGACAGCAGGGAAAGAAAACCCAGAGCTGGGAAAAATGCACTCAGGGTCTAATCCTGAGCTCCAACAACGCCGGTCCCTTACTGTTCCCCGTGCATCCTGAGTGCTGACATTTTACAGACAGTTTCCAAAACAGGGCCCTGCCATTTCTGGATTATATTTTAGCTGTAACTTTTAAGTCTAATTATTTGCGCTGACAACCCCTCTAATGGGGCGGGGCGGTGCCCGGAGACACCAGCATTCAGTGGAGTGACAGCCTAATAGCAGGGGGAGGCCGCCCCGCAATCTGCATTCACGCGCGGAAATTTCTCTGATGAAAATAACACAACATTAAGGAGGGGATAAAGGGGCAGGATCCACTGTATCAAGATAAAATAACTCTTTAATAAATAACCTTGTGGCTGCCGCAGAGCAGTAATTAAATGCCGGCACACTCAGCGCACAGTTTTAAGTAAAGCTGGAAAAATGTGAGATGTAATTATCAGCGCCAAACAAATTACCAGCCCAGCAAATCCCCCCGGAATATTTAGAAACTCACTTCTGCCTTCCTGTTAAATATTTGTGTCCGTGCTTATTTTTGGTGGGACCACGGAGGGGGAGGGGGAGGGACCAGGGACCAGGAGGGCGGGGGAGAGGGGCGTACAGGGAGGCGGCTGCAGGCTGCGCCATCTCTGCTGATGGCTGTTTTCTGACTGCACGGGCAGATCGCCCGGTCAGCGAAATGGTGTAACCCAGATGCCCCAGAGCTCAGGAGTGCATACGGCTGGATACTCAGGGCTGATATCTGAGCTGAGGCTGCAGCCCTCCTCTCAACTGGCTCCCTCTCCCTCATGGAGGAAACTCAAGCCACAGAGATGCTTTCAAGGGGACCAGGTGGCCCCGCTCAGCTCCTTGGGGCTCAGCCCAAAGCCCCGTGGACGGGTGGGCCTCCTCTACCACTCAGACCACGGGACACAGAAAGAACTGTCAGCCCCTGGGGTGGGCTGAGAACAGCCCATGAGAGCCTGCTCTGGGAAGGGCTGGAGCGGAGTCTCCAGGAAGCCCTTTCCAACCTGTGGCTGGGACAGGGCCTCTTCAGGGCTCCCAAGTGGGCCTCAGAGTTGCAGGAGATCGTTCAAGGTGTGACCCAGCGTGGGGCTGAGGAAATGGGAGCTGTCTGGCAGACTCAGGCAGAGAGAGGGGTCTGGGGCAGGTGGGAAGCTTTTCATTTGGATCTGGCCAGAGAGGAAAGAGACAAGAGTGTACCATGTACCACCCATGTGGGAATTACGGGCATCTAGTGGGCCTGAGACAGCCATGGACACTTAGCTCAGAGGCACACCAGGGCTGTCGCTCTACTGAGCCCTGCTGGGGCCAGGACAAGGCACACGCTGCAGGACTTCTGTCCTGCGCTGAATGGTTTTGAGGGGGTGAGCTCCTTCCAGATGAGCCTTTTCCCTTTGTCTTCCCAAGGGTTTCAGCTGAGCTCAGGCAAACGTGGAGTCAAGTAACTAGAAGGCCCACAGGTCCACATTGAGCACCTCAGCTCATTAACTCCCACAATCACACCTGAATATCACCTGGAACAGACAGCTGGCCTAGCCCGGGCACAAAGGTGAAGTGCAGCTTCGTGCCATGCACCAGACTCGCCCAACCCTGCAGGGTAGCCCAACTAAAGGAACATGCAGACACAGGTTTATCAGGGACCCAAGCGGCAGGAACATGCGGGGCAGGGGGACCTGCCCACCCACCCCTGGTCCTGCCCGCCTGTCGGCCCAAACAATAGACAGCAGAGCCCGACTGGCGGGCAGGCCAGGCTGGAGCGAGCCCGAGGGAGCTGGCCGTGCCCGCTGGTCCCTACAGACGGGAGCATCCCATCGACGGGAGAACTGTAGATGGATAAGAAGTGAAAAGGACCAACCTTCTCGCTGATCTGAGAGATGAGAGTTTGGGTTGATGGCAGAGTGCGATGAGGATGAGGAGGGAATAAAAAAAAGACAAGGAGAAACACAGAGAGAGTAAAAACAGGCCAACCTTCATCTGCCCACACAGCACGGAAACGAGACAAGACTCTTGTGCCCCACGCACACGCACGTGCACACAGGTGCGCGCGGACCACGCCGCTCATGAAAGACTCAGGACTCATGGAGGACACAGTGGACAGGGCTGAGTCCCCTGGCAGGGGCTGGGACGCCAAGGGCAGGACCGGGAGGGGTGGGAGTGGGGCACAGAACGGCCCCCATGCCTCACGCACACCCCATGGCTTGGACAGACCCAGAGAGCTGGGCTCTGGAGTCAGGGCCTCCCCAGCCCACAAACCCACGAAGCACACGAGCCACCAGAATCCGCCACCTTGAGGAAGCCCCACGCTGCACGGCACTAGTGTGAGGAGCTGGTCTGGGCACCTGTGGGGAGAAAGGCTGCGAAGACATCGCCCTGTTTAGAGACTGTTGTGACCTAGCGGCCAGCTCCCTGCAGAGAAGGGGAAAGTCAAGGGTGTGGCCTTGCCCTGGCTCCTGGCAGCTGTATGTCCTGAGAGCTGGAGGAGAGAAACACTGTGGATGGAAGGAAAGAGGGAGTCACTCGAGAAAGTCAGACGGTGAGGGAGAGAGGCTGGCCCACCAGGCATGCCTGGGCCCGAGAGACTGTGGGTGGCGCTGCGGGCAACTATGAGCAAAGTCAGAGTAACTGGATGACGCATCCTTCCCCCACCGGTGCTACCCTGACAGCAGCCGTGGCTACTGACTGCCAAGCATTTCCTGCGTGCCTGGCGACACGCCGGGAACTTTACACTCGCTGTCCCATTAAATGCAGCGACCGCAGGGCCTCAGAGAGGCAGTGGGAGCCGTGAGAGTCTCGGGGAGAAGAGGCAGGACGTGAGGTAGACACTGAAGCCAAATCGGAGGAGGAGACATGCCCTCGAGCTTAGTGGACAAGAGATGGATGGAGGTGACTGCCCATGGGAGGCCGTCCATGCAGCGCCGTTCTCACCCGCAGGGGTTCCCCCAGGCAACACTGGGCGAGGGCTGGAGACATTCTGAATTGTCATGACGAGGGGCTATCATGGGCATCTAGGGGGCCTGAGATGCCGCTAAACACCTGACGACATTGCACAGGACAGCCCCGCACAACTGAGGGTGATCCAGCCCGACACGTCAATAGTGCCCAAGTGAGAAACCCTGGGATGGAGTCACACCGATCTGGATGCTGAGGTTTAGGTACTGATGGCTGGCGCCCCCTGCCTGGAGGGTAACGGGTAGCCGCTCTGCTGGGAGGCGGGGGCGAGTGGATGCAGACCAGTAGGCAGGCCAGCACTGGGGTTCAGGACACGGAGCTGGTGGCTAGCACAACGGGAGCTGCCCTAGAGGAGCTGGGGCAGAAAGCAGGGGCTGTGCCAGGACTGAGATGAGGGTGGGAGAGAGACCCGAGGAAGGACCTGAGGAGCAGGGCTGTCCTGGTGTCTACAGTCTGGAAGGGAGGGCCTGTCCTGGGGCTGCAGAGCAGGCCGCTCCCGGCAAAGCAGGGCAAGCGCAGGTTCAGGTGGGGCCTGGGGACAGAGACTTAGGACTGGCCCTGAGATACCAGAGCTCACCGGAATGCGTGTGTGACAGAGAGAGGCAGAGACAGCCAAAGCCAGGCTCAAACAGCCTGTTTTAGGGTCCCACGCCAAATGAGGCTAGAACTAAAGGACCCCACATGCCCTGCCCAAAAGGCTTATGTCAGTAGGCCAAGAAGGCAATTCCAAAGACCTGGTGGGGGTAGGGGTAGGGATAGGGCCATGGCAAGAGCCAGTCAGGGTCCTGCCTGAGTCCAGCATGGATGGACAGCGGGGGGCCCTGCAGACAGGGAAGCTCCAAGGGGCTGAGGGTCAGAGCTCCCTGGTCAGTGCTCAAGCTGCTGGCTGGGGCAGTCATGCTCAGGTCATCCAAAGAGACCACTGTCCCTTCTCAGGGCTGAGGCCAGTGTGATGGTGACTTCAGAGAAAGCTGCCCCCTCCCCACCCCGATGGCAATGCAGGGTCCATCCACCGTGGGTCTAGGCCCCCTCCTGCCTTTGTACAGCCTCTGGCAGCTCTGCCCCCAAGAAATGCTTGGTCAGGACCACCGGGCACAGGGAAAGGTCCAGGTGGAAGCAGACGGGTCTTTGACAAGGAAGGTTCTTTCCAGCTGCTTGTCTCTCAGAGGGACTTGTCAGGCCCTTGCATGCCTACCAGAAGCTCCGTCTGGAGCAGTGTAGGGGCAAGGCTGTGCAATTTACAACCCTCCTCTTGGCCTGTGGGGTGGCTTTGATGCTCCAGGTCTCCCTGCTCTGATGCCGTTCCTTAGGGCAGGTCCTGGGATGGCCCAGGTGAGCCTCAAGGAGCAGCACACCTGACAAGGGGCCAGCGCGGACCTCCCATCCCACGCCAACTCCAATGAAGCCTAATATGCCCATCACCAAATGGGCTGGCAGCGGGTAGTCTGTCAGTAACCGGTGCCCTGACATGGAGCAGCCCTTCCGTAAGGAGACAGGTGGTCTTTGCCCTGTCTGACCTTGTGACCCCAAAGAGTTGGACAGGCCACTGCCATCGCCCCACCCCGTGCCTGGCCCTGGGTGGATAGGCGGACAGCCCTCGTGAGGCTGCGCTGAGCACTTGGTGTGCTGAAACCATCGCCATGGGGAAACCCCACCCACTTTCCTTTACAAGTCCCCGAGGGAGCTGGTTTCACTTTTAATGCTGCCCATCTGTGCAGGAGGCTAAAGGAGGGGACGGTGTGAGAGACGAGGGGTTCCCAGGGCCCTTCCTGGGCATAAATGCACACCAGACTCAGCATGTTCATGGGAAGCAGCAGGTGGCAGCTTAATTGCCCGAGGGCTGTGAGCACAGCAGAAACTGGACACTCCAAACAGTCCCCAGGCCTCTCCGCTGGGTACCTGGACTTGGGAAAATGCACAAGCCACTCAGTCCCAGCAAGGAACACCTGGGACATGGTGACCACCTTCAGGGCCTGACCCCCTACAAAAGGGTCCTGGTTGGTAACAGTACAGCTGGCTTCCCTCCAGGAAGGCCCCAGGCAGACCTGGCCAGACGGTAGGCACACCTGGCCTGGAGCCCACCCTGCATGGGGGAAAGGGAGAAGGGCAGACTCTAGGAAGACTAGACAGGTGTGCACGTTTACACACTAATGTGTGTGGCTGCACACACACTCATACACACACACACACACACACACACACATCTGCTCGGAAGGCTCTGGACTCCCATGGGGCTCTGGGCCCATGTGCAGGACCTGTAAGAGATACAAATGCTCCCAAGAGTGGCTGCTTCCCAAAGGGCCTGCAGGGAAGAAAGACAGAGTGGTGGTGGACACTGTGAGCTTGTTCAGTGGGCGCTGCTGCTGCTGCTGCTGTGACAGCTGCAGAAAGAGGCGGGAAGAGGAGACTGGGCTCGGCAGCCCCCATGTGTCCACAGCCAGCAGAGGCAGCTCAGCTCCTTGGAGACAGGGCCCGCACTGCAATGCCCGAGTCCTTACCTCGCACATACAGGTTGGCGGGGGCCGAGTAGCGTGTGCCTGCAGAGTTGGTCGCCACACACTCGTACTTGCCTTGGTCTGACTCCTCGCTGCTCTCAATCTGCAAGGCACCTGCGGGGACATAAAGACATGGTTCAGGCCTGGAGCAGGGGGAGGAGTCCTGACAGCATTTGTGGCTTGTGCTGATCAGATGCTGCAGACATCGGGGCCACACCCAAAGTCAGTGCTGCTTCCAGGAAGCTCTCCCTGACTAGCCCAGTGGTCTCCTGGCTGGAACCAAGGGTTGTAGTCTGAAGCACAATCCTGCCCCACTCATCGGCTCTGCCAGGGGCTCTACTGCCAGCCACTGAGTGTCCGCTACCCTCCAGCCAATACTGAAGCCTGTCTGCCAGGGAGCATCCCCATTAATGCTCCCGGCTGTGCCAGGCCACGCAGCCAGGCGTGGGAGGGAACAACAGCCTGCAGACCTGCTGGCCTAGGATGTGCAGGCATGCAATGCCCTCACCGGGCAAGAGCCTGGGAATCTGCCACCCACCAGAATCCCACAGGAAGGAAGGGGCTTGCCCTGAGGGCCTGGTGTCCAGCTGCCTCTGCTCATCCTCTCCTCAGCCTGGTCCCACTAAAGTGCTTCGACCCACCACGGCTCCTGCATAATTCAGGAGGCTAATGGAGGCTGTAGCTCCCACCCGGGCCGGCGCCCTGAGGGGCTGCTCTGGCCGCAGACGGACAGACAGGAGCCAGGATTGGGGGGGCACAGAGGGTGGAGGAAACTTGGGCTTGGGGCCCATCCTGGTAGGTCCAGGTGGAGGAGCCCAACACAAGGGTGGTGGTGGGAGAGTGAAACCACATGACTTGGCCACTCCCCCAGTCCTGGCAATAAACACTTGAAAACGCTGCCGGTGAGAGCACACTGGGCAAACTGTCTGACGGTAACTCCCTGAGGCACAGGCAACACCGCTTCCCTGGAACAAGCCGACAGACAATCACACCCACAGAGGACAGTCCAATGGATAGTGAATAACCCCACAGGACACAGCCTGACAGAAAACCACCACCTGCACACGACAGCCAGGGTGGCCCTAACAGCCCGCCCTTTCCAGGGCCCAGACTGGCTGACGGTCATACCCACAGAGGACACAGACAGAACTTGTGGACCCCAACTGACTGGTTTGGACAGGAGCCACAAGAAGAGGTCCAAGTCACGCTCTCACAGCCCAGGCCCCCGGGGAGGACCAAGCTGCAGCCCTTTTACTGCCTGACATCCCTCTCCCACCACCCAGACCTAGGGCAGCAGGAGGGGCTAGGAGCTTGGGAGCTGGAGCTGGGAGAAGGGGCTTCCCAGGCTCAGTCCTGATGCAGGCAAAGGGCTGGTCTGCTCTGTGGTCCTGGCTTCAGTGGGCATCGGGGAGCGTGAGGACCCCGGGTACATGCCAAACACCCTTCTCCTGCAAGAGCAGCCCAATGGGCACCCAGTAGGTCATGTTCATGGGATGGATGGACGCTGTTACAGAAAATGTTCATTCAAACAAGTGGGGTTGGCAGGGGGGCTGCACTAAGTTCAGCTCAGCTGGGGCGGGAGGGGTGCCAGACAGGAACAGGAAGCAGTGCCTGGGTGAGAGCCCTGCTGGGAGAGGAGGCTCCCCTGCGCTGAGAGCCAGGACTGGCCAGGGGACCCACACAGACCCTGAGCCTATCTGTACACAGAAACCCCCAAATCTGGAACCAACCTCCATAGGGTGTTAGCAGCTCTTCCCAGCCCCAACTTCTGTCCTGAGACCACCCTGGCCCTGAACTCCGAGGGACTAGATGTGCCCAAGGACACTTGTGAGGTGGGAAGAAAATGATGTAAACACAGGAGAGAAGCAACCACTCTGCAGGGCGTCCGCTCTGTGCCAGACGCTGCCCAAATCCTTATCCTCACAGTCCCGTGAGGGGGGGTCTTGGCCCCGATCTAAAGAGGAGGACACAGACTTCTGAGAGAGCAATCGCTTTTCTGAAGGTAACATAGGTGGTGAGTCACACCTGAACCCGAATCTTTTAGTCCAGAGTCTGGGCTTTGAACCCTTGGGCTCCTGCAGGAACGCAGCCAGGGGTTAACAGGTCAGGGGTCTCGTCACACAGGACCTGTATTTCTCAGCTGTCACCCCACCACCTACACTAACGTCTTCACGGCCTGTTCCTCCCAGTGTGTGCTGGGCTGAGGCACTTACGGGCTGGCCCTCCTTTCACCATGGGGCCAGGATGTTAAAGGGAGTTAAGTAATAACGGAGGGACCCAAGACAAAGGAGGTTCTTGGGAGGAAAGGAAAGGCCTCGTCATGCTCCCCCACCTCACAGGAAGGCCCTCCCTCCGGGCCAGCCCTAAGGACCAGGGCCTGGCGTCACGGCAGGAGCCCTTCCGTGGGGCTGGCCTGGGAGGCCTGGCCGCAGGGCTTGCCGTCCCCAAGGTGGGGCTCAGCTGTCTTCACAATCCAGACTTGCAATGGATGAGTCCACAGGAGGGAATGACCGAGTGTGGATGTGTGTGGTGGCCGGTGGTGCTGAGGGGCCAGAGCTGGAGATGAGGTCAGGATGGGGATGGGGAGGTGACGGACGGGACGGGACGGGATGGAGTGGTGGTGACGCAGTGGCGAGGCGTGGCGTGGCGTGGCGAGATGCACGGACAGCATTCTTACCTCTAATTGGTGAACCACCTGGCGAGGTAATTTGAATGCAAATAAGATCAGAGAGAAGCATTAGTACAAAAGGAAGGAAAGCCACAAAAAGCCAAATCAGACAAAATAAAACGCGAGAAAGGGCCTTATATACACGGAGAAACTGAGGCCCAAGTCAGGCTGACGCAGGTCATGTGTGTGCAAGCACCAGAGCTGAGTGTGGGTGAAACTGTGTCCCCCGGGTCACTGGCACTGCTCTGAGGAGTGGGGTGGGGGTCGCAGGGCTGGGGGTGATGGGCATCAGGATGGTGAGTTGGGGTTCCTGCAGACCCCACTGGCTGAGGCCAACGGAGGGGGGAGGTGAAGAAAAGAGGCAGCAACTCCACCCCGCAGGGTCACCCAAATCCACAGGTGGGGTAGATTCCAAAACAAAGCACTTACCAAAACAAACCCGGGCATTTAAGCAGACAGAAGGGCAAAAAGGAGGGCTCACCAGAGGTGATCACCAGTTCTCCCTGAACAAACACACCAGCTCACCCTGCCGCTAGTCCAGGCTGAGCTTACAACCTAGTGGCAGACCCTGTAAAGCCCACTCATCCCTCTACAAACTGAGTGACTACTGAGCTTCCCCCCACCTGACTGGCGAGAGCCAGAGGCCAGTGCCTACCCCGTGTCTGTTCAGTGCTTCGTAATCCTGGGAGCAGGAGCCAAGTGTTCACCCTCCAAATGCCCAATGCAGGGCTAGTGTGAGGTCTGAGCAGGCTCTCTTCCCAACAGGGCCTCCTCTGAGGCTGTGCCCAGGCCCTTTCTCCCCCATCCCGAGGAGCAAGGAGCCAGGGGTGGGCCCAGGCCCAACACTGCCTCCCCTGCTCGTCTCTGTCCACTTCTGGGGGAGGGAAGTGCCCAGAGACAAAACTGATCACGATCCCATGGACCTGATGACACACACCACCATCATCAGGTGTTACCATCCATCACCCGCCCAGGGGGCCTTATCCATCTCCACAGAGGAATGAGTTAACAGAGGCTGAGAAAAACCAAGTGACCTGCCCAAAGCTCAAGGTCACATAGCTTTTGAGTGAAGTGGCAGGAATGGACTCAGTTTGTCTGGCTCAGGGCCCTCCTGCGAACACAGAGGCTAGAGAGAAGGCAAAGGCAGCTATCGGGACCGGGCGTGTGTGTGTTTGTGCGGGGGGGGGGGGGGGGGGGGGCAGAGATTGTCTAGAAAGAGCCATCGTCACAATGACCCTCCAAACTCGGTCAACGGACCTTCACTGTCCCCCAAACCCTGGCAGGGGGTCCACAAGGTCAAAGTAATTTTCATAAGACTAAGAAATTATTTGCCTTTTTCACTCTTGTTCTCTCATAAACATGCGGTGGAGTTTTCCAGAGGCTCCACGATGTGCGATATCGCAACCGACCGAACGCAGAAGCAGACGTGAGAATCCAGCCGTCCTCTAGTAAGCCCAAAATTAAAGAAGATCTGTAAGAGTGTACAACAGTGCTGCTCTCTTCTCACTAAACGTTTTGTTTGAGAAAATATGATTATTTTCCATAAAATTTATATTATCTTAACATGTAATGGGGTTTTAAATTATTTTAAAGTAGATTAACAAATATTTAAATCTTCTCAGTCTTATTATCTAATAGGGCAAATGCTGACAGATAAAACCCACACAAACAAAAGCTCTTTGAGGTCTTCTGATATTTACAATCAGCGGTCCTGAGATCAAAAAGTTGACAACCGCTGACCTACTCCTGCAGTCCAGCCTGATCTGGGAGGCGTGGCCGTGTAAACGGTCCAGTCTGGGACCCCCAGCTCCTGGCCTCAGCTCTTCTAAAACCCAACTTGCATCCTGACCAGGTGGCTCAGATGGTTGGAGCATCATCCTGTACACCAAAGGGTTGTGGATTTGATTCCCGGTCAGGGCACATACCCGGGTTGCAGATTTGCTCCTTAGTCAGGGTGTGTGAGGGACGCAAATTGATCGATGTGTCTCTCTCACATTGATGGTTCTCCTTCTCCCTTCCTTTCTCTAAAATCAAATTCAAAAATTAAAAAAGAAATTAAAACCTAACCTGCGGTGTGATCGGTCTCTGGACATCTCAGAATAGCCATTTTTCCGTTAAACTGAAATAAGAATTTGCCTTTTCCATTTCACAAGGGAGCTGTGGGAGACTACAGGGAACCTGGGAGTCAGCACTGCCCGGGAGCTGCCAGTGTGCTCAGGCCAAAGGGCAACTGTGACCACGAGCCCACAGTATGTCCTCCTGGCACACTGGGAGGATGGATGGCAGGGCAGAATGGGGGGACAGGCTGGGGCTGGCCAGCAGAGAGTGTGTGTGTGTGTGGGGGGGCTCTGGCCCACTCCAATCTGGGGTCTGGGGCTTCCTCCGGCAGCCATACCCTGGCATCTCAGTCTCGGCTCAGGTGCTGGGGGGTGGGGAAGGAGACGGCTCTCTGAGTGAGCAGGCGGACATGTATGTTATTGTTGTTCTCGATGCGTAAACCATGACGGGATGGCGGCTCACACACTCAGGCCACCGGGATGAGTGGAGCACGGGATGCCCTTTGGGGCTCTGTCCAGGCACAGCAAGTGGCCAACAGCTCCTCTCGGAGCCCCATGTGGGAGGTGAGTCCCCACTCACTGCCCCGGTGACACCGCCTGCTCCTGACTCTTGCTGGGCCCACTCTGGCTCCCAAGTTCAAACTCTCCAAGAGACTCATGTGGTAGCAGGTCACAGCCCTTCAGTGAGGAACACACCTGTGGTGCAGAGCTCACACCTGGACATACACCACCAGCTGCCCTCCTACCCAGCGCTGCTCTAGAGCCAAACCCTGGTGACATGTGCGGTGGCTTGGCCCAAAGATGCCTGAGGAGCTCTGGGCACTGGTCAGGAGGGGCCTGAGGTCTGGACACAATGGGACTGTGGCACTCTGCAGCCCTCGCAGGGCCCAGCCATTCCCCAGGCCCCAGGTCCTACATATGTGATACTAGAAGGCTCCTGGGGGACCTCACACAGAGAGCTCCCTGGCCCTGCACTTCCACATGTGACCCCAGGCGACCTTCTTAACTCAGCCATAAAGTGGGCATGATAAGCACAGCCTGTCCCACTTCTCAGGGTTGCTGGAGAATCCAGTGCAACCAAAGGCAGGAAGGCGCTTTGTAAACTGTTGGTGATGCGTAAACCGTGAAAGTCCCTGTAAACAGCTGAGAGCTCAGGGCCTGATTCTACTCTAAGAAGGAATGTCTCTGTCAACGGGCATGGAACAGCCCAGCACATTCTGAAGGGACAAGAGCATAGGGGCAGCTGCTACTGGGATCAGGGGCCAGGGGCCAGGGTCAGGCAGTGATGGAGAGAGTCCTGTCCATTACCTCTACCAGAGGTGAGATGGCTGAGTCCTCTCAGGCACCATCTGATTCTATCCTGGCAGCTGGATTTTGGGCCTACAAACCTCAGGTCCCAGGTGCCAGGGGCAGAAAGGTCTAACAAAGAGGTCTTTCCTGGACCTGGGAAGCAGAAGGAGTAGACATCAGTCCATAAGGACAGGGTCGAAGGTCACGTTCATGAAATAATTCATCAACAAGGACTCAGAGATACCTGTCCCATAGCCAGGCTTGTGGGGGACACTGGGGAGACTTCGTAGAGGGGAGCCAGCCCCAGGCCCTCCCTGTAAGGACAGCCCAGCCGAAGTGAGCAGAGCTGGAGCCAGGCGGTAAACATGGGAAGCGGGATGAGTCCTGAAGGAGGTTTTAGGCGGAGGAGGTGGGGCATTACATCCTGGCGAATGTGAGCAGAGGGCCAGGATGGGTCCAGGGAGGCTCAGGGCGAGAGGCTCAAGCCCCGTTCCCGGAGCCCTCACCATAAGATACACCAGGCAGGAAAGTAAAGCTCTGACTGCCACTGTCTCGCTCAGTGCTCCCTGAAACCCTTTTTAAAAGATGAAAACACTGAAACTCAAAGAAGTTAAATAACTGAGGCCACAGAGCTCGTAAGGGGTCAGCCAGGACCCAATGAAAGAAAGCTGGAGATGTGAGCAGGGGGAGATAGAGAAGGGTGTATGCCCTGTTCAGGTAGGCAAAGAGGGTGCCAGAGTGCAGAGGGACAGGAGCAGAAACCTCTGACGGCTGCTGCAGGATGGATTCGAGGGGGGAGCCTGGAGGCAGGGCGCGTTGGTGACCTGGGACATGGCCAAGGCAGGCGTCAACAGGAGGAAGGGCACCAACTTGAGGGTCGTGATGGTGCCAAATCAAGAGGACTGGTGGTTCCTTATCGGTCAGGGTTTCAGGCTGGGAGGCTGTCACGCACAGAGGCGGCTATGGCTGTCTGGGAAGGTCACCACTCATCACGGTCAGGGTGCACCAGAAGGCAGGGACAGTTTTTGGTCTAGAGCACAGGGAAGATGTCTGGGCTGGAGAGACGGATCTGGGAGTTGCAGGAGTGGAGATGGTACCAGGAGCTACAGGAAAAGGTGAGCAGGCCCAGGGCAAGGCTCTGTCCACGGGGCGAGGGAAGGGCTCACGGGCTCCCCAGCTGAGGAACAAGCAGAGGAAGAGGGGACTGCAGGGCAGACAGAGAAGTAAGAGGAAAGCCAGGGAGGCCTGGGAGGGAGTGGTGGGGAAGGAGGGAGGGTGTGAACTGCTGCTGAGAGGACGGGAGGCTGAGGCCTGGGCAGCAACTGGGTGGAGTGCTGGGTAGCAGCCAACTCACAGGGCAGTGAACGGGTGGCACAGGGCCTGGCACACAGCGAGCACGACATAAATACTTGATGGACGCACGCGCAGGGCAGCGTGCCTTCCCAGAACTGCTGCCACGAACGGGCAATGCCATTGGGGTGGAGGCCAGACCTGCGGGGAGGACCATCTGGCTGCTTGGGGAGCCTGCCTGGGGGGCTGGTGGGCAACGCAGAGGAGCTGGACTGTACCGGCCGCTGGGCAGCGCTGGGCCACGACGGCAAACGCTGCCGGACTGTTTCCTGCCTTGATTATGGCTATTTTAATTAACTGCTCTACAGCTGCCTCCATCTTGTTGAGTTTTAATTAAATTAAATGAGCTAACACTTCATAGGCTGTCTCAGGCGGCTGTGGCTGGGGCTGGAATCCTGCCCCTGCCAGGCACATCAGCTCTCCCTCCCCCCTGGGCACCACAGGGAGTGGCAGGAGAGCCTCTGGAGCGGCAGGTCTGAAAGGAGCAGTCACGTCCTCCTTTGCAGTGCTGGCATCACAGGGGCGGGGAAGCAGGGGCGCCGGCCGGCCGGCACTGGCCATCCTGCCTGAGCCCCCATCCCGTAGCTACCAGGAGGACTTTGGACCAAGGCCTACCGGTCCAGCCATGCCGGCGGCAGATGCCGAATGCAGCTAAGTGGAACCTGAACCTCCTTTCCCGCCTGCCCCATTCCACAAAAACTGAATCAATTATCTTGGCGGGAGCCTCGCAGGCAGATCGATCAATGGGGCGGCACCTCCCGCCTGGCCAAGATGGTATCCTTGCTCCCAGGGCTCCGAGCTGGCTCTACTGAGACACCCAGAGGAGACAGGTGGCCCTAGTGGCTGAGGGATGGCACCAACTCTCCTTGGCTCCAAGCTCTGAGGTCCAGCCTTTGGCAGCCTGATGAATCAGGCATCTTTGGCCTCTTTCCCCGCCGTCTGGAGAAGCAAAGAGAAGCACAACCCAGGCCCCCTCTCAGGCCGGGCTGGGGGAGGAACTCCCACAGTCACTATGCAGAGCCCAACGCCAGGCTGAGCACGACCCTTGTCCTGTGAGGAGCGGAACTGGCCCGAGGTCTGAGCCTGACAACATCAGGGTGGATGGTAAAAGAATCACCGATGATTAGCCCTCACTGCTGAGCTCTCGTCCTGGGCCAGGTGGGCCTGGAGCAAGATCCGGCCCACCCACTGGATGCCCTGAGCTCAGCCCCGGAGGGTCAGCCCCAGGCGGAGGCCTCCTGTGGCTCCCAGGCTCCCAGGCCCCAGAGGGAAGGCTGTGCTGGGTGCGGGCCCCACACCTTGCCTCACGTCTGTGCAGCCCTCTACTCACCTGAACGCAGCTGCTTGATGCGACCATTGCTTGTGGTGGGATCCACAGGGAGGAAGTCCTTGAACCAAGAGATCTCAGGGTCTGGATTCCCGCCTGCTGCGCACAACATGGTGGCCGTGCGCGCCTTCTCCACCACCTTCAGCTGGGGCCCCATGTCGATGGAGGGGAAGCCGGGGGGCAGCTGGTCCTCTGCAGACAGAGAGCAGATGTGCGCGTTAGGGCCGGGACCCCGCTCTGTGGGGGCTGCTCCTGACTCCCAGGTTAGCTGGGATCGGGATTCTTCTCTCCCCGACCCCTGACTGCCAAGCAGAGCCCTGAGTCCCACTGTGCAGGCCTGCCCTTCACAGGGCTGGTGACTGCGGGGGGCCCACCCTGCCCTGTCGGGAAGTTGGGTTTCCAGGTCTGAGAAGCAAGGCCTCAGACTGAAGACGTCAGCACTTCTGTCTCTGGGCCCTGGGAGAAATGAGGATTGATGCTCTCCTGGCCACAGCAGAAAGTGCTACCCGGATGCGGGGACATATGGAGCTCACAGCTGACTCGGTGGCATCAACAGCCACATTCACGCCGGAAGCTCCCTGTGCTGTCCAGCACCCCCCCCACACACCCTCACCTTGTCTGCTCCCACCATTGCCAGCATCAGCCTTCAGCTCCACCCCACGGCAGAGCCACGTGTCACAGCCTAGGTTCTGGCCCTGGCTCTGAACACCACCTGCACTACCAGTGAGCCACCCTTGACCCTCGATCCTGACTCTGTCCCATACTCTACGACAGCCTTGACCCTGACCCAGCTGCCAGGGGCATCCCACAGGGACTGTGATCCCTCAGGAGATGGGGTCTGCGGATGGGGAGCAGCAGGACTTCCAGCACGGCCTCACCTCCCCAGCTCTCCTGGTCCGGTAGCTGGCAGTACGCGTCCCCGCCTGCAGCCCTACAGATTCCAGGCGTGACCCATGCACCTCTGTGGCTGTAAATATGACCCCAGAGTCCTAACTTTCAGCTCTGATTTTTAAAAGGAGCATGTTAAACTGTGGCAAGAAAAGAGAGGATGAAAATGAGGCAGGTCTTGGGATGCACCAGGCAGGGGAGAAGCTTCCTTTAGCTCTGCTACAACTTGCTCTCACAGGAAGGCCCAGGCATGGCCTGAGGCCTGGGGTTCCCCTCCCACCCTTTCTGTTCTCCCCAGCAGCTGGGGGCACACAGGACGGCCAGAGCCATCCTAGCCCACCAGGGCACCTGTCTAGTTCCTCCCAGACCTCCATCCTCCCTGCTAAGCCCTCCTGAGCAGTGGAGGTGAGGGTGGACAGCAGGACAGGGTCTGCCAGAGTTAGGGTCCAGGAGCCAGGTGACTCCAACTCTACTAGGAAGGTACTGACCAAGGAGAAGGGAAGGAGTGCAAACATCTGCAGCTCGTGTCCCAGGAATCTACTCTGAATTCTTAACACAGAGAAGGTCTTTGGGATTTACGCCAAATTAAGGACAATTAATTTTCCTCCCTCAATTATCGCGCCCTCAATGGCTCCATCCTTGGCTCAGATCATCATCCCTCAGGCACTGCTGCCAGAGCCTACAACTGGCATGTGCACAGAGCTGTCCACAAAACAGCAGGACCCCAACGCCATTCCCTTGTGCCAAGGAGGCTTCCGTTCTGCACCTCAGGAAAGAGAAGTGTGTCTCGCAGGAGGGTTCTGGTCCCTTAGGAGTGACAACTGCTCTCTCTTCCTTCTATGCTCACCTGGGCCCCTCCGGCACATTCATACTGATTATGGGTTACTGATGCCCACTGTGCGCCTGGACAAGCTAAGCACTGAGGATGCTGTTGTAAACTGACCCAACCGCCGACTGACTCATTTATCTCTGCCCCCACCCCCGCCAGGCTGGGGGCCATGGTGAGGGGCAGGCAGGAGAACCACTCAGGCTAAAGACCAGGGCAAATTCCTCCTGCAGATGTCACACGATCACTCCCAAACCCATCAGCGAATGGGAAAACTGAGGCCCAGATAGAGGGAGAAAAGGCTGTGCTAATGGAGCATTTACTACCTTATAGGCACTGAGTTAAAATGCTTTACAGAATGATTTAATCTTCTCCCAAACTCTGAGGTATATAAGCAAATGGGGGCTTAGATCTAGACACCTGCCCAAGGTCACACACACAGTTTGATGGGAGATGGGGCTGGGATGAGACTAGGTGTTGGGACCAATTGCCTGGCAGGGCTGGGTCAGGGCAGGGCTAGGGGAGGTAAGAGCACCCCTGGGGGCAACCCACCATCATTCTGGCTCACCTCTCCAAGGCTGGCGCAGCCCCTTCCCAAACCACGCCCTCTGCCATCTTCCAGGGCTCAGCCACTCCCCTGCAACCCCCTTGCACACAAGCCTCCGCGTTTTTATTTACTGCAAAACGAACCCCACAGCGCCCACACGTGGCTACACCCGGGCAGTGGCCACCGACCCAGGTTCCAACGCATCCAGATGGGCCCTCTGACCAGTCTTGAGTCTTCAAAACCTGTCCTGCCGAGCCCCTTCCCCTCCCCATTGCAGGCCACCCGGTAACCATAGCAACGGCGGCAGGCGCTGCTGTTGGAAGGGCTGCGCGTGCCCGAGTCCATGTGGTTCCGTGCGCAGCTGCTGCCCCTCCCTCCCCTCCTGGGTGGAGTCGCGGTGACCCCTCCCAGGACCCCACTCCCCAATCCGGGGAACCCTCCCTCCTAGAAGTCCTTCCTGCTCAAGCAAAAGTAAGACAGCGCCACAGCACAAGGGTGGGGGAGGTGCCCACACATCTGCAGCCTCAACACCTGGGCATCTGCAGCGTCTGCCCCAGTGGGGCTGAGGTCCTCCATCCTCTGATAAGGAACGGAAAGAGGAGCCCTTGGGGACTTGGGAGGTACCCGGAGCCTGTCTCTACAGCTGTCTGTGGATTCCAGCTGCAGCACATATGCACATACTGGGTGCACACACATTTTCCCAGGGTCTGCCCCCCAGGCCTCTGTGTATCTGTGGTGGGTGCACATGTGTACATGAATGGCTCCTGCTCCAAACTGTGCTGGTTTTCACATACGATGGAGGGAGACCTGGCCCCTTTCCTGCTGTCCCTACTGGGGTAGAGGAAGATGACGGGATGTGTGTGTGTGTGTATGTTGGGAGTGTTGGGAGCCGTGGTGGAGTGTGAATCAGTTCAACTCGACAGCCCACCTGCTACCTTGGTGGCTTCCTGGAGGAGGAAGGAGATACAAGGATAGGAAACACCTGAGCATGGGAGGCAGGGAGAGCTTTCATGGGTGAGGGAGGGTTCCTGAGGAAAGGCTGTGGGAGGGTGGGGAAGGTGCATCTGGTTGAAGCTAAGGAAAATGTAGGGGTCCTGATAGATGAGACGAGGGAGGGGCTGGACAGGGGATCCGCTTAGGCTGGTGGCAGTGACTGGGAGAGGGAGGCTGCTGGGGCCCCCCGACAAAGCACACACAGGTCTCTTTGTTGAGCTCAGCCTGAGATGCCTGAGGGGGAGTCTGGGCCAGAGGAGAGGGCTGCACCAGGGAAGCTGACAGATGGAGGCGCCTTGCAGGGTCTCAGGGTGGGCAGCGCCGTCTGTCAGCAGGACCTTCTCACCCTTGTTTACCCAGCTTCCTGGCGTCTCTGTGCACATGCAGGCACACACATACACAGGCTCCCTGGGGTGGCACTGTCTGTCCCCTCCCTGTGTGTGAGTATTGGGCCTGGCCTCACCCTGTCTCTGAACACACAGACACCTAGAAACAGCACAGCCACAGATACACGTGGTGAAAAAGAGGTGCAGAAACAGAAACCTCCGTGTGTGTGTGGGGGGGGGGGGGCAGTGACAAGCACCTGTGGAAACAGACTCATGCAAACACACATGTGGAGACATGCAGCCAGAGATATACATGTACTGAGACACGTGCACCTGAAGACGCACACAGGACACAGACATGGACACCGAAAAGATGTGGAGAGACACAGAAAGGAACTTCGTAGGTAGCTGCCGGCTCCCTCAGCCCTCATGCACTCAGAGGAAACCAAGGCCGCCTCTGGCCTGGCCCTGAGGCAGCTCCACCTCAGCAGGGGCAGGCCAAAGACCCCCACCCCCACCCCCACCCCCCACAGGATCCCACTCTCTCCAGGAAGTAAGGGGAGCCTGACTGAGACTTGGGCCCATCTCCCTTCGCAGCTTTCAGTCTTGATTTTTAGCTTTTCCAAGAGAAAACTCCCACCTCTTCCAGCACTCAGATTTCATCAAACTTGGCATCTTAAAAGCCTGTTTTGTTTTTTAATCTGAGCTGTTTGGGGCCTGTTGGCAGCCGAGGCCCCCCCGACCCCAGTCCCCACTCTCAACCCAGGGCTTCCCTGGCACCTCACACAGCCCTACTCACCCTGGCCGGTGAGGTCTCCCTACCACGCACACCAAGCTGGCTGGGGGGAGGGGCATTCCCTGGGCACACACCCTACCCACATTCAGCTTCCGGGCCCTGGCCCATGCTAGACTCTCTTGGAGCTCCCCACCTCCATCCCACTTCAGGAACTTCCTCTGGTCCATTTACCCCCCTCCATCAGGTTCGGTCCCAGTCACTCCAGACCAGTGACAGCCTCCCACTCACTCCTCGGGCCCCTGCAGCCCAGCTGCCACCCTCACTGCTTCCTGCCTGCATGCTCCGCAAGGTCAACCATGACTCCATGGAGATAAACCAAAAGGACACTTCTCAGCATCATCTTGCCTGACCTCTGGACCGCACCCCACCCTGCTGACCACTCCCTCCTCCTTCATGTCCTCTTTTCTCGTTGACTTCCATGGTCTCACTTGTTCCCCTCCCACCTCCCAGGCCCCTCTTCAATAGATGCCTCTGCCAGCTCCCCTCCCAATAGGAAGAGTTAGCTCCTGGGGCTCCGTCCAGGCCCCCTTCTTCCTCTCTTGGCTCTCGTTCTCTGAGATTTGCCATTTCTTGGCCTTCAAAACTCCATCTCCAGATGTCCCTTGGACTGCCAGGCGGATCTAAACAAGGCCTCCTTGACGCCTCCCCTGGATGCCTCACATGCCTGGTACAACAGGTTCCCAACAGGACTCATCAACCTGCCCCTTCAAACCTGGTCGCCCTCCCATACCTGCATCGTGGCAAACAGCACCACCATCTACCTGGCTGCAGAGGCAGTAACCCAGAGGCTCAACCGCCCCAATCCCACAGGTAGCCAGGCAGGCCACCTCGCTTTCTGAACTGCTTGTAACCCAGTGTCCCTTCCTCTCCTACCCACCGCTTGGGTTTGGCCCATGGCCACCTGTTGTCTGGGGTGCAGGCCTGCCCCAACCTCTCACTGGTCTCCTTCCACCCGCCTCTGTGCTCTCAGGGACCTTTCTGATGCATACAGTTGATCATGTCATTCCCCTGATTGAAATCCTCTCTCCTCTGGCAACCAGAGAGATAGGGCACCTCACCAAGGATGGAGGAGGTGCACGCACAGAGTCATTTGAAGTTTTTTGTTTTTCCTTTTTCTAATCCTCACCCAAGGACATGCCTCTATTGATTTTAGAGCGAGAGGAAGGAAGAGGAACAAAGAGAGAGAAACATGCACGTCAGAAATATTGATCGGCTGCCTACTGCATGTGCCCTGACTGGAAATCAGACCTGAGACCTTTGGGTGTATGGGATGATGCTCCAACCAACTGAGCCGCACTGGCCAGGGCACACACACAGGGTCATTTAAAACCTCCACCTTGGCTACCTGCTCCAAGGCTTTGTAAGTCCTTGTGACTAGAGGTGTAGAAGGGCCATGGCGGGCACAAGGGAGGTGCCTGGTGTGCCTGTGGCTAAGAGGAGGTAGATGTTGTGCCCACCCACAGGAGGCAGAAGGAGCGGCCTTTCAAAAAAATTTTTTTTTATTGCTTTCAGAGAGGAAGGGACAGGGAAATAGGGATAGAAACATCAACGAGAGAGAGTCATTAATGAGCTGCCTCCTGCACGCCCCCTACTGGGTATCGATCCTGCAACCTGGGCATGTGCCCTGACCGGGAATTGAACCCTGACCTCCTGGTTCATAAGTTGATGTTCAATCACTGAGCCTACTGGCTGGGCTCACCTTGGGCATTTTGAAGGCAGATCAGAACTAGAAAAAATGGGGGATATTAGGTATCAGGAAACCCAGAGTGTGAACTTCAAGGGCCTACTGGAAGTGCCCTCCTACCTGACATCTTTCCCACCCACAGGCCTGGGGCACAGAACTCTCCGGGAAATGGATACCAAGTCTCAGATCTGCATTGTCTCAGATGCTGCTGTGGTCATGATGGGGACAGAGTGGTCAGACCAACCACTCTGTCCTGAGTTCATCTCTGTCCCAGCGGCCAACAGCTCCAAGCAGGGATCCTGTGGGGTCCCAGAGACAATGGGCCCAGACTACTTGCTTCATAAGCCCTTTGCTGTACACATAGCCTATAAGGTGCAGACCTTGTATTTGCACCCCACCCCACATACACAACATACAACACACACACACACACACACACACACACACACACACACTGCATGATGTACACCACCTGCTATACACACCACACTCCCACAGTCTGATGCACATACATTGCATGATGGCAGGCTCTGCGCTCCTCACACCACCTGCTGTATACACCTTACCCTGCACATGCCTAATGCACACTCACACACACACACACACACACAGTCTGCTGCACATCCCCTGCTATACATATCACCTGTAAGGCACACACCTGCTCTACACACTGCACCACACACTTTACACACATACTGCCTTACACGTGGCACACAGGGCCCCCACACCACACAGAGGGCACACAATCATCTGCTGTACCCATGACCATAAGGCTAACGCTGCCACCTGCACCCAGAGCCCTCAGAGCCAGACCCCCAGGACAAAGTCAGAAACAGCTCCTCTGTGCCCTCAGCCTTTCCCCCGCCACTTCTCCCTCCTTCTTGACCCTTCTAGAACCTACTCCAGTCAGCAGGGCCCTGCCACACCTCTGTGTCTGGCCTGCGGGGCTTTCCTGGCCACTGTCCTGCCTGGCCTGGACCCCACTGGCCCGGATGAATCTGTGACCTCCTAACTGAGCTCCAAGACTCTCCCTCCCGCCTCCTCCTGGAGGGAAAGGCCAAGCAGCAAGGCCTGCCTCCCTTCCCCCTCTGCTCCCCCTCCCTCCAGAGAGAAAATGTCAGATTCCCTGTCTCAGTGGCAGCGGGCGGGTTGGAGGGGGGAGTGATTCAGCTGCCTCAAGAGTGCGGAGTGAGAAGAGCTTTTCCTGCCATTACCCAGCGAGGGAGAGGCTAGCTCGCTAATGGCTTCAATTACCACTCAGACAGGAACGCTGGGCGGCGGGCTCTGCACTCCTCACAGCCCAGGACGGGCTCGGCCCCAGCCAACTTGTGCTGCTGAGCAGCCGCCTGGGCATCACAGGGCAGTGGGGACTCTACCGGGGAGCTGGGTGCAAAGGCCGTGATCAGGGAGCTCCCAGAAGCACCAGTGGAGCAGAGTGTGAGGGAAGCTGGGCCAGATGCGGAGCAAGGCGGGCAGGGGGCACGGGGCCAACTTGAAGGCACGAGCTCCCTTTCAGAGGGGCACCAACCCCTCACCAGAGCCGGGTCTCCCTGGGCAGCCCGGAGCCACCCCCTTAAAGAGCCCAGCTTGTGGTGATTGGCTCCAGCCCAAAGCGCCAGTCATTGCTACACACACCCGGCTTGGGCTTTCGGGCTTTCCTGGCTGGCACAGACACTCAGGAGGGCCGGGGCGGGGCGAGTGGCGAGTGGCGGGGCAGTCACAGTCTGGGCTGCTTTCCTCTGGCCCCACCCCCTGGCACCTTTGAGGCCTCCCAATCCACTCCTCTCTGCCAAGCCTAGAGCTGGTCAAGGTTACACAGACCAACGCGGTAAGTCAGCATTTTGTCTTCCGGGTGCTGTGTTTCAGGAGCAGGAGGGGCTCGTGAAGGCCCACAGGGACCTGCCTCACTCTCCAACATCATCAGACACCTCTCCTACTCCAGAAGCACACACCTACCCCAGACCCTGCTAAAGAAACCCTGACCAAGAAGGGCCCCCTGGGACGGAGACCCTCTGCAAGTCTGAATCCCCCTCACCTCAGGCTCTGAAAGATCCTTCTCCTCCTCCTCCTCAATCCTTTCAAAGTTAAAGCTGCCCAGGGCAGTGGTGAGGGCAGGAGAGTGCCCACAGAGGACCTGTGGGGAGAGTCGGGCCAGAGCTGGGGCAAAGGGGGCACTTCTCTTTCAACACTAACAAGGAGGCCCTTTCCCCAATATGAGAGCCTGAGAAGATGCCCTCTGGGGCAGGAACCAGAGTTTGGCCCTTCGGTCATTTCCCAAGTGCCAGGGCCAGGCTGATGGCTCACTGCTGGAGCAGACACCAACAGAAGGGAGGGCAGTGTTGGAATACTTGGCCTCAGGTCATGATTGGGGAACCTTAGATCAGGGGTGGCCAGGTCAGAACACTGAGCAATCAGTGATCCTGGCCCCGGGCCTGTCCTCTGGGCCCCCGCCCCATAGGCATGTACCACCCATGGGAGTAAAAGGTAGGAGCTGCACCACCAGATAAAGCCAGGCAGCACAGAAGCCAGGCACCGCCAGCTCAGCTGCCTGGACCCCAGGATGTGCAGCTTCTAGCCCAACATTCCAGCAGCTACCGTTCATGTGGAATCCTGTGAAATGCTTAACTACATCATCTGTGACCCTCCCAACCAGCTTGGATGCTGGGTAGGGTATCTCTATTTACAGGTGGAACAAGTGAGGCTCAGAGGTATAGTTATTTTCCCAAAGTCACGAGGTGAGAGACGTCAGAGCCCCTCTCTTAACCACTGTCTTCCACTGCCCCTCGAAGGGTGAGGCCCAGCCCTGCCTCACAGGAGGCACACAGACCAAAGGAATTACTGAATGGATGCGTGTGTGAACCCATAAAGCCACAGCGTAAAAATGGCCAATGCGAAAAGATGCTCAACTGCTCTTGTAATCAAAGAAATGCAAATTAAATTGAGATGCCATTTTTTTGCCTATTAACTTGGCAAAGATTTTTTTTTTAATGATAATTCCCACTGCTGGTAAGAATGTGCAGAAAAGAGGCCCCTTCTGACCTGCTTGGTGGGAGTGTAAACTGACACAATCTTCGGGAAATATTGAAAACCTGAGAAACGAATGTGCCATTTTGATCCAGCAATTCCAGTTCCATGAATGCAGAATAAGGAAATAATCAGGAAGGGGAACACATCTTATCTGCAAGGACGTGTAGAGCACCTTATTTGTAAAAGCAAAAACCTGGGAACACCATGTGTGTCCAACAATAAGGGAATGGCTAAGTAAATGAGGGTACTTCCATGTGACACTTACCCACAGCCATTAAAAATAATGATGCAGAAGAATACTTAATGAAGAGGAAGGTGTTCACGATAGGTTTCTTTATAAGGCAGTCTGCAAATCATTGGGCAGAATGCGATCCCATTTTTGCATGCACAGAGAACGGACTATGTTAATAGCAGAGGTAAGGTAACAGGTGATTTTTATTTTTTCCTGTGCACTATTTTATGCTTATCAAGTATTCAATAGTGAACAGATAATGTCATTGTAATTTTTTTTTTAAAAAAGCAACAATTAATACTATATTTTGAAAATACATGCAGACACAGTCAAACTGATGAATCCATGGTGGCTGGGGGCTGATCATGGCTTCCTATGTCCCCAGGAAAGTGCTAAAGTGTTCTTCCCCTCTTCTCTCTGTGCCCTCCAGCTCCACACACCATCGAAGAAGCTCCACTCTCTCCTGCCTCTGGGCCTTGGCACATGCTGATGCTGTTCTTCCTGCCTACCCACCTCAAATCCCACTTCCCCTCAGGAGTCAGCTTAGACAGCAGCTCCCTCTTCCCTGTGCTCCCCCAGCCCCCTGGGCTGTCCCACAGCACTTATTGGAGATTGAAGTTTAGAGGGCCTGGTCAGAAGACCCTCTGAATACAAGGCAGCATTAGGGAATGTTTGTGAATGAATGGAGGAGCCATCAAGGCAGAGAAGACACTAAAATCCACACATGGCCCCAATCCCCACCTAGGGCCCTTGCAACAGGAACACAGCTCTCTGAAGCCCACGGGAAAATCTGATCCACTGCGAAGAGCCATGTAACCCAAGCGATACACAGCTGTAGCCCACACTTCAAGTCAGACCCTAGACCCCCCCCAGATAAATGCCCATCTCAGCAGAATACAAAGACACTAGGCACACAGCCTCCGCACAAGCCGAACAATCCGGGCCAGATCCAGCAACCGTCCCTGTCCACTGCTCAACCACTGAATGTCCAGTTCTCCTTCCTCCCAACCTAGACAGGGCAGGGGCAGTGCGGGCTGGCTGGCTGGCTGGTTCTTCCCAGACATCCGTCGACCCACCCACCATGCCATGTCCTTCCACAGCACTTACCTTCCAGCACCGAGAGCTTGGCACTCGTGTTGATCTCTCCCAGACTGTTAGTGGCCGTGCACTCATAGATGGCTTCATCTCGCTGCACCCGTAACGGCTGGATCCGCAGCACAGACCCGGCCCCATCATCAAACTCAATTACCTGTCAGAGGACAGACGCTTGGTCACAACTTGCTCTGGGCCAGCCATCCTCCTGCCTCCAAAAAGCCCCCAGAGACAGAGATCGCGGGAAGCAAATGTGGGACCAGACGCTGCAGTAGGCAGACCCTGAGCCCGATCTGACACCTCCCGCCCGAGGACGTACCTCAAAGCGCTGGGAGCTGACTTTCTTCCCCTTCTTCATCCATGTGATACGCGGCTTGGGTTCCCCCGTGGCTTGGCACACGAAGGAGGCCACCCCTCCCGACAGCCCAGTCTGGTCCTCAGGGACCTTAACGAAGACAGGTTTGCCTGGAGAGATGGAGACACCAAGTCAGCACAAGGCAGTCACTACAGACATGGCCAACACTAGGTGGCAGTCATGGGGATGGGGTCGTGGCAAAAGAGACCTACAGAAGAAATAACGGTAACACCTAACCCTTATGCAGTGCTATGTGCCGGGCACACTTCAGACAGCTGTAGGCATATAAGGTGGGTGCTATAATTACCTCTGCTTCTAAAGAAGAAAAATAAGGCACAGAGAGGTTAAGGGATCTGCCCAATGTCACACAGCAGGTGAGTGATGGAGCTGAGATTTGAACTCAGGTATCCTGAGTCTGGAGTCCATGCTTTAACTACTACACATCTGTCTCCCATCCCCCCATCCATTCCAAGCTCTAGGACAAAGGCATGCTGAGAACTGCTAGGAACAACCCCAGCATCTCCCCCAGATTTGTTTCTCCCACACTGCTTTCCCCCTCAGTGAGGGTACCTTCATCTTCCCCAAGGCTCAAGTGAGAAACCATGACTCCTCTCCTCCGGCCCCCACATACCAGCAGTCCCAGAGGTCTAGACATTCCACCTCCTAAGTGTCTCTGGACGTTTTCCCAGGTGAATGCTTTGCTGTAAATCTGCCCCCTCACCCTGCCCCCACTGATAGGATTATTGCCTTCTGACAGCCTGGATGTCTCCCCAAAGTGTCCACAGGGAGGCGGGGAGGCAGAGAGAGGAGGGGGTCCAGCCCCTGTACTGCCATGCCCACATCACCAGGAGCCCACCTGGAGCACCAGTTCCCTGTGAACCCCACCACCCAGGGTCACAGGACCAGAGAAACCCGGCCCTCACTAAGACATAGCAACACCTCGTTAATCCTGACAGAGGATCCATTTCCTATTAATCAGGCCAATGAACAGCTCCAGGAAGGCTAATACCGTGGGAAATGACCTTTCAGTCCACCTGCTCAGTGTGGGTGCATCCAGGCTTGGCCGGGTCCCTGGCACCGAAACGTGTGTGTGTGTGTGTGCAATGGCGACAGTACTTCGCTAAGCACCCATGCTGCACCAGGTACTTTATCTCACTTAGTCCTTCATCATTATTACCCCCAATTACAGACTCAGAAAGGTCAAGTCACTTGTCCAAGGTCACACAGCCAACGAGTGGCACATCCGAGACTGGAATTCAAGCCTGTGTGATTCCACAGCACCAGGCACAAACCGCTCATGGTATTGGTGGGGGCTCATCAAGAGCAGGGTCAGTGGCGTGGTGGGGGCCCAAGCCAGACCAAAGAAGGCCGAGGCGGGAGTGTGAGGTGAAGAAGAGAGGAGTTAAGTGACCGTGTAAACAAGACGGGCTGTGAACGGGGAAGATAAAGAAAATATGGCACCTGGAGAGCCTGAGGGTTGGAGATTTTTTACATTTTTTCTTTTCTAAGAAGTTAAAGACAATGTTTAAATGCTGATGGGAAGAAGCCAGCAGAGAGGAAGAGGGTGCCAATCCAGTGGAGAGAGGAGGGACAGCAGATGGGGCAGGTCCCCGAGGAGGGGAGGGTTCAGGGGGAGCACAGGGGTCAGGAGTGAAGCTGCAGGTACAGAGAGTAAGGGGGGCTTAGCCTTGCGGGGAGCAGGGAGGAACCCATCTTACTGAGCGCCCCAGGGCCCAGTGGGCTCCAGAGGCTTTATGTAATTACTGAGCCAACCACGTTTTCTGAGCCTCCATGTTCTCATCTGCACAATGGTGCTGGTGACAGGGTCTGCGCAGATGAAATGTGATGCCTGTACACTGCTCCCACAGGCTCCGCACGCGGTGGGCCGTGCGTGAGGGCGGCCCTTAGCACTGTAAGTCTTAAAACAATCCCAGGAGGTAGGTTGTATTATCATCCCCATTTCTAAAACGGAGACTCGGGAGGTTAAGTAAAGGACAAATCACAGAGTGATTTGGGGGTAGAGCCAGGGTTGGATCTGGAGTTCCGAATCCTCAAGTCAGGGACTCACCCAACTGCTCTCGAAGGAGCTGGAGGAGCCAGGCACAGCCTCGCTGGGGAAACACACAAGCCTGCTGGGGGCCAGAGTGCCATGGGGACAACACCAAGGTTCAGGAAGCCTGTCTGCCCCCCCTTCTCCCGGCTGTCCTGTGAAGGAGGCTAAGGACGCCCCCAGTCTGCAGTCATCTGGTCGGCCTGTCTCTTTCAGATAGGTCCTCAGGACTCATTCAGATGGGTGACAGGACTGTCCACCCAGGCTCCATGGGGAGGAGGGGGGACGACCTCCTGTCCATCGCTACACACACTGTGCACCCTTCCTCACGCCTGAGAACCTCCAGACCGTCCTCCTCTCCTCCTGCGCTGCCACCACCTTGGCCCAAGCACCCTTTCCCCTAATTGGACCTTCCACCAACCTAACAGGCAGTGTTCCTGCCTCTAGTCTTGCCCCCTCCAGCCTGTTCCTCATTCAGCAGCCAGGGTGAACTTACAGCCTCTCTTCCCTGATCAAAACTTTCCAAAGGCCTCCCGCTGCTCTCAAAACAAAGTCTAAACTAGCATGGCAGTCAGAGCCCTGACAGGCCTGACCCCAGAGCCCTGGCTTCCCATCCCCTGGGTAAGCAACCCGCGGCCTCAGGGCCGTTGCATAGGCTGGTTCTCTTCCACAAACCTCTTTACCCACTAACGCCTATTTGCCTTTCTGAACTCAATTTAAAACTCATTTCCTCAGGAAATGTTCTTCGGTCCCCCTGTCATCGTCCCCACCTCCATGCGCTCAGTTCCTGGTTTAAAGATCTCTGGTCATTCCACCTGCCTCTCTCATAGCACTGCTCCTGTGTGTGTGGTGTACGTGTGTAAGGTTATCACTTTTTCCACATTTTGGGGAGTATTTGAGTCATAGCTGCTTCCTCACCTAGGACAATAGCCCTGGGCAGGGCAGACACCATGCCTCCCTTGCCTTCTGTCCTGTTGCAGTGCCCGACCCAGTTCCTGGCATGCAGGGGTGCGGAACAAGTGAAGAGGCAACAGACAAGAGGAGGCCTGCGGAGGATGGAGTCTGCAGCCCCTCACACACCAGGGGGAAGCCCCCTCCACCAGGGAGGGAAGCCCGGGTAGGAACCCTCAAACCCTCCGAGGCTCCAGTCTCAACGAGTCTGCACAGAAACTGGAGCTGGAACCTG
>NW_006289819.1:2868159-2886400 GCF_000327345.1 Myotis davidii | reverse complement strand
CCAGAATGGCCAGGCAGGTGTGCCTGGGGGCGGGGCAGGGCCTCAGCACCAAACAAAGAACCAGAAACTGGGGGAGTGGCTCTCAGACAGGTATGGGTCAGGAGAAAGCAAGAAGGGGAAAGGCCTTAGTACTGTGTGGAGGCTGGACTGGGCCCAAGGCCTGGGGCACGTAGGAGGCAGAACACCCCTTGGAGTCTGGAGTGGGGCCAGTGCCCCACCTGGCCACCCACCCACCCACCCACCAGAGTTTGGCAAGACTAGCAGAGCAGCCCAAGCCTCAGGCAGCCCAGGGGGCAGGTCCCTCCCCTCAGTCTGGCCCAGCTCTGGTTTTCCTCAACACCCTCAAGTGCCCCCCACCTGAAGGCACCTCACACAGCACAGGAGCCAAACCAAACTCCAGCTCACCCTCGTCCCAAAGCCCTGCCAAGCCCTCGCCCCTTTTGTTCACCGGTCAGACCTGTGAGTAGGTAGCAGAAACTTGACAATGTCTCTCCCCAGCTTCAAACCCTGTGCCTATCTCCCCACTCTCTTCCCCACACTTGCTCCTGCTAACCTCCCTCTCCAGGCTCACCTATTTTGACTCTTTCAAAAAAACAGCATCTACCATGGGCCACGCACTGTTCTGGAACACAGCTCAGCCCCCCGCCCAGGCCTGCTCCGACAGGCCAGGCCCGTGGGCACCTCCTTGTCTTTGTGTGTGCCCTGCCCCTCTCGGGCGTCCCACCCCCCAAGCCTGTGGGAGCCTGTTCAGCATCCAGAAACCCTTGGGCTGCTGAGACCATGCAAGGTGGGAGAGAGGAAACGGTGGGCTGGCCTAGTAGTGGGTGGGCACCCCCCCGCCCCCAGGGTCCGGCCCTGGGGACAGCCAAACTGGGCCCCTCCAAGGCTCCTCCACCGAGACTCGCTGCTATTTTGTGCCTTCCCTGCGGAGTACCCATGCACACTACACAAACAGCACACGGAAGCGGAGAGCAGACACGCAGTAGCGAGGGACTGCCAGGCAGGGGAGGGAGCTCCTGGAGAGGTGATTTCCCAAGGCCCCGAACCGCCTAATGAGCTGGGGACTCATTAGTCCTGGCTCCGGTGACCGCCCCTGCCCCCCACCCAGGAAGCAGGCTCAAAGACAACCCTGGGTTCTTGGGGACACATAGGGAGCCCTAGGTCATGGTCTCCGACAGGGGAAGTACATACTACGTGCCAGGTGCCTTGAACAGGTGACCTCGGTTAACCTGTTCAGTGATTACCCTCGTTGCGCAATAGGAAAACAGGCCCTGAGAGAGAAAACCGCCTGCTGGAAGTCCCACAGAGGGCAGAGTCTAGACGGGAGTCCAGGTCTTCGCTACCCGTAAGGACAGGTGGGAGGCACTGCAGAGCTGCGTGCAGCACCCTGCATGCTCCAGCTCCACAGGCTCTGGGGGGCGGGGGATGATATGACAGACACATCCTCAGCTACTCAGACCCTGGTCCCCACCCACCACCTACCCCTCCAGCCATCAGGCATCGACTCTTGGCGCCTAAGATTCCAAGTAACTGAGCCATAACCAGGTTCCCTGCATCCCTGTCTATCCCACGAGGTCTGGGGACACAAGGGGCATGGTTCTCACTATGGCTCTCCCATCAGCTCCATGGAGAAGCCCAGGCCCACCAGCGCTTCTTCCCCCAATCTCATCTCATTATGTGATACCCCCATTAGCAAATGCCCACTCACCCTGCAGGGGCTCCCCCTCTTCCAGGAAGTCTCCCAACCCTCCTCCCAAGATCCTTAGGTCACTGCCTCTGTGCCCAGCCAGGTCACAGCACCCGCAGTAGTAACCCTCTCTGCAGGTTCCGAAGGCAGGCCTGTGTGGATGCTTCCCGCCCGGCACCTGACCTGCATGGCATATGAGCAGAAACCTCCTCCTGCTCAGGACCACCTCTGGCCCCACAGCCTCCCCTTGAGAAGCTGGGGGAACTGCCCAAGCCCCAGGTGCCCAGGTCTCCATTGGATCTGACGAGGCATTGATGCTGGGGCCTCTGGGCTACCTCTGGCAGCTGCTTCTCCACCTCCCTTCCCTTGGCTCCCCTCAGAGGCCAGGGCCCCCATTCATTTGTCTCGTTAAGAGTCCTATAGAAACACATTTGTCCGCTCCACGCTTCACTGCTCCGGTCGTCAATTCTCTGGGGTGCTTGCCCTACCTTTTGTGGCAGCCCTGCCCACGTTTGCGGCTCGCCCCTGGCTAGAAGTCTCCCAAGCCCAGCTCAAGCCTGGCCACAGCAGGGGGACAGATCCAGAAGTGTGTGCAGTAGAAGGCAGGCCTGGAAGACAGACCCTGCCTCCCCGGTCAGGTCACCACGGCCCAGCCCAGGCCCATCTCATGGTTCTCTGCCTGGGAGCAGAGCCCAATTCATCTATTTCAGGGTCTCTGGCTGGTTCCTACATTCAAGACCCTGACCTCTGGTTCTTAAGGGACCAGCGTGAAGGTTTTGTTGACTCTGCTCTAAAAACTGTTCTGCTCTGCACCAATTCCTACTGGGGGTCCAGGCCTAACCCACCCCTTCATTCACCAGGATCTGAGCTGGACATGGCCTGATCCCTCAGAGCTCACAGTCCAATAGGACAGGCAGACCCAAAGCAGAGAGTCACAATCATGCAATCTGAGGGGAGCACAAAGGACGAGCACATGGAGGAAGTGATGGCTCCAGGTGAGCAGGAACTGGTCAGGGAAGGGGATGGGGAGCAGTGTCCCAAGCAGAGGAAACAAGAGGAACAGAGGCCTGGGGAGAACTGAGCACTGAGCGAGGTCAGCATGGGGGGAGGAGGATGTGGGAGGGGAGCGTCCAGACTGCAGGATAAGGTTGGCAGATACTTGACAATGCAGGGCCTAACGAAGAGCTGAGACCCTTAGGCTTGATCCTGAAGGCAACAGAGAGGGGAGTGAGGGGTTTTATTATTATTTTTAAATATATTTTTATTGGCTTCAGAGAGGAAGGGAGAGAGAGAGAAACATCAATGATGAGAATCATTGATTGGCTAGAGCCCGCAACCCGGGCATGTGCCCTTGACTGGAATCGAACCCGGGACCCTTTAGTCCGCAGGCCAATGTTCTATCTACTGAGCCAAACCAGCTAGGGCACAGGTGTGTACTTCTGAAATAAAAACAGATGTGTGCTTCTGCAGACTCAATCTATCCACTGAGCCAAACCAGCTAGGGCAGTGAGGGGTTTTAAACTGGGGGTGGGGGGGGGATGGGAGGGTGACATGATTAAACTTTCATTTTGCAACGTGACTCTTACCAGCTAGGGCAGTGAGGGGTTTTAAACTGGGGGTGGGGGGGGGTGGGAGGGTGACATGATTAAACTTTCATTTTGCAACGTGACTCTTACTTTGGAATGAAGAATGGATTATGAGAAAAGAGAGAGGAGAGCCCAAACCAGAGCTGAGGGTGGCTTGGGTGAAGGGAGCAGAGAGAGAAATGGATGCATTCCAGAGATATTTAGAAGGCAGAAAAAACAGAACTTGGTGATGGATTAGGTGTGGGGTATGAGAGGGAGGAGGCTCGGAGGAGGCCGAGGTTTCTGACTTGGGTGGCTGGGTGGGTGGTAATGCCATGCACCAGGAGAGAAAACACAGGAAGACGAGCAGGTTTGGGGGGATGAGAGTGAGGGGTACAGGCTGGGGCATGTTGGGTCTGAAGCAGGGGGAGAAGCAGTTATTCTCCCAGGATGTGTTGACTCCGAAAGCCCAGCTGGGCGGTCCTCCCTCTGCCTTCACGCTCCCTGTCTGAAGGCCCTGAGTGTGTCCAGGGTGGGGGAGGGAGAGCAATGTCCAAGGGCCACAGTGTCCAAGGGCTACTGACCACACCTAAGTCTTGACAAGCCTTCGCCTCCCTGCCAATGCGGGAGACACCTGATGACTTTTACCCCAACCTGCCCCTACAGGCTCAAGCAGCCTCCAACCACCCCCAATCCCCACCCGACTCCGGCTTGTCCAGCCCTCTCACTGCCTGCCCCTCAGTGCTCCCATTACCCCTCATCCCCACGCCCTGGGAGGAATACCTCCCCTCCCTCTTGCCCTTCTAGCCCCACCAGGGAGGACAAAGGGCAGGAGCTCCAGTCCAACCCCTCTCCAGATCTGGTCCTGAATAATTAATGAGCCATTAGGAGAAAGGGACTGTGTGGAGCAAGGAGAGAGATCTTTGCCTAGCGACTTGGAGAGGGGGGTGTGGAAAACCCTATGGCCTGCTGACCCCTGGGTTGGCCCTGAGCCACCTCTGGGCTCAGAACAGGCTGGGAACAGCCCCTTCCCCCAGGGACCTTGGCTCCGACCTCGCCCCTCCCCCTCAGTGTGCAGATTGGCTAAATCCGCCCCGTGCCCCGCCTCCCACCAGTAACCAAGCAATGGTAACCATGGTGACGGGGCGGCCAGTCTCGTAGTGCCAGGCAGGGGGAAGGGCGGCAGGAAAGGGATGAAAGTTCGGAGTTGGATCTGAGCAGGGGACAGTCCCACCTCCCCCAACACACACACAGGGGTGCTGGAGCCCAGCTGCCTCCTGGGCAAGTGCAGAGGGCTGGGGAGAGGGAGATGCCCCTTTGTCTTGAAGATTCAGGGGAGAGGGAAGGAGGGGCTCAGTGTCTCCACACCTCAATCTCCAGGGTCCAGCCCAGGGAAGAGCTATAATGGCTCTGCCTTCTGAGCCCTCTCCGTATCTGTGGATACAAGTGGCATTCCGTGGTCATTCACATTCCTGGTGCAGCACCCCCCCATTCCCACGCCAACCCCCGACATGGCTCACGCTGTGCCTTCTGCACATATTTGCAGTGGCGGACACAATACACGCCTGAGCATGTCACCCAATGACCACATGAATTTTGGACATGTCGTACCGTCAGCCCATAAAACAGGATAACACTCAGACATGCCCAATCCTGCAGTGCCTTAAGGGACATGTGGCATTCCACAGGATGCTCCCAGAAGCATGAATGGGGGCTCTCCGTGAGGGGTTCTCTAGGACAGAAGGTCTGGAGGGGTAGCTAGCCATCCTGTCTTTCTTAGTAGCTGGTCCTGCCCCCATCCCAGAGTCCTGCTAGGAGGGACACCACCTTTTGAGCTGGGAGAGCCCACACCTTGAAGGGTCAGACTTACTGTCGCCATGGGCGCCCGCCACCAAACCAAGCATCACGAGTGCGGGCACAAGGGGCACCATCCTTCTCCTTGGTGCTGGTTCAGGGGCCATCCAGAGCTCCAGTGCCACGGCCAGCCACAGCCCAGGACAATCTACCTGTGATGGAGAGAAGGGCAAGCTAATCAACCAAAGGACTTATATGCAAGCATATAGGCCTAACCAATGGACACAGACAACAGGGGGGTGAGGGCATGAGTGGGGGGGTAGGGGGTAACATGGGGATAAGGACACATATGTAATAACTTAATCAATAAAAAAAGAGAGAGAGAGAAGGGCAAGCTAGTTAGTTGTTATCCACCAATGTCCCTATTGCCCACCCATGCCACCTCCTGGCCTTACCACCCAGACACCCGCTCATCTTCACTGACCATCCAGAGCCCAATTCAACAGATCCCCCCTTGTACTATTCAATGATCACCTTCTGACCCCTGTGACCACCTAGGCTTCTCACTGACCCTCCAGTGACCCCCCCCCCCAAAAAAAAATAGCCCAATAGTCACACTATAGGGAGAGAGTGTAAGAGGCCTTCAGGTCATTCTCTAAACCTGAATAGGGGGCAGGGACACTCCACCCCAGATCCTGCCTTCCCAACTGGCCTCCATAAGGGTCAGGGGCAGAGAAACGAGGTCAGAGATACAGAGACTACACAAAACAAGACAGAGACAGAGATCAGGGAGAAGTTAGCAGACCCATACAGGCTAGGGACTCCAGAGCCCCTGGGGCACCCTGTTCCCCCTCCTGTCTCAGCAGGGAGGGAACAGGCAGGAGGCCAGACCCCACATGCTGAGTGCAGACCTGAGCACAAACTTGATAGTGGCTGATAGGATCCAGGAATCAGAGGCTTGAAGTCAGAGCCACAACCTGTCCAGGTTCGCCAGGACACGCTCTTGACAAGTTGCAGCTGCCCACCTGGCTACCCCCATCCTACCAATTCCCATGGCACCTTCCCATTCCAATGGGAAACTATACGGAGGCCCTAGTGGCCAGGGATGGGGGTGCTGAACCCTAGATTCAACCCACACCTCCTCTGCTCTTGTCCCAGCAGGGATATGGGCAAACTTCACAGAGCCACAGGCTCCAAAGTGTCACCCACACAGACAGGCACCTGTGCATGGGGAAGATCACATTTGGGCCGACTAAATGCCTCCAGGCCTTTGCTCACACCAGGAAGTACAGATGCACTGCGTCCATGGCCCAGCCCCAATGGGGAACTCCTGAGGGTCTCTTCCATGTCCCCACATGGAGGGCTTCAGGGGATTCAGTGACCACCAGCTTTGTTTCTACTTTCCTCCGGGCAGGGGCTGGCACATAAGTCCCTCACTGATGCTCTAAAAATGCCACCAGACACAGAGGGCGAGTGAGTGATAGTGAACATACCTCATGGCCCTACAGTGGTATGCACTGACTCTGGTGGGAGAGTTGTGACCACAGTTGACCCACAATAAGAAAATTTGCAAGGAGGTGACAGGACTATAGGGAGAGAGTATAAGAGGCCTTCAAAGAGGTGAACACGAAAGGACAGGGCTCAAAGATGGCTCTACTCCTTCCTAGAACTTGAATCCTAGTCTCAAGTGAGAAAGTCAAAGGTCATGAGATCAGAGGGCAGTAGGTGAGCAAAGGGGCTGGGACAAAGCAAGCAGGACTCTGAAGTGGAGCGGGCTGAACACAAAGGGAAATGGGTGGGAGATGTCCCTTGTCCTGAATCTTGCCAGAAGTCTGAGATAGGAGCTGAGCTGTGAAAGTAGGTTGAAAGGGGTATATGGGCATCCAGCCCCATCTATATAACACGTGGGGTTCTGCTCAATGATCACAGAGCTCAGGTGGCTGAGACCAGGAGAGGGAGCCCCCACAATTATGCCCTCCCTGCATGGCCATTTAGGGATGGAGGTCACATATCACAGAGCCCTGTCTGGGCTTGGTCATCATGGCGCTGTGTTCAGCGGTGCAGCCAACAACAGAATTCAACATCCCAGCAGACATCAGGAGGCGAAATGCCCTGTCAGGCTGACAAGCAGGTATGGTCCCGACACAACCTCCTGTAGTCCCTGGGATAGATATCATGGCTCACAGCTCAGTGGAGTGTTGCACCAAAAGACAGGGAGAGGGGCTTATACAGATGTCATGGGGGCAACAATACAACATTCAAAAGGTTTAACCTCAGGGAAAGCAGCCGGTGTGAACCCCCGCAGTGCAGATATCACAGGGACTCAACCCTGAGGAACAACATCCTGGGAGCATAGCTCCTTGGTTCGGACATAAAGGGGATGAAACTACATAAAACACATATTATGGAGGTACAATTACACAGCACAGTCACCCTGAAATGTAACTCCCCAATGTAATTATCACAGAGGCTTAATCCTCTGTAGCTGCCTTGGTGCACACAGCAATGTAACACCCAGGTGCAGACATCAGAGGTAGTTGTCTGGTCCAGACATCAACATAGTGTAGGGGTTCCACACATCATGGGAGTGCAGCTGCCTGGTAGACATTACAGTTGTATTACTCTCCAGTGCTTTATCGTAGAGGTGTCACCCATTATAGACTGAAAGGGTTCTATGTCCATAACACAGCCACCATGGGGATATAACACAGAGCAGACAGCACGAGGGACAATGTTGGATGAGATTCTGACCATGGTGTCAGAGAACCTGGGCTTCTGGTAACCTCAGCTGGATGTGACAAAAGACAAGTGGCTCTTACTTGGGGACTCTAGGACCCCCTGTGTTTCTGGGTCTAGGGTATTCGTGACACTGTTCAGGTCCAGAAAGCAGAACAGACAAAGGTGGAGAAGTTGAAAAGACATTTCCTCCCCAGAGAGCTCTTCCAGGGGCCCATGGACACAGGGACATGGCTGCCCAGAGAGAGCGGAGGTACGGGGACACACAAACACAGACACTTTCTCAGGGAACTCAGGCAACCATGTAGCTGTCCGAAGCAGGGCCTCTCCCTCACCAGCTCCTGGCATGAGCAAGCTGCCCTCCCGTCCCAGATTCTGGGCACAGAGCCTGTCCCGTGTCAGGTGGTGCAGGCCACTCCCAGCTCTGGGGCCTCCTCGTCAAGAGTCCCGACCCCTGGGCGGCCCCCGCTCCAGAGTGCTCAGGGTCACCTGTGGGAAAAAGGTGGGCGAGGAGCAGGGAGGGGACGATGCCAGCCGTGCTGGGGTTGCAGAGAATCCGGCGTGACAGTGTTAAGAGCAGGGCGTCCACTTTCGCCACCACGGCTGGGTGAGTCTGGGCTTTTAACACCTGAGATGAAACAAGGCCTGAACATTTGTACACTCAGGCGCATCTCTGAACTGCACTGTGGACCATCGGTTCTAACGAACTGACATGGACAGGAAAACAAACTCCACACTGTATGATGCTGCAGAATATAATTAAATGTAATTTTCCTACATTCAGAATGGCTTTTAATATACAATATACCCTTTTTCTTTGCTGTCAGTGTGAAACTGCCAACTGCCCTTTCTTGGGAAGAACTGTCCTTTATTTTCAAATTTTGTCCTTGGTGTTAAAATGTCCTTTCTGGTATGAAATGATGGTGGTAGCAGATAGCAGTTTTTTTTTTTTTAAAAAAAAATAATGTCTTTATTTGGCAAAATAAAAAATTGCCAACCCCATGTCAGGCCCCCAAGTGCTTTTGGAAACTGTACTGGTTTGTGAAATCAAAGACCCTGGGAGTCACTTCTCTGAGGGAAAAGGGAGGAGGGAGCAGGCACCACACCAAGCCACGGGACTCAATACAATCGTCATGGAAATGCATGTTACACAGAGGTCATGTCACCTTCATGCAGCCCAACCTAGCCACCCTTGTCAGCCTTAGAGCCCCACCCCCGGGGGCCCTGTGATGCCAGAAATGGGGGGGGTTTCCCTGGCTGGAGCACAGAGGGGATCATTCTGACCTCCTCGTGAATACGCAAACACAGATTGATTTGTTTCCCTTCGGCACGTGTTGTTATTCACAAATATTAATTAATCTCCAAATACCACCTGTTCCTTCAGTCGCCTCCCCAGGCCGGAATCCTGGTTCCCAGGAGGCCGGGGCCCCAAAATGGACATCAGCAGAAGGAGGGGTCTCCAGGGCCCCAGAGAGCGCCGGCCACAGGGAGAGGCTGGTGTTAGAGCAAGAGGAGCCTGAGGGCAGCGAGAGCTGGAAGCTGTTCATCTTCTAATCAGCGGGCAGCTAACCGAGCCCTTTTGTCACGTCCTGGACAGTTCACCGCGTGGCACTGCAGCAGCGGCCACGGAGGCGGAAACAGGCTTGTTACACTTGGGAAGGGGAAACCAACATGTTTCCAACTCTCACCAAACCAACCGCCGAATTATGACCGGAATAAATCACAGGCTCAGGCGGGACCCCAGCCCTGGGGAAGGAGGCAGCCGACAGCAGGCTGCCTGTCTCTCTTCCAGCCAGCTGGCCTGTCATCGAGCGCAGCCACAGCCCGCCTGCCCGCCCACAGCTGGGCCCCTCAGCCTCCCGGGCTCCCCTGGGAGTGGAGGGGGGGTGAGAAAGAGTGGCCAGAGTCTGGGGGGGGGGGGCAGGGAGAGAGGAGGAGGGCAGAAGGTCCAGCAGAGGCGTAGCTCTGGGGGCAGACCCGAGGGACCAGCAGAGGCACCTTCCTGCAGCCATAATCCCAAGCCACCAGCCCTCAGCCTCCCTCCGCAGGGGAGTGGAGCCTCCCTTGGGGTAATGCTCACCCCTGTGGCTGCCCCGGGGCCTCTGCACTTGCTGCTCTCTCTACTGAGAAGAAGGCCCTTCTCCTGTCCCCACCTCCTCGCCTTCAGAACTCAGCTCAAGGGACCCGCCCATCACTAACTAGCTCCCTGGACTGGCCACCCCCAGTTTTCCAGGTTTGTACAGATTAGTAAAGGCAGCAAGAGGTGGTATCAATCCAGGGTGGTTCCATCCCCCGTGGGACATTACACAATGTCTGGAGACATTTGTCAACACTGAGGACAGGGGTGGGGGACAGGTGCTACTGGCATCTAGTGGGAAGAAGCAAGGGAGGCTGCTAGATATCCTACAGACATCCTGTAAGAGGCCAGCCTCCACAACAAAGGGTTATCTGGTCAATGTCAACAGTACTGAGGTTGAAAAACCCTGATGTGGACAGCACGATCTTTCACTGAGGTAGCCTAGCACCTGCCCTGGACCCTGCCCCAGAGCCCAGTCCACTACGAGCACCCTGGGCCCGTACCCAGGGAGGCCTCTGCCTGACTAAACGCTTATACCAGCTGTCCCTGGGCCCCAGGATCTCAGTGTACCTTCCCCTCACCCTCCAATCAGCACTGCCTCCAGAAACAGAGCTTTACAGGAACCCCACCTTCACACATGCCAGCAGCCAGTGGCCTCCCCAGAAGACAGGGGGTTTCACTTGCAGGCACCTTTTCTGGTAAGAGTGGGCTCCCAGGTAGGTAAGATCCATCATCTCAGAATGGACAGGTAAAGGGATGTAAGGTATTCCCACACCCACCCTTCCCGTCTGACCCTTCTCACCTGTGACAAGTCCTTCCTTGCTGCTGCTTCTCAATAACCTCAATGTCCATCTCACCGCACAGGACCTGGCCCTGGCAGATGCCCAATACACGCTCACTCCCTCCCCTGCCCAGGCCAGACCCCTCTCTTCCATGCCCTCTCCCTTCGGCTGAACTGTGCAGAACTGTTCAGTGAGCCCTGCTGGGCCCTGAGCCAGGAGGCAAGATGATGAACAAGACAGTCTTAGGCTCTGCCTTCAAGCTCTCAGAGGATGGCTCGACAGAACTCATCCTCCCCCATCCCGCTCCTCCTCCAGGTCCCCATCTCAGTGACGGTGCCACTGTGACCCGGTCACCCAAGCCAACCAGTCCTCCTCAAATGCTCCCTTTTCCTCGTTCCACACACCCAGCGGGTCAAGAGCGGGTCAATACGTTTGAATCTGCCCTGCACCCATCCCAACCACCACGCCAGTAAGACCTTCACCACTGCCCTCTTTTTTAAAAAATCCTCACTCGAGGATACATTTATTGATTTTTAGAGAGAGAGAGAGGGCCATTGATGTGAGAAAAATTGATTGGTTGCCCCTGTACACGCCCCAACTGGGAATAGAACCCACAATCTAGGTATGTGCCCTGACCTTCCACAACCTTTTGGTGCACGGGATGACACTCCAAGCTACCTGGCCAGGGCAACCGCCTACCTTTTAAGTGGGCTTCATGCCTCTGGTCACTCCCTCCCAATCCATTGTGCACGCAAACCAATGGCCCCTTTTTAGCGCACTTTGCTTGGCTGCTTTATTTCACAGTAGACACAATGTTTCACAAGTAGACAAAAGGATGGGAAAATAGGTAGAGGAATGCACCAATGCTGCTTCTCTGCTCAAGAACCTTCAATGCCACCCTATCACCCTCAGCAAACAGTCCAGTCTTTAGCCCGACATCCAAGGCCCGTCATGCTCTGATTCCAACCGAACTCTCCAACCCACCCACTTGTGCTTCTAGCGGAAAGAAAGGAGAAGCGGACCTCAAGGAGACTAGGAATGAGGTGCTCCGATCCTATGGGTACCCTACTCCTCCTACCACAATCGACAGTTGAAGAGAACAGTCTTTTCTACAGAAACACGGTAAACGGAAAAGCGGAGATCCCAGGATGTCACCCAGAAGCCTATTTCACACCTGCAGCAGCCGACCAGCTGTGTATCAGTCCCCACCCACCTCCATCATCCATTCCGGTCAGAAACCTGGGCAGCATCCCTGACACCTCCCCTCCCTCATGCCCCACATTCAATCCTTCACCCTGTCCTATCTACTCCACCTCCCTCAGAGAACTCAAAACCCCTCTCTCCACCTCCATCACCGCCGCCCTGGTCCAGGCCTCCGTCGTCTCTCAGCCACACGCACACCCCGCACACTTTGGGCACACTCACCAGGTCTTTGCTTGCTCACACCAGTTACTCTTGGACAACCAGCACTCTTGGATAACCGAGGCCTCTGCTCCTTCCTGGAGAGAGTGGATAGAAGGAGAACATTAAGAATTTCCTCACAGCAGAATAACTACTGACACAGAAAGACATTCAAAAGTAACTGTTTATGCAGGGAGGGGAAAAAGCAGGTTATGGAATTGTTCCTGAAGGGAGATCCCCATTTAGTGACAATGCCCTCACTTCACGCATTCACTCGCTTATTCGATACTCCTGAGCACCTACTATGTGCCAGACTTGCTCCCAGCCACCCGGGATACAGCTGTAAACAACACAGCCCAAGTCCCTGGCTTCAGTAGTAAAACTGTGTCCAAACTCCCCGGCATAACCATCCAGCCAGTGGAGCAGCTGGCGAGGCCCCCCTCTACAGCACTACCTGCCCATGTGCCCTTCCCTCCCACCAGCCAAATGCAAGAGCTTCCTCTTCTGATCCTCAGATGTGCCACGTTTCTTCCAATCTCCCAGCCTATGCCACTGCCAGGAACACACTAGGCATGTTTTTCCAGCCAATTACTCCTCAGATCTCAGGGCCAATGGTCCTTTCTCACATGATGTCCTAGACTACATGCTGGGCCTGGCCTTGAAGCAGTGACCACAAATGTGATGATGTATTTATTTACACATTTTCTGAGTGGCCGCTGAGTCACACCCCTAAGCTGGGTGTGTGCCCGGTCCAGCTCTGTATCCCCAATACCCAGCAGAGAGCTGGCACATAGTAGGTGCTCCATCCAGGTCTGCTGAATGAGTGGATGAATGCATGAATGAGTTCACAGAAAACAGGCCAGCTTCGAAGAACCACACCAGCGTACATGCAGCCTTCAAAGAAGCTTTAGAAACAATATTTATTTTTGACTTTCTGCTTCTCTATAATTTTTAAAATGAAGGCGTGCCCTGGATGCCTCCTCCGCTGGCACACATAGAGCAACAAAGCCCGGCCCCTTCCTTCTAGAACCATTACTGAGCCTCCACCAGTGTGGGCACCATCCTGGGTGGGGGTAAGGGCCAGGCACGCCCACTCCATCTCATCACCACCTCACCACAGCTCGGCGACTTGGCACTGCTGGTGCCCATTAGACATAAGCTACACCTTGAAACGGGCTTATCCTCAACCTCCCGCCCCCACATGCACATGGATCCCCGCCCCACAGCATGCCATCTTAGTTCCTCCCAAAGCCGACACACGGAATGGGGCTCCGGGAGGGGGTCCTCACCAGCCCGGGCCAGCCTCCTGTGTCTGGGAATCATCCTCACTTGAGACTGACCACCTTTGCCAACGCGGGAGATGTCCTCACTGATGGAAGACTCACCAGCCCAGTACCATCCGCGCTGACCCCGTGGGCCTCACCCTCTCCTGCCTCCATCACCCCCAGCCCCAAGAACCAATAGTCCTGGGACCCACTCAGGATGGCTCCCCTCCCCCAGACCATTGAGTTTCTCCACAAAGTTCCCTTGGCCACTGCTCCTAGCACACAGGCCGTCAGGCGGGTCTGGCCAGACAAACCAGCTTCCGTGTCCGAAACTCAAAGGCCCATTTGTCTGGGGACGCCAGCGGGGCCTCACAGTGCCAGATGTGAGGCTGTTGGCTCTACCGCTGCTCAGGGACCCTGGGGCAGAGGAGCAGAGTCCCAGGCGAGAACAGGGAGGATCCGATCCCCACCCCCGCACCCCCAAGCCAGCTAGCTGGCAATACTGCCACTTCCATGGCCACACCAGGAGACTGGGGCTGGTGTCCACAGATGGGACCTAAACTGAGCAGGAGCCACACCTGGAAAAAGGTGTGTGCTCCAAATGGCCAAAGGCGGTCCGAGAACAGATGAAATGGGCATTTGGAAAGACCCTAGAGCACAAAGATTGTCATCAAGGCAGGATTCAACAGCACCTGGAACCACAGCAGTCCAGGATCAGACTGGCCCCTAACCCACCTAGACAGACCATCAGAATCACCCCTCCGCTTCACCAGAATTACTCTAGACTCATCCTAAGATAAGCCCAGAACAATCAGAACTACTGCATACACCCGGAAGATCAACTAGAAAGCTACTCAGAGGGAACCTGACTGGTACTGGAAACAGGTTAGATATCTCTGATTGGCATCCAGAAAGGCCTCAGAAGGGCTGAGGTTGGTGGCCAGGACCAAGATCAGGTAAGAAGGCCTTGGCAGCAACCTGGGGCTGGCCCCCAGCAGGGCTCTTCGTCGTGGCCTGGTAGCGGGACCAGGAACAAGTTGAAATGCAGAGAAGCCCAGATGCCTCCCCCCCCCCGCCCCCCCGAGCAACCCTCAGGCAAGCCCCTTGGGCTGCACCAGGAACAGCTCCTGGATGCAGCAGCTAAAACACTGCTGAGGAGCGAGAAACATCCTTTTCAGATCTGGAGGTTGGGGACACAGAAGATACTGGTGCACCTGAACCTCAGAGGCAGATGTGGGAATAAGGAACCTCACTAGATACCCAAGGTTCAGGCAGGGTGAGGGAAATGGGCAAGTGAACATGCTGAGTCTGCCCCTTCTGAGAATGCCCTCCATCCACCCCAAACATGGGGTCTCTTCTCCAGGCCTTCTTCCTCTAGTCTCCCCATACGGGCCCATCTGTAGATCAAAGATACCCGAGCAGCACACACAGTCGCATAAACACGATGAGGGATGAGAGCTGGGCACTCCCTTTGTGCGCTCCCCCAACTTGCTAGCCTAAGCTCAGAATTGCAGCTACTTTAGATGAGCAGGTGCCCTCACCTGAACAAGGTGGTTTGTAAAGGCCCCTCATTCTCATGGAGGTGGGTGTGCACCACCCATGTTGATCACAATAACAATGGCTAATACTGACCAGGTGCTTACTAGATGCCAGGCCCTGTCCTAAGCACTTGCAGCACATTAACTTTAACCCTCACAACAACCCTACACGGCACCGAATTTTATTACACACAGTTGACAAATGAGAAAACTGACTCAGAGATGTTAAGCTTTGCTCAAAGTTACACGGCTGTTAAGTGGAGTTGAACCCCAGCAGTTAGAAACCAGAGTCTGTGGTCTTAACCACTGAGGCTGTCTTCTCGTGATGAGCACAGCTCTACCCTCACATAACTCCATCCTTTCACAGGCGGAGACTTCTCTCTCCAACTCCAGATGCTCACACTCAACCCCCTGCTGGAGGTCCGCCCACCCTGCCCCAACCTCAAATGCTGCATCTCAAAGCAATGCGTCCAACCCTGAGCTCATTATCTGCCTTCCAAATCTACCTCTCCTCCTAAGTCCCTAGCTCTGTGAAGGCCCCACTTTTCACTTCCAGGAACCTGGACCCCTTCCTCTTCCTCACCCCCACATCCAACAAATCACCCTGTCTTAATAAATGTGCCTTCTAAACGGCTCCATGTCACTGCCCTATCCAAGCCACCATCCTTTCACCTGACTTATCTGAACCCTCCTCCTCCTCACTGAGCATCCTACCTTCATCCATTTCCCAGAACCACAGAATCCTCTTCCAGAAACAAATCTGATCATAACACACCCTGCACCTCCCACTCCCAGGCTTTAATCCTTTGGGTCTCCCTTCTGTGTTCTCAGAATAAAGTCACAGCTACTTAAGCGGGCATTCAAGGCCCTCTGTGATCCACTATATCTCTGATACCCCACAAATAACAAGACCTCTGAGTCTTCACTCATACTATTTTTTCCTGTCTGGAATGCCCTTTCTTCAACTGGAAAACTCCTACTCACCTCTCAAAACCCAATTCAGATAGCCCCTTCTTGGTCTCCTCTGGGAATTATCTCACTTTGGCCTCTGGACTCTCCCCTCTGCCTTTTCATGTTAAATACCCCTAACTTTCTAATCTCAGCTCAGAATTTAAGTTGCTTTAGGTGAACTCATGATGAGCTCAATCTCAGTAGCTCCTAAGGGGTGGTGGTGGGCTGCCTCTTCCACACAGCTGTTAGTCCCATAGGAAGCAAGGCAGCCTGGCTGAAAGGGCCTAGCCCAGAGTCTGGCACACAGTTAGCAATCAATAAGAGGTTACTGAATTGCTCTACATTCCCATGATGCAATCTGTTCCCCCAGGGACCACGAGCTTCTCAAGGGCAAGACCCTGGCTGCAAGCCTGGCCCAAGCACACAGCAGTGTCATAATCACAACGGAAGCAAATGCCACTGCTGCTGACTGAACTATCATCCAGTTCCCTTGGATTCTCACAACAGCCTTGGATTAGCTGCCCCATTTTACAGGGCGTAAAACTGAGCCTTAGGGAGGAAATGAGCTCCTCAAGGTCTCAAGTCAGAAAGTGAAAGAGCTATATTGTGTGTCACAGCCTCTGTGGAGAAGGTCTAGCTCCCACCTGCCCCTGACCACGGGCCCTCAGTAATGGACTTGCACAGTTAGGGTGAGAGGGGAGAGCGAGGGGAGCACAGATTGCCAGGGCCAGTATTTTGTTGCATTCCAATACAATTTCCAAGAAAAATTTTAGCCAGTCTCTGCTTACAATACCCCCCTGCGCCCCCCAAAAACAACCCCTGCTTCACCACCATTCAGATCCAGCCTCCTCTCTTAGAAGTTCCGATACCACATCCACCTCACAGGGTGCACAAAGCTGGACAGAGAGAAGGTCAGGAGCTGCTGGGGGGAGAAAGACAGGGAGGAAGGAAGGAATGATATCAAAACAACTTCCTTGTTAAAGGGAAGAAAAAAAGGAAAGAGGAAGGACACATGGAAAAGAAAACAACTACAGAGACATTTCAAATGATGAGGACGTTGAGCAAGCAAAAATGTGCAAGAAAGTGGGCACGAGGATGCACAAAACTGTGAGTGTGTACACGCCCCTCCCTGGGTGTGCACGGTGGTGCTGTGAGAGCACAAGCATGAAGTGGTTGGTGCAGGGCATGCAAGCACAGCAGATTTCTGCTGTCTGGCTGCCATGCAGGCTCAAGTGTGCAAGTGTGAGGGCAGTGAGGCAAATGGATGTGTAAGCGGAGTGAGCTGAGTGTGGAGATGAAGGGGTGTGAGTGTGCGGCCTGTGCCCGGGGCTGCGGATGTGGGGAGCTGTGCTTGGGGAGTTACACCTGCTGCTTCTTGAAGTCCTAGGTTTGTATCTATAATCAGTGAAAAACCGGGATTTTCTTGCTCTCTTGAAGCAAGAGTTAATACGGAGCCAAGCATAGAATTTCCGGAGATTTCCTGCCAGAACCCTCCTCTGGATCACAACAGATCCCTGCTGCCCCCCAGAGAATCCCTCCGCAGACCCTTTCCCTTCTCAGGGAATCCCTCACTATCCAAGGCCCCACTGGAAGCACCACGGGGCTCCTTTTCCAGCCTCTCACCCCAGGGCACTTCCTGGATTCTCCAGCCAGATCCCGCACAGGGTCACTCTGGATTCCTGCCCTTGTCTGTTCAGGAGCCAAAGTGGAGCCTTAATCACCAACACTCAGCAGTCGGCCGCCCAAGCTCTGCGTCGCCGTCCCTAGGGGAATCCAGAGGATCCCCTCACACTGGCAGCCTCCCTTCCATTCCCCGGCTCACACAGGCGCAGGGCTCCCACTCCCCAACCTGTTCCACCCACCGAGGGGCCCTGCACGGGGGGTGCTGGGGGAATGGTGAAATGGGGAGAAAGGCCGGCCCTTCCCCCACCCTGGGATGGAAGAACCAGAGGGGCAGCATTCCACAGAAATGGGGAGGGGGCCTAGCAGAGGAATGCGGAGACGCCAAGAGACCAGGGAGAGACAAGACAGAGAGACCCAGGAAGGGAGACTCAGAGGTGGGGGTGGGGGCCACAGCGCGCCCCGAGGAGGAGCACAGAGATCCGGGAGGAGAGAACAGAGACCGAGGGGGGAGAGCAGAGACAGACCCTGAGATTGCGGCGGGTGGGGGGGAAGGGGAGGTGAATTCGGGAGGCAGTGACACAGGGAGACGGAGATACAGAGATGTTGAAGGGCAGAGATAGAGACCGGGACACACAAGGAAAGCGAGAAAGAAGCGGAGATAAACGTGGGCACCGCGATGAGGACTGGGGCACACCGGGACGGGACGGGACGGGACGCGGGCGACTGAGTGAACTTTCCGGAGAGGGTGCGAGTGGACACGTCCTCCCGGGGCAGGTCGCTTCAGGGCCTGCTGGACACGGCCCGGGGTGGGGGTGGGGACAG
>NW_006289819.1:2856981-2867397 GCF_000327345.1 Myotis davidii | reverse complement strand
CGCCCGCGCCCCTGCCCTGCCGTGCTCGTGCCCGGCGCCGCCCCTCCCCTCGTGCACTCTCGCTCAGAGAACCGCGGAGCCAAGTAGGCCCAGCGAGGCCGCAGCCCAACCCCGGGTGCAAACGACTGGAACTCCCGATATGGAACCGGAACCCCGATAATGAGCATGTACAGACCCAAACTCCCATACGAGGTCCAGATTCTACTAGTGGTTCCCAGGCCCAATATGAATCTGATACCACCCCACGTCCTCCCCATACTGATGCAAATCGAATATTGAGCCCTGACTCACCCCCCAACTCAACATTGAGTTCAAACCCCTGAATCTGAAATTGGCTCAAGCAGTGATTTAAATCTGAAGCCCCATATTGAGCCCAAATACCAATTCTGACTCTAAATCCCCTAATCACCTCTCACTACCGGAGCTTTAAGCTTGATAGTGACAATAGCACCAACCCTGGTACCAATACTGAGTCCCCATTCCTAGATGAACCCTAAAGTCCAACAGCTACCTTGTTATGAACCCCAGTGCTCTCTTCTGAACCCCAAACCTTACATAAAACTCCAATCCCAATCCCAGGTCAACGCCAATACATTTTCTGAGCTGGGATGCCCAATTCCTGAATTGAGATTGGGTCACCAGAAAAGGACCTAACAAATACTCCAAACCCCACCCAGCCTTGGGACCATTTCGGACCCTAACTTGACCCAACTCTAATAATAATCATCTTGGAACCCAAGATTAATGAGACTGGCTTTGCAGAAACTCCATGCAAATCCACTTCGTCTCCATACTCACCCTCTACTTCTCTGATCAGATGTCAACCCCACCTCAGACTGGCCAATACCCCAATATTTATATCAATTTCAACTGTGAGCCTGAATCAAGTCTTGAATTAGCCCTTGAGTTCAGGACTTGATAATGTCTCCAAACTCGATATACACCTTGGTATTGAGTCTCTGACTCCTCCTACCAAACTCATATGCAGACCCTATAAATTTCTGGGCTAAACCGATCATGTACCTGAAGATTTATTCTGAGCCCTAACTCCTAGGGACTTGGGTGAGCTCCGAAGCTAGAGCCACACCTCGGCAGCAAAGCCCTCAGCGTCAGACCCACCTTCCCAGTCCGTGCCACCACCATGTAAAAGTCAGCCAAACCCACAACTGCCCTCTCTTGCCCACCCCTCTCTTGAAAGATGGGGAATCTACCTGTACTGCCGTAGGGTCAGGTGAGGAGCCCTGTGGAGTGTCTGATTTTCTGCGGGGCCCCTCTGATACCCCTATGAGTTTGGGAGTCAGATGAGAAATAAACAGAGTTTGAGGATTGTTGAAGCACCTGGATTCAGGGTTCACAGGTGCAGGGCAGGGGTGAAGGTGGGGCCTAAGGATTCAGCTGCGAGGTCAAGTTCTGGTAATCACTGCCTGCTTTACCGGGACTTGGATTCAGAAACAGTGTGTCTGCGCCCCCTGGTGTGTAAGAAGGGGATGGGACTGACTCCCGTGATTCTGGGCAAACAATTAGATCCTGATGACAAACGGAAAGATGAATATTCCTAGTCAGTGGCTTTTTGCCCATTGGTCATTTTGGTGTACTGTGGAGGACGTATTGAGAATGTTATGCAGCTTTATACATTTTTGCCATAATTTAGGTGTTTCAGAATTTAGGACGGCTCTAGGTTTTTGTTCGGGGCTTCCTTCTCCACCCCTCCCCACAATTTAGAAAAGTATTCTTTTCAGCCAATTATGCCAGCTCATTGCTGACTTGTGAAAACAGTCCTTCCCCTTGGCTTGATGGCCTGGACTTTCCGCGATGGCCACCCTTTCTCAATCTCTTGTACCACCTCCTGCTCCTCCTGGGGTCCGTCCTATCCTGTCCCTTCTCTCCCTCTGTCCCTTCTCCCTGGACCATCTCAAGCACCACCAACCACATACTAACTTCCAAATCTCTATCTCTAGTCTGGGCCCCTCCTCTGAGCTCAGGACCCACGTAACCAAGAACCTTTTCTCATACCACTCTCTGCATATCCCTCAGGTAAACAGAATTCACTCTCTCTCCCACCTAGAGCTACTGGTCTTGAATTGACCCCATCTCAGGCAGTGGCATCCTCATTCATTCAGTCTCTGGGCCAGAAATACATCTCTCCTGCGTCCCTAGAGACCATGAAGCTCTGTGAGGAATACATCAGACGGAGGAAGGAGCCCCAGAGGTGGCTGGGGAGCGGGAAAGAGAGAGAGTGGTAGAGGGAGAGAGACAAAGAGTTTCTGACTTTGGGGTTCTGTCCACACAGAACCAAGTTGGTCATAAAATCTCTTGCACATAATCATAGAAAAGCACCTCTTAAGACCTGCTCTATCTTTTTTTAAAAAAATATTTTTTAAATTGATTTCAGAGAGGAAGGGAGAGGAAGAGAGAGATAGAAACATCAATGATGAGAGGGAATCATTGATTGGCTGCCTCCTGCACGTTGGACCGAGCCTGCAACCCAGGTATGTGCCCCTGACTGGAGTGGAACCTAGGACCCTTCGGTCCGCAGGCCGACACTCTATCCACTGAGCCAAACCTGCTAGGGCAAGACCTGCTCTACGTGAGTGGGTTTCAGTACCCTGGATCCTGTTTAGAACCATCACTTCCTCCAGGAAGCCATCCCTGACCCCTGGCTAGGTTGGGGCTTACCTGCTGAAGCTCTAAGCATTAGGTATCACCACTACCTATACCTATGTCTGTCCCCCACCCCAGACTGTGGTTCCTTGAGGGCAGGAGGAACGAGCCTGCCTTGCCCACTGCCATATCCCAGTGGCCAGCATGGGAACCAGACACACAATAGGTGCTCGACACATATTTAAAAGAATGAACAGGTAGATGTTCCCTTTCTGTGCTCACTTTCTCAGCATGCCCAGCAGCTGGAATTGGACATACGACTGAGGTTAAAAAAAAAAAGAGAGAGGCCCAGGCTCCGGTCCACACAGACAAGAATCTCAAGTGAGTGCATAACAGCCATGGAAGGCGAGGTCCCGGCTCTGTCCAGACTGCCCAGCTCTGAGCACGGGGTCCATGTCTGCCCTGCTGCCCTGCTCCTGGGCCTGCGGGGAGGGACGTCCTTGTGCTCATCTGTGGAGGCCAAATGGTACCACGTGGTAGCTCTGTGTCTGCCGTGTTCTGGCCCCAGGGTGCAGGGTGAGGGGAGAGCCAGATGTCAGCTCCCCCTCCTGTTCCCCCTTTGTCCAGGTCCTGGCCCACTGGACACTCTGCTCAAACCCATGATGTAAATACATCTTAGTTGCTCTAAATCAAATTAAATTCAGCTTGAGTCCTTACCCTAACCAGATCAGTAAGAATTCCATATCACTCACAGCCCTCCTTCCACTCCCTTCAATTGTCCAAGAACTCCAGGGGCTCGCACAGTCCCAGAGGGGGTTGGTCTGTGCTCCACAGCCTTATAGGCAAAGGCTGAGGTCTTTGGGGGACCACTGCTGCTTTTGCAGACATTCGCTGTCACCGCCATGGGGCTTCCACTATCTGTCCCCCAGTCCTTGGGAAGGGGACCCCCCATTCTTCCCATCCCAGGCTCTTTCAAAAGGGCCTCTCCTATAGACCAGCAAAGTTGCAGCCCTTAGTCTTTGGCATCTGTAGTGACACACAGCCACGTCCGTGGGGGCCCATTTCGGTGGGGGTGGGGTGGGGGGTGGAGTGCCGGTTCTGCCCCTCACTTCCATGCTGAGGGGGCAGCTCCCTAAGTGGTTCTCCCTCTTAGCCAGTCAGAAGGCACTCTGACACCAGAAAGGAAAACAGTCTGTTTACCTTCTCAGGTGTGCGGTGGGAGAAAAAATGGCCTCAGAACACAAAAGCCCTTTCATTCCCTGCTGATGAGTCAGTGGGGGTTGGGGAGGAGGCCCAGGTTAATTTCTCAATAGAACACTCTGCTGGGGACTTCAGCCCCAGCTCCTCTGAGCAAACAGAAGCTGCCAGGGGAGGGCTTCCTCATGCCCCACTACCAAACCACCCACGTCCTAGCCTTCCTCGCCATCTCCCTCCTGCTTCCCAGGAGGATGTGCCCCGCAGTAGTGGGCACTGATCCCAGGATGCTTTGGCTCCCCCAGGACTTCGCTTCTCTCCCCTCACCCCTCCCATCCCCTTCGCTATATCATTCCCATAGGCTCATCGTTATTCTTAATTCTTTCTCATCCTAGAAAATAATCTGCTTCCCTGACCCTCCCTCACCCCCACCCCACCCCCCGCCCCCGAGTGGGAGAGACTGAACATTTCTCTGCTCTTCTCACAACAAATCCAAGAGCTGTTTATAGATGAAGCCTCCACTCTTCCATCTCCTGCTCACACACAGCCCACTACAACCGGCTTTTGGGACCAACTCTCCACTGAAATTGCTCTTGACATAATGACTATTCACCTGTTTTGCCAGATCCAATGACTGTGCTTACTAGTATGTTTTCAGCTTATTGAACTTCTCAGTGGCCTTTGCTACTTCCTGCCATGTGCCTGGGTTACTTCCGTGCCAGAGAAGGCAGACCTTGAGCTCCTCATCACCATGGCCATCTCCTAGGGGCCACTTGGGCACCTCATTCTTACCATCACACACTGGGCCTTGTCCCAGCCCTAACCACGCCTTTGCTGCTCGCACCTTACTCATGCACCCTCAAGGTAACTGTTCAGTCTCCTCAGGCTTCTTCCCCGTTGACCTCTCTGTGTTCTCCTAATGTATCAGCTCTCTCCTTCTTTCCCTTTTCTTCTTGTTTGTCTAACTTAGATGCCAAGGCCCAACATTTTCATAATTTGCTTGTCAATATCCCAAGCCCTTTTGCCTTTCTGCCTTTTGATCATATCTGTCTGGCAAGTCCCCAACCGCAGATGAGCCCCGTCTGCCTTTTAGTGCCATGCGCCAGCAGCCAAGTGACTCCACAGGTCAGATTGATGTTCCCATAATCCATAGCCATTGACTGCAACTGGGCCCTGGACACATTTCTCCAGTCAGCTTGGAACCCTACTCTCTGCAATGGCTGTTTCTAACCTTCCCCATCCTCTTTACACCTCCATTTCCTCCCTGGCACATGTGACTTGCCCTTCCTTTATAGAGAGGATTCAGCCACTAGACAGGAGCTCCCCCAGTTACCCACTAGCACATTCACACATCTCCCTACCTCTGTCCTCTCTCCCGATTCATTAAAGAAAGCACCCCTCCTCCTACCTCAGGCCAGTGCTCCTGCCTCGTCTTGATTCTGAGCCCCTCTGCTTCTTAGGCACCTCACTCTATCCAGAATCCCCTCCCTCTCTGAGCACTGGATCCCACCCTCTCAGCTTCCTTCCCCGCTCTTGGCTATATGGCATTCCTACTCACTCCAACATTCATTTGGATTTGGCTTTCACCTCTCACAGCTCCCCTGAAACACGATGTTTGAGCTATGACTTCCATGTCTCAAAATTGGATGGGATTTTCCCCCCCAGTTTTCATCTGTTAGATCTTTTGGAATTGAGCCATGACCTCTTGGTTCATAGGTTGATGCTCAACCATTGAGCCATGCCAGCTGGGCTGATTACTTCATTCTTAAAACACTAGCTTCTTTGACCCTTTTGGCACCATATTCTCCTGGTTGGTCTCTTTCTCCATCTCCTTTGCAGGGCCATCCTCCTCCATTCAGTCATTAAATACTCAGGCTCTTCAAGGCCCATTCCTAGGCCTTTGCCTTCACTCACTGTGGACTTTTCCCCTGGTGATCTCATCCATGCCTACAACTTTGATTGCAATCCATTTGGTGATGATTCACACCTTTATGTCTCCATCCTGGAGAACTTCCTATCTAAGCTCCTGACCAACAGGAGCCTAGCCCACTAGCTAGTAAACATCTCTACCTCAGTGTCTCAATGGCACTTCAATCCCAACATGTCCAAGACCTAACTCATGATCACACTCTGTGAACCTTTCCACTGTTCTCTGTCTCAGTGAATTTGCCACCTAACAGGCAAGCCAGAATCCTAGGAACCATCACCAAATCCCGTTAATTTTACCTCCAAAGCGTCTCTTTCCTCTATCCCCTTCTCTTCACCTCTACTGATGCCTTGCTGGTCCAAGCTATTATTACCTCCTTTTTTTTCTTCCTCTTCTTTCTTGCATTTAAAAAAAATTGAAAAAGGAGACATTTAATTTAAATTTAAAAATTCAGAAATTATCTGGGGGAGAAAAATCAGTAGAGCAAATCAACTCCTAAAAAAGAGGGCTGCATCTTGGTGATCACATTTACTGGAAGGATTGGAGAAAAATAAAAGTGCCATTTAACTTAAGAATTTGTGAGTTATCTGCAAATCAACTCATTTCAGGAGTGGAAGATTCCTTACTCATTTCTTAATATCAAAATTTACGCAGGTTTCTCTTTTCAATATCTTCTACATTTAAAGAAACACTCATATAAAGTCTTCTAATTTCCATGCAAGATAAATTATTTGTTTCAGCCAACTCTCCATGGAGGGGCAACTAGTACAACACCATCTCTCCACAAAGAGCATTGGAACATGCCATTTTGTTGATTTTTATCTCTCTTCATATGTTTCTTCATCAATTTCTGTTGTAGTCACAGTTTCTTCCATATCTTCTAATACCATATTTAAATGTTGACCATGAGCAGGTGATCTACCTCAAGGCTCTCTGTCATTTCTCATTTTCACATAAATCCGCTCATCCAAGCTGAGTCTGATGAGGTCCAGGGACTCTTCTACCTGTTGGTAGTTAGTTGCTGGTCCACATCATTGACCACCATGTTTCAAAACACTATTAGTACCTCTCATCTGGACTCCTGCGGGAACTCCTAACTGATCTTACTGCATAGCTCTGCCCTTCTCCCGTCTTACCATGTCACTCCCATTAAAACCCTCTGACTTCCCATTGCTCCTGGGATAAAGAGCCAACTCCTTAAATGGCCTCCCCTTACCTACCTTCCATCATCATTTAGCATTACTCTTCCTTCTCCTGTGTTCCCTCCAGCTTCTTTTCAGTTCCTCAAATACACATGTGCCCCCACCCCCTAACCACCCAGCCTTTGCACCATTCTTTTTCGAGGACTTTCCCACCCTGCCCACTTCAGTTTTTAGCTCATTCTTCACTTTTGGCTCAAGCGCTATTTCTTTGGGACAGCCTGACCTGGCCCATAGTCTAGATCTGGGTTGTTTGGTAGACATTTCACAGAGCTCTGTTTCTCCCACATATAATCATGCTTATGTATTTCTCTGGGACCCCAGCCCTGTGTGGAAGATGAGTAGAGTCCATGCGGGTTCCAGGCAATGTGGGCAATGTGATTCAGAAGTGTTGCAGGGGCTCTGGCCAGAGGCTTGGAGTTGCATAGGTGTGTATCACGGACACCTCTAGGTTTCCAAGGACTCTCCTTATGCTGCCAGCGCCACAACGGCCACAGCCAGGACAGACCAGCTGAACTGGCCCCAGTCACCACAGATCAGCTGCTAGGCAACCTGGCATTTGGAGACATACAAACCTAGTCTGAACATTACTAGGCACTTATTAGCTGCTTGGTTTTGGGCAAATGACTTCTCTCTCTAAGCCTCAGCTTCCTCTTCTGTAAAAGGGGAATATTACTTACTGCAGTATTATAAGAATGATATAAAATTGTGTTCATAAAGAGCTTTACTAGAGCTTTTCCAGAGCTTCACATCACAGGTTTTTGAAAATAGAAGCTATTTGATGATTATTAGAATTAGCATAATTAAGCCTCTAATAGTGCAGGCTTGGAGGACCATTTAAAAGCTAATCCCACTGGGCCCAGTATCCCCGTAATCCTCAGCTAGTGTCTAAATGAGACCCTGGTTCATCATCTATCAACCTTCTCTACTTCCTCTCCCCTGATCCAGCTTCCCACTGCTCCCTCTCCAGTCTTCCCCTGGTGCCCTTCAGAAGCAGTCAGCCCTTTAAGAGGCCCTTCTTCCAATTCCTGCCTAACCGAGGGCCTTCTTCCAATTCCTGCCTAACCGAGGCCCTTCTTCCAATTCCTGCCTAACTGAGGCCCTTCTTCCAATTCCTGCCCAACTGAGGACCCAGCAACTGTTTTCAGGGAAGCTGCCATCCTCCCCACCACAGAGTGAGGAGGAGGGGCAGAGCCTTCTGTGCTCTCAGAAGCCACTCCCAGATCATTATTCCTTCAGCCTCATGGAAAAATTCCTGCTCATTTAAGGCTCATGCCATCTGGCTCTTGCAATTCATTCATTCAATCAAGATTTATTAAGTGCTTTTCCCTCTCTTTCTTCACTTTACTTTTTTAGGTGGCATAAAAAACATGCGATACAAGATGCTTGGTACATAGTAGGACTCTGTCTTTTTGAGTAAATGAATACATTGAAAAGATCACACAGTTGTTCACCTCTTCCCAGTTCCCCCTTCAGAGGTAGGTCTCATTAAACATGAACAGAGAAGTAGGAGGTTCAGTCTTGGGCACCCCCTGAGTTCTGAGTTGTTCGGTTGGGAGCCGGTTCACCATTTTAAAAGTTCTAATTCTGCAGGGAATCTCATCTCATAATGCTGGCCACCACCCCGAGTTTGGGATGTAGGTACCTCAAGAAAACTGTGTTTTCTCCCCATGGGCCCCAGGAAAGAGGTAGGGGATGGAGTGTCCCCTCCGCCCCTTCACCACAGCAGGTTTTTATTCTCCCCAAGACCATCGTGTGAGGCTGGGGTGCCATGTGTGACTTGCTTTAATGAAGAGTTGGGCAGCGTAAAAAGGAATTACAGGACAGAAAGAGAAAATTACAGCTGGGTAAGAACAAGGGTTTTCCCGGGAACCAAGGAGAAAAGCATCTCAAGAGTTAAATGCTAAATTCACTCTGCTGTCCTCCCTTATACAGCTTCTCTCTGGGCGGCATCCTTCATCAACACCCCCTGGCAATCCACTTTCAGAAAACCCCTTCCTTCCCCACCAGGAAGGGGTGTATCTCTCTGCATCCTTTCCCTCCCCCTATTCAGTTCCCAAGTCAAGAAAACTCATGAGTCATGTCTGCAGGGCTCATCAAGTCGATCAGTAATGTTTGAATTGGCACCTCCTCCCAGAGGTCATTCTATTGAGGGAGAGCGTTGGCATTCTACATCCCATCTTTCAAGGTGGGATTCTTTTTTTCAGCAGTTTTCTTTTCGATATCCAATATCCACACTGATGTCTTTAAATATTGAGCCTGCTAAACAAATACACTCATACCCGTAGCTCAAAAACAGACATCACTTCTCAGGTCTAGTACATTCTAAAGCCATATTGAGAAAGGAAGTAATTCCTTAACTACCTCATAATTAGCAGTAATTATTCCCTTTTCCCTGGGAATCAGTAAATCCGATTATTGTGGCGAGGACAGAATGCCTACTCCTTTCTTGATCCCCTTTGGGATGTGTTTGAATAAGAATATGGTCGTAGTCCCTTTAATGACTTCTTGATTCTCACAGGAGAGGCTTTGATGACTTGATTTGAGAAAGCCTCCATTACCAATACATTCTTGCCAAGAGCTAATATCAATGGGGAGAGAGAAAAGAGATGACCTATTCTCCCAGTCAAATAAAATTAAAGGTAAGTATATGAAGAAACTGAAAAGAAAAAACAAGGACAGTAATTAAGACATTGTGATAGTGGCATAGCATAGACATACAGATCAATGGAACAGAACTCAGAGTCCAGAAATAAACCCTTACACGTATGGTCAATTGATTTTTTTAAATAATTTTTTTCTTTATCGATTAAGGTATTACATATGTGTCCTTATTGCCCGATTGCCCCCCCTCCACCCCCCACTAATGTCCTGACACCCCACCCCTGTTGTCTGTGTCCATTGGTTGGGCTTAAATGCATGCATACAAGTCCTTTGGTTTATCTCTCCCCCTTACCCCCACCCTCCCCTACCTTGTCAATTGATTTTTGGCAAAGGTGCCAAGGCATCAATGGGGAAAAAATAGTTTGTTTGTTTTTTTCAACAAATGGTTCTGGTACAAGTGGATATCCGAATGCAAAAATATTAATTTAGACTCTTACTCCATGCCATATCCAAAAATTAACTCAAAATGGGTTAGATCTAAATGTAAGAGAAAAAAACAATAAAATTCTTAGAAGAAAACATAGGAGTAAATCTTCATGACTTTGGGTTAGGGCAAGTTATTAGACATGACACCAAAAGCACAAGTAATATAAGAAAAAAATGATAAATTGGACTGCATAAAAATTAAAATTTCTTTGATAAAAAACCCACTAATTAAGTGAAAACAAGTGACAGAGGAGGAGAAAATATTTGTAAATCGTATGTCTGATAAAAGGATTTGCATCTAGAATATATAAAGAACTCACAACTCAATAATAAGACAAATAACTCACTTTAAAAATGGGAAAAAGAATTAAACAGACATTTCACCAAATACATGGCCAATAAGCA
>NW_006289819.1:2852907-2856914 GCF_000327345.1 Myotis davidii | reverse complement strand
CCCACTAGAATGGCTGTAATAAAAAAGACAGGCAATAACAAGTGTTGATGACGATGTGGAGGAACTGGAGCCTTCACTCATTGCTCGTGGGAACGTGAAATGGCGCAGCACTTGGGAAAACAGCTTGGCAGATTCTTAGCATAAATTTACCATGTGACCCAACAATTTCGCATCTAGGTATCTGCCCAAGAGAAATGAAAACATATGTCTACAGAAGGACTTATATGTGCAAGTTCGTAACAGCAGTATTTGTAACAGCCAAAAAATAGAAAGAACTCAAATGTTTATCAACTGGTGAATCGATGATAAATAAAATGCAGTATAGTATATCCATATAGTAGAATACTATTTGGCAATAAAAAGGAATAAACTACCGATAGAGTCTACAGATAAACTTCAAAAACATTATACTCAGTGAAAGAAGCCAAACACAAAAGATCACATATTATATGATTCCATTTATATAAAATATCCAGGAAAAGCGAATCTACATCAAACAGAAAGTAGATTGTAGTGGTTGCCTATGGGAATATGGAGTGACTAAAATGAGTACAAGGATGCTTTTAAACACACACACATATATGTATATATATATGTATATATATTATTGATTTCAGAGAGGAAGGGAGAGGGAAAGAAGTTAGAGAGAGACAGAAACATCATTGAGGGGAGAATCATTGACCAGCTGCCTCCTGCATGCCTCACACTGGGGATCGAGCCCACAACCAGGGTGTGTATCCTGACTGGCAGAGTCAAACCACCACCTCCTGGTTCATAGGCCCACACTCAACCACGGAGTCACGCTGGCCGGGCACAAGGATGCCTTTGGGGCTGATGGACATGTTTTGTGATGATAGTTGCACAATGTTGTAAATTTACTAAAAATCATTAACTAATACACCAAAACAAAAAGACAACAGGACAGGAAAGAGATAAATGGAACTGAGGGTGATGCTAGTATACAAGGGTACACATGGTAGAGGCAGGCTCTAAATTTGGCTGAGCTTCCTGACAGCCAAAGGAAAAAAGGAAACCTAATTGGGCATGCAATCCATAGTGTCTTTCAGATTCAAAACAAAATGAAACTAGTGCTTTAAGAGCTTTCCTTTTGCCCTGACCGGTTTGGCTCAGTGGATAGAGCGTCGGCCTGCGGACTCAAGGGTCCCAGGTTCGATTCCGGTCAAGGGCATGTACCTTGGTTGCGGCCACGTCCCCAGTGGGGAGTGTGCAGGAGGCAGCTGATCGATGTTTCTCTCTCATCGATGTTTCTAACTCTCTATCCCTCTCCTTTCCTCTCTGTAAAAAAATCAATAAAATATTTAAAAAAAAAAGAGCTTTCCTTTTTTTCAGTCCTTGGACCTGAGAAAATGTTTTCCTAGTGAGAGGACAATATATGAACTAGTCAACATCCTCCTTACTATCCTACAGTCATTTCATTTCCAGGTTTTTTGAACAGTTTCATATAATGTCCTTCACTGTCATTGGTAGAGTTGTGCTACTCTATATGGATGCCCAATAAAATAATTAAAATTACATAATTTTAGAAATGTAGTTACCCTCACCACATTCCAAGTGCTCAATAGCCACATGGGCCAGTGGCTGCCACATTGGACGGTGCATCCATAGGACATTCCTGTCACTGCAGAAAGTTCTTCTGGGTAGCACTAGGTTAGAGCGTAGTTCAGTAAAAACAAATCAAAGTTTGGAGTTTGGAATGCTGGTGAAAGTGATTCTGTTCCAACCTTGGCAAGGACAGAACTTTCCACCTACTTTCATACCTTCACACATGTAGTACAGGGGCAGAAAGATGGGTTGGGGCTAGGGGTGGAAATTTCATTTAAAAAATAGGACGAGGGTTGACATACTTTTTCTAACATTTGCACATGGAATGGTAGGGTAAACTGAGGCCCATTAGGGGCCTCGACACAAGAGAACATGCAGGCCAGGTGCCAAGAGGAGATTGAGATAGTAATACGAAAAGCCTGTCTTTCTTGCAGATATTTTACCAACCAACGGCCCCATCCCTATTCTCACCCTTTCTTATCCAGAGTGAAACCAGACAGACTGAACAGCTGACCGCTTGTACCAGAGTCCAAGGAGGCAGGCTCCTGCAGGAGGGAAGGAAAGGGCTTATAGGACAAAAACTGGTGGAGCCAAGGAAGAGAGTGAGCAGGCTGGAGGGGCTGTTTCTCCTCCCAGTGTCGAGAGGGTGGTCATTTTGGGGACAGTGCAATCCTGCATGAATAGGCCCTTCTTACTGAGGCGCTGTTAGGGTGCGGCCGTCCCTGAAAACAGTTCCCTGCATATTCCTGCCGGGTGGAAGCAAACGCAAGCCAGAAGTCAGCATCGGCTTTGTCCATTTTCCTGTGTTTGGGCGCATGCTTTTCTGGCGAAGAGTACAGTTGTTCCGAGTGAACTGTGCTTCTTCCTCCCTTTCACGTTGAGAGTGTAGTGTTGGAGTGAAAACCACCCAGAAGCACTGACCAAGGCCAGTGTCTGCTGTGACGAGACCCTACCATCCCAGCGATTTGAGCCAGTGTGCCCCACTGTGGCCTCTGGGGAGAGGGAAGGGGTGTACTGAGGAGCAAGGGGCATCTGGCCTGAAGGAATAAGAAGAGAGGAGGTGGAGGCCACTGTCATACCTGCCTCTGGAGCTGCTGGAGGGTGCAGTTGGTGAGAACGGAGGGTGCAGTTGGTGAGAACGGAGGGTAAAACCTGACAGCCACAGGCAACACGGAGGGGATGCGGCTCATGCAGGGGGCTGTGAGGACACAAATGATCTGACCAAGTCTGGAGCAACAGCTGCTAACAGTCTTCACTAAGGAAACGTGTGACGCCCCACTGCCATTCTCCAACCCGGCCTCCTCTGGCTGTGGCCAAACGAATTGAAGAATTAGATGGTGTGTGATGGGAATCACTAATTTTGTATATTTCAAGTTGCTTGTGGTTTTACTAATATAATTATGCCTTTTATTGTATTTAGATGGAGAGGGAGGATCCAGAAGCTCACAGTAGGTCTTTTCTATGACAAAAGCTCTGAATCCATCCGGGTCAGGGATCTAGGTGGGGATCAGGAGCTGCTGCTCTGTGGGCTCTGGTGGCACCTTCGGGAGCTAGGAGAGTGACTGCGGGATGGGGTTGGGGCCTCACTGGGCCTTCTGTGAGGCGGACTCAGTTCAGCTCTCCATTTGGTCCTTACCCCATGCAATCCCACTCTGGCTAGTGGACCCCATTGGCATCCAGAGCTCTAGGAATCGATGTTGGGTCAGTGCCAGTGCCCAGTGCCTCTGAAATGCCTGGGTAGCCACAGACCCTGAAAGAGGGCAGAGTATTCAGGCCCCAGGGGTCAGCTTGTCTGTGTTCCTGTGCTGACTCAGCAGATTCACCTGGCCTTGGCCTCTCTCATCACTTCACCTTGGAAGATGTATTAGTAAGGACTTTTTTCATGGCATATGGCCGAGAAAGTGTAAAAGTTCAGGATATACAAGAAAATGTTTAAATTCTCCATTGTGTTTTTTATTTTATTTTTTAAAAAAGATTTTTTATTGACTTTTGGGGAGAGGGGGAGAGGGAGAGAGAGAAACATCAATGTGAAAGTGATCGGCTGCCTCACGCATGCCCCCTACCAAGGATCGAGCCTCACACCGTGGGCATGTGCCCTGAGCCCGCAACCTTTCAGTGCATGAGATGACACCCCATCAACTGAGCCACACTGGCCAGGCCTCCGTTGTGTTTTTAAAAATGGTTTCGGGGTGGGGGTGGCAAAGGGGTACTAATATAAGGCGACAGGAAAAGATTTGACTTTGGAGAGGGAGAACCAAGATGGCGACATAGGTTAACGCCGGAGTTTGCTGCCTCGAACAACCACTTCAAAAGTGAAACTAAGACGGAACGGACATCATCCAGAACCACAGGAACGCTGGCTGAGTGGAAGTCCTACAACTAGGAGGAAAGAGTAACGCATACGGACACTCAGAGGAGGCGCAGTGCTGAAGTCAATTCTGAGG
>NW_006289819.1:2847422-2851760 GCF_000327345.1 Myotis davidii | reverse complement strand
GCGGGGGGCGCGCGGTGAGGGAAGAGACTGGACAAAAATCGTGCACCTATGGATGAGGACAGTGGGTGGGGAGTGAGGGAGGAGAGTGGGTGGGAACTGGGTGGAGGGGAGTTATGGGGGGAAAAAAGAGGAACAAATGTAATAATCTGAACAATAAAGATTTAAAAAAAAAAAGATTTGACTTTGGTCAGTGGGCACCACTGCAATACACAGATCTTGTAACATAGAAATCCACATCCAAAACCTATATGTTCATGTTGACCAACATCACCCCAAACAATTTAATAAATAAAGATTTAAAAAACGCTTTCTGCTATAACAAGTATTTGTTTTTCTTCTATAACTTCTGCAAAAGAGAAAAAACTTAAAAATACTTTTTCCATGGGGGCTGGGTGGAAGTGGGCAAAGGAAGGGAAAATGGGGACATCTGTAATCATGGCAACAATAAAAATAAAGTTAAATAAAATAAAATGCTTTTCCCAAATGCCCAGAAACTCTATCATTCTTGTCCTGCCAGTTGCTTTAAATAAAACTAGAGCACTGACATCATACTCCTCAGGTTAAATATTAGATAGAAAGTTCAATTTCCTATAACAACCTTGCAATGAGTAAATACAATTTTCTACAATAACCAAGCATCACAGTCTTAAGGTTAAGGGTTATAAAACAATAAACCATTGTAGTTAGAGTAGAATATTATAGGAGAGCTTCTTGCATACAAATGACTCAATCTCATCGTCACAAGACATAAAAGGACAAATTTGAAATAAGATTTAAACTCTGTCTGGTTAACTCTGTCTTGCTCTCTCTCTTCCTTGTACCTTTCAACTTATTCCTAATCCTTACCACACAAAAAATTATATCCAGCCCAATGCTTTCCCATCTCAAAGGCCTTCATGCCAATAACTTTTCATTCTCTCAAGCTTCCTTATTTATGGTTATTGAAACCTCTGGTTTAAACTACAGTTTTAAACAGATAAAGTAAGAGATTAGGAGCTTATAATATTTTTATTTCCTGAAAAATGGCTGGGTCCAGGGGCTCAAATGGTGATCAAAGTTATCCCTTTGTCTCTGTCTCTCTTTCCATCTCTCATCTCTCCTTTATCTCTGATCCAGTCGGTCTGTGGCCTCATTCCCTTCGGTTGTAGAGTTTTCCTCTGTGGGACAGTGACATGGCCACAGGGAGTCCAGCTGCACTCCTAGAGAAGGGGACAACATTCTCTTGGTAGGTCTGACAGAAACTCTCAGGTTGGCCCATCCCTGAACTAATCATGATGACTAGAAAAATGGAATAATCTGTAAGCTGGTTCCACCTACCCACCTTTGGGCTCCGGGGAATGGGGGCTGAGCGGAGATCAGTGTTACCTAAACCACATAGAATTAGGGTTCTTTCCCCAAAGGAAAGGATGCCAGACAGACAAATAACCTTGGTCTAAGACAAAAGGATGAAAGGTGGTGTTATATTAGGTCAATGGAGATAAAAAGTAACTGTGACGTTTGCTCATCAAGGCCCATCTGGCAGTGAGGCCCGATACCCCATCAACAGACTAGAGCTTTGCATGGTGAAGTGGATGATCAAGAACACATCTAAGGAAGATGAGTGCGGAGCACCCTTCCAGGTGTGGGCTGCCACCTGCCTCACGTACCGGCGCTGAATTGGATATTAGGAGACATGCTGGATAGAAGCTCCAGTGGCCTGTAATCCCAGCACTGTTATCGTCTGCTCTGAAGGGGCAGCTGCTGTGTTAGGGAGGTCACATCCTCGGGTCACTGAGACCATTTTTAATGAGGGAGTGTAGGCCATTTGGAATGGCAAATCCGTCTGGAAAAGAGGCCTGGCTGACAGCCCAGGGCAACCCTCAGAAGCTGTACTTACAACCTTGAATTACATAACCCAGATCTATCTCGCAGGCCCCGAAGGGGGTGGGGAGCCAGCACAGGGCTTTCGTAGGAAATGAGCAGCGGTTGATAGTGAAGGGGAAGACAGTGGGCCCTTGGGGCAGGGAGGGCACAGAGCTCCTCTTACGGCCTGAACGTGCTACTCTATGAACGACAGGGATCGCTCTGATTATTGGGCGTAGCACAGGCTTCCATGCGCCTCATAAACGGATTGTGGAAGCAGTTGGCACTGTTTCAAAAAGGCTGCCCCACGGCACTGAGGTCCATGCGTGATGACTTTGGGCCTTGGGGAGGGAACAGATGCTGGGGCTAATTAGGGCATGGTTCCTCTGGCCCAAGACAGAGGACATCCAAATAAAATGGGACACCTGCGCCCAGTGCATGACGTGGACAGCCCTGCTCACCAACCAGCCTGTGTGGGGATGACTCACAGTGATGCGCTCTTTGAGACGGTGTGCTTCGAGCATTGTTTTCTGAAAGCGGACAGTCAAAACCGGGTGGCACAGTTCCTCCCGTGCCTGGGATCAAACCCACCAGGGATCAAGAAGCGTCCTCTGTGTCAGGGGTGTAGTGGGAGAAGTTCCCAGTTTATGGGTTCTCTGAGATTTTGAGAAGTGTTTTTCCAGCAGAATTGTAATTGGCAAAGCGAGGACTGATTCCCCAAGGGCCCCCCCCCCGCCCCCACACACCCAAAGGATTTCACAGAACTTTATGCAACGTGTGTGGAATGCTCCGTCCAGATCAGAAGTCGCAGTGGGCCAGTACACAGACGCTCTAATTCATGCTACACCCTGGGAATGCTGCGGCTGACTGTGTTCTCCACCTCGGCCACGTGTTCATCTGGTTTGGGGCTTGACAACAAAGGGACACAGAGACTGTCTCGCTCAGGATGCCACCAAGCTGAAGGATAGGCTCCATGGAGGCTTCGCTGCACAGAAAACAAGATCAGAGCCTGGAGGGCAGACAGCTGTTTGGAAGCTGTGTAGCCTTCCCCTGGTGACCACACCCCAATTTTCACTGGGGGAACCACACCTAAGCCACTCTCAGTCTGTGGAGTTTAGAGGCCAGGGGTGAGGGGAACTGACCATCTTCAGGCAGAAAATCAAGGGGATTTCTGATGACATTGGCGTTGGCAGGGCTGTTCTATGCAGGATCAGTAGCAGATATTCTCAGCTCGGTGGGCCATACAGTCGGTCTCTGTTGCTACGTCTCAACTGCAGTCGCAGAGTGACAGCAGCCGTAAACAACATGGAAGTAAAGCGCCTGGCTGTGTTCCAATGAACCGTTATGTATATTACACAGGTGGCAAGCTCCACGCGGCCTACAGGCTGTAGTTTACCAACCCTTGGTTTAAGCACCTGGATCCAGCTGAGCCCGAAGCTAACCGCCCTTGTGCCTTTCCAGTTGATAGACCAGTGCATTCATCTTTTACTGAAAGCAATCGGACTGGGTGTTTTTGTCAACACAATGGAGAAGTTTCTTATGGACTCACCAAGGTACAGGCAGGAGGTGGGGTTTCACAATGGATCTGGTGGCCCCGGGGAGACAGGAGACAACTTAGCACAAAGGAAAACATATCTGACTGGGGACTGCTCAGGGTACCTGAGAGTTTATAACCTGCAGCCAGAAGCCAAACCAGCTTCCACCCACGGGAGACGGGAGGGGTGGGCAAACACCTGTCTGAGGACATCGATCTAACCCCCATGAGCAGCTGAACTGGAAATGCCCCCACGAGGCCAAGGAGAAGCCAGCCCTCTCTCGGTGAGGACTTGGTGGGAGATGGATGGGAGAAGGATGGTGAATGGGGGGAGGGGGTGGTGCCTGGAGAACCTTTGGAATGGAGCCCCGTGGTGCCTTGATCCCAGGTGGGGAGGTGAGATACCCTCCCTTTTCAATGAGGATGTGGGGAGCCCACTCCCCAACACTTAATCTGGAGACAGCAGAGAATAAGGGAGGAGAAAAGAGCAGAGGAGCACGTTTAGCCTCCAGGGGCACCAGGAAATCCACAGTCACTTAATTGATGAATAAGGACCATTTTGCCCAAGACCAACACCCCCAGCTGTCTAGAGGCTGCCTGCTCTGTGGGCACGTGGTATGGCCAGGCCCTTGCTACACTTCACATGGAAGGGATCTGCATCCCCCTCTGTGAGAAAATCGGAAACTCCAGCCTCAACAGACTTACAATCCCTTAAGGCAGTGGTTCTCAACCTTCTGGCACTTTAAATACAGTTCCTCATGTTGTGACCCAACCATAAAATTATTTTCGTTGCTACTTCATAACTGTAATGTTGCTACTGTTATGAATCGTAATGTAAATATCTGATATGCAGGATGGTCTTAAGCGACCCCTGTGAAAGGGTCATTCAACCGCCAAAGGGGTCGCGACCCACAGGTTGAGAACCGCTGTATTAGACAAAAAGCATCTCCTATCCACTCTGT
>NW_006289819.1:2823362-2847063 GCF_000327345.1 Myotis davidii | reverse complement strand
TGAAACATTTACTGATTTCCCTTGTGTAAATACTCCCACTATAGCTGATTTTAAGCTGCCATCAGCAGTGGTTCTCAACCTTCTGGCCCTTTAGATATAGTTCCTCATGTTGTGACCCAACCATAAAATTATTTTCGTTGCTACTTCATAACTGTAATGTTGCTACTGTCATGAATCATAATATAAATATCTGATATGCAGGATGGTCTTAGGCGACCCCTGTGAAAGGGTCGTTCGACCGCCAAAGGGGTCGCAACCCACAGGTTGAGAACCGCTTCCTTAAGGGGTTGACTCTTTTCATGGAGGGGAGAGGAGCTGAGAGAAGATACCTGGACTGATATGGGGTCCAATGCCGTTTCACCTGCTGGCTGAGCAGGTGCCCGGGACAGGCTATGGAGCGAAGAGGCCCTCTGCTCTGGGATGCAAGATGACTTCAGGTGGTGGCTAGAACCCGTCAGAGAATGTGACAGCGTGGCGGGTCTCAGATATGAAGAGTTTGCATTCGGAAGTAATTACAGAGAGACCGCAGCCGATGTTGCCGGTTCTCTGCCCACATTCCCCTGGATTGTTTTTTGCACACCAGCTCCCCGAGTGCTTTCAATCCAGCAGCTTGCACTCCATCTTTGTCAGAGACTGAGCTCAGGCAAGGGCCTGGGGATTGACATGGGGCAGCAGCAGCCTGTACCAGCCACCAAGTGCTCCCCTACTCCCTGGGCCAGGTGACCCTGTGGGGTGGCCTCAAAGCTGTGCTGGGGGATTACCCTCCTGAGACTCTGCTCAATACCCCACCTCACTTGACCCTCTCCCTTCTGGCCCCAGAACTCTTTTTTTTTTTTTAAATATATTTTATTGATTTTTCACAGAGAGGAAGGGAGAGAGATAGAGAGTTAGAAACATCAATGAGAGAGAAACATCGACCAGCTGCCTCCTGCACATCTCCCGCTGGGGATGTGCCCGCAACCCAGGCACATGCCCTTGACCGGAATCGAACCTGGGACCTTTCAGTCCGCAGGCCGACGCTCTATCCACTGAGCCAAACCGGTTTCGGCCTGGCCCCAGAACTCTTAAATCATCTGCATACTAATCTTCGGTTGCTTCTGGGGACCCAATCGCATTTCTGGGGCCCTGTGAGGACGCTGTGAGTAACCCCAGCTCACAGGGAGTGGTGAGGTGCTCTCACAGGGTACATGGGCTCCAGAAACAACTGCAGCTACAGCTCGGAGAAGCGGGGGAGGCTGAAGCCAGTCACTGGGGGAACACTCTGGCCAGGTTTTCCTGAACAATCTTAGCCCCTCAAGAATCTGGCTCTTAGTGAAGGGAGGCGGAGAGTGGATTGGGATCGGGGCTGGGTCAGAGGAGGACAGACATGGGGAGCTGGAGGTGACGGAGGTGAAATTCTCAGTAGATGAAGCCTGGGGAGGGGAAAGGGAAGCTCCTAATCTGAGTGCCCTGGAGACTGGCCCTGGACCTGGCTAGAGACCCCTCTAGATCGTCTTTGGGGTGGCCAGTTCGGTCCTTGGGAATTACTGGGTATCTTCACAGGCACCCCACAGGCCTCAGCAAAGGCGAGACAGCATCGGGTCCACTCGGAACGGCCCAGGGCTCCGTGGCATGAAACCCTCCACTCTCTCCTGCTCTGTAAACATACTAGCACATGGACTGTGGCGGTGAAGGGTATCTTCTAGCAGACTGTGCCGTGGGAGAAGGGCTTTTCTTGGGGAGGGGGGCTGAGGGGCAGAGCGACGGCCGGCTGCTCCTTTGGACTGAGGGAAGAGAACGTGGACCGGGGCCTGGACCAAGGGCACTGGAGCCGCCAGAAGGCTCAGTTCCCAGTGAATCCCGGACGTTTGATGTGTGTGTGTTTGCTTCCACAGCAGTCACACGTTCCTTAACGCCAGGGCGTCACCGCGCGTGGTGACTGCTCAGGGACCTCTGCGGGCCAGCGGGGGTCTGCGAGGAGGCCCTGGAGGAGAGAGGAACTGAAGAGCCAGTCTGGGCAGCAAGCACGTCCCTAATGAAAGCTTCAGGGATGAAGGCACGGCTAATGTGGGAAGGAAGGAGGGGCAGGAGGCTGGGAATGAGCCAGGAGGACGCCAGGACACAAGCAAATAACACACCCACTTCTCTTTGCAGAAGACCTCATTTCCTGAGCAGGAGAGGGTGGGGCAATGAACCAAGGCCTCCAGGGAACGCTGGGTGAGTGGCCGGTGGCCTCAGGCAGGCTAAGGGTGCTGGGATTTTACACTCTGACTTTGAAAGCGAGTTGGGGAGGAGGCTGGAGGCACCACGGAGGGAGAGAGAATAAGAAAGAAAGGTTGCAGAGAGTGCAGAGGGATGGGCAGCCACTGTGAGCAGGCGGATTTGGGGGAAGGAGCATGTGGGGAGCATTATAACCCCTCTCACCTCACAAACCCTCAGGAAAAACCACATCCCCCATCTCTGCATTTGGAGTTGGAACTCGGTTTATCCGAGATGCAGGGACTGGCCTCAAGGCTGTCCGAGGGCGAGCAGGCGCAGTCCCAGGCAGCCCGCTCACACGGAGGTGACATGAGCCAGTGAAATCGAGGTTCAAGTGGGGGCCTGAGAGAGGTCCTGTGTCTGGAAATCAATGGAGGACCTCCTGTTTCTCTTTCCCCTTTTCCCAGGACAAACAGGACTCCACGCAGCCCGAGGGGGTATCAGTGTGGAAGGGCCCCAGCTAGGCCTAGAGGGGGGCTTTGCTGCTTGGAGTGGGGAGCACTATAACCCCTCTCACCTCCAGCCTGCCTGGTTCTGGCTGCAGCCTTGGCTGCATCAGACAGACCTGGCTGGGTGACCTTTCCGAGTGTCACCACAGACCTGGGGGAAAGGGGACTGGGGCTCCCAGAGTGTCTGCCTTGAATTTGACTCTAGGTCCACGAAGTGTCCTTCAGGACTATTAAGGCTTCAGGGGGCAAAGTGGAAGGATTTGGCAGTGGGCGTGGGCGAGTCATTCAGGCCACTGGTGAGTGAAGGAGGAGCTCTATCCCCCTCTATGTGAGTCTGTCACTGTCACTCTCTCCAGGCTGGCCACGCAGGGGACAGGAACGTCCGGGTGTGATGTTTGTGAGACGAGCAAGTGGAGAAATCGGAACTGTGGTCCCATCGGGACCCCAATATAGGAGAGGCTGAGAAGCCTGGGGACAGGCAGGTTATGCCTTTCCTATGGGTCTCTTATAAAGAAAGTAGGATAGTTATGAACAGAAAGTATTCCCTCTTGTTGCTGACATCTGCCCAGCTTCTAGACTTGTCATTCTCAACTCCATCACACCCAACACCCATTTGTAGTAAATGCTTTGTAACACCCCCTTTACTATTCTGAAATAAATGCATGGGTAGTATTACCTTCTACAGTATATACCTAGTTCCAAGTGTTCAAATAGTTCAAAAGTCAAAAATGTCCAAATAAGCCCCCCACCCCCAAGTAATAGAAAGGAGAAATAAAGGGCGTGTGATACATAATGAGAGGCTCTCTGTGCCTCAGTATGTAAGTGTGCAGGCAGCCTGCACTGACACATAATGAGGGTCAGATGCTTGTACGTGAATGTGAGGTCACTGTGAACGGCAGGGCTGCAAATGCAGCGTTTGGCATGGAAGTACCTCAAGGGGCTTTGTTCTTAGTAGTTTTCCAAAATGTGAGCAGCTATTAGAAAGATTCTAAGCAATTAACCTGAGGGCAGCCAAGTCACTCAGAATACTGGCAGGACCTGGGGGTTGGGGTGGGGAACAAGAAGCCCCAGTTCAAAGTCTTCACAAGATGGGGGACAGTGTGTAAACAACCCCCAGGGGGTTTTAGAAACTTTGTGGGGGCATTTTTGGTTGTCCTAATGAAGAAGGGGTGTTCTTGCATTTTGTGCTCAGGGGCCAGGGATGCTGGATGCTCTGCAAATTCAGGACAGTCCTGCACAGTGAAGAGCTGCCCTACAGCCTGGCCAACTTGGGAACAGCTCCCTGGGCTGTCATGCAAGTAAATAACCGGGTGACAATGACCTGAACCTAGACCCTCACTCTGTGTTACATGGCAGCAGAATGTGCAGCGCCCTCGAAAAAGTGTGGCCCTGGGAGCTGCTGCCTCTACATGGGGGCAGCGGACGCTGAGGGCTCAGCACACGCACAAAGGAGAGGCTGACCTGGGCCTGGGCCTGGAACACAGCTGGGGAACTGGCCATCTGGACAGCCTCATTCGAGATGAAGAGCCAGCTCCTCAACACATGAAATCAGACCCGAAGTTCTCCTAACCTGGCCATCAGGTCCCGATTACAGAGGTGCCAAATGATTTGATTGGGACTGAGCCACGTCCCCAGTGGAATATCATGTGGGACAGAGCTCCCCAGTGCATAAAAGAGGGGCTTGAAGGCATTGTCCTCAGAAGGTAGTTGTGGGTATAGCAGGCTCAAGGTTCTCTCATCACCTATCTTCAGCAGAGGGCAGCCCCCCAGGACACAGTATTCAGGAGAAGGCAGAGGCAGAAGCTAAGAAGGAAAGAGATGCAAAAGCCCTGGCTGCCAAAAGTAAAGAATGCAAGAAAACCCATCATGTGATGACGGAGCAAATGCTGCATTTGAATGAGTGGCACATTTCTGTCTTCTTGTTGGTTACACCTGTTATTCCTCTGGGTTATACCTCCTGGACTCTGAAGACAACTTGGTGTGAAGGGCCTGGTGTTCTCCCCACCTGACTTCCTCAGCAAGAGGTGTGCTGTCTATGTCTGGCCAATCAGAAGGGCCCGTTTTCAGGGACACAGTGATCATGTGACCTAAGCTGGACCAATCACCAGTTGTCTGGGCCTTGCAAACATGCAGATGCTGAGAGAAACAAATGCTTCTCCCCTGGTCTGGCTAAGCAGAGAATATGTGAATTTGGAACTGTCAGCAACCATCTCCCCTGGCAACATGGAGGATATCCATCTAGAGCTGGAGAGGATCGGTTCAACACACAGAGGGAAGTAGGGGGAGCCCTGTTGGCATTGAGCGAGGCTCTGGATCCAGTTGTGCAGCATGCTAGAGCTGCCCACAAACTTCCCAGTGGAACAAGCTGATGGGTCCATACCTACATACCTACCCACTTCTCTTTCTGCTATAGCTAGTTTGAGATGGATTGTAACTAGAAGAGTCTTAGCTTCTACAAATAGCATTAATTCATTCATCATATACCAGGCATTGCCTTCTATATCCTACAGTTCCAAGAGTAAACAAGTGAATTTGATCCCTGCCCTTAGAGAGCTTACCATTCTGTGGGAGAGGCAGAGTAAAACAATTCCATAATCCGTTATTTTAATTAATAATTCTAAGAAGTGGTATGAAGAAAAACCTGTGGAATTAAGCTCCACGAGGGCAGGAACCTCTGTCTCTTTTGCACACTGATGTGTTCTAGGGTCTAGAACAGTGCCTGGCATATAGTGGACACTCAATCAATACTTACTGAAAAAATGAACAGAAGACAAAGTTCTGGACATAACAGTGAGGAGGTGTGAGAGTCAGGGAGTTTCCCCAGGAAGCAACATTTAAGCCAAGATATAAAGAACACAGAATAGCCTGGCCAGTGTTGATCAATGGTTAAGCATTGACCTATGAACCAGGAGGTCACAGTTTGATTCCCAGTCAGGGCACATGCCCGGGTTGTGGGCTCTATCCCCAGAGTGGGGGATGCAGGAGACAGCCAATCAATAATTCTCTTTCATCATTGATGTTTCTTTCTTTCTCTCTCTCTCTCTCTCTTTCTCTCTCTTTCATAGTAGTTATTTGCACAGAACCATCTACAATTGTGTGTGAGTGTGTGTGTGTGTGTGTGTGTGTGTGTGTACGAGAGAGAGAGAGAGAGAGAGAGAGAGGAGTTGGCAGAAAGAGCAGAAAGTGTGGAGGTGGGGTAGCTGGAGGAGGCAAGAATGGCTGGAGTGCAGGGAGCAAACGGGATGTAGTGGGAGGTGAGGCAGTGGGTGGGGCACTCAGCAGGGGCTGCAGTGGCCGCACTCAGGATTTGGGTCATATCTCCAGAGCAGTGGGAAACTGGTGATGACAGCAGCGGACAAAGCAGTCAGGGGCCTCACCCTCAAGTTTCGTAAATGGAAGTAGAGAATGAGAAAGGAATAGGAGGCTGAGTGAGAGCAGAGAGACTAGTTTGAAGCTTGGTGGAGAGGAGGGCATAGCCAAGAGATATTTATAATCATTACAGTTAAAGGAAGGGAAGTAATACTCTCATAGTCAATAGGAACTGATTTCCTGAGCTGAAAAATGATTGGGTAAATAAATTAATGACTTCCAGGAAAAATTAATAAAAAATTACATACTAGGATGTACCCTGGCAATGAAAAACTTCTTTTTTCCCCTAAGATGAAGGAAAAACATTACACAGATCTGTAAATTAGGATGGGCTGCAAAGGGGAAAGTTTAGGTTGGTCTTAGGCTTTGCCCCAGCATTTCTAAATGCTAGAAAACAGGGAGCAATGGTTATAGTTTTGAGTGAGAAAGATTGTGACACAAGAATTCTGTACCCAGAAAATTGTCACTCATGTGCAAAACAGCAGAACTGTATTCCAGATTCACAGAGCAGGATGTAGAAAATGTACCACTCATGTGTTCTCCTTAAGTAAACTACTTGAAGCTACACTTCAGTTGCTCAAGAGATGAATTAAAATTAAACACTTGAAAATGAGATATTATAAAAGATTTGGTTGCAAGTTTTAACACTAATCTCATCTATCATAAGAATTGAACAAAAAAACTATTCTTAAAAATATGGAATGCAAGTTGCATTTATAAACTCACAGTACATTTTAAAAGACTAGAAAATGAGTGAGGAGTAAGGCAAGTAAAGGTCTACTAAAATCTTCCCTTGACATAAAGTAAGGAGTTAGGAGATACTGGCTGTTCTTAACTTTCCTAATCAGAGAAATTGAGGTTTAATAATATATGTGGTAAATGTAAAAGTCAATCACTAGTAAAATTAAAAAAATAGGATTCCTACCTTTTAAATGATGATAGATGACAAAAAGAAAACAGAACATTCTATAAGGAAAAATGCAGAAAATAAAGGATTCCTAAATAATAGAGATGAAATATGAAAAAATATTTAAAAAATTATCTGGTACTAAGATTTCAAGTGACTTCAATAAAACAGGGAAAATGACAGGTGAGGGGTAGATTTCGGGTGTTCTAATGATCTTATCTTGTTTGGGGGGAGTTATTAATTGATTGGATTTTTGACACTGATAGAAAAATTTGTTTCAATAGTCAACAAAATATGCAAGAACAATGTGTAGACACAGAATGCAGACCTTCCAGACCACAAAAGGAGCAAAGACATACTATTAAGCCCTCGAAAAGCAGGAAGCCAGAAAGCATGATTGCTAGAAAATATAGAATAAAATAGTAGGCAAAAGTCCAAACACATCACAATACACCATTATTTGCAAATAATATGATGGTCTCCCTAGGAAAGAAATGATATTCAACTGAAAAACTATTAAAACCAAGAAAAATGTTCAGGAAGGATGCCAAAAATACCAAAATCAATAGCTTTTCTATTTGTCTGTAGTAATCGATTAACAACAACAACAACAACTTCAAAACACCTAGGAATAAACTTAAAACAATGTGTTCAGGAGAAGGAAATAGCAAACTACCCAACAGAAATATAAGCAAAGTCTATAAACGGTCAGTTCACAGAAAGAGAAAGATGGTCAATAAACATAAAAACATGTTCAATTTCACTAGTAATCAGAGATATGGAAATTGAAACAATATTAATATCAAAAGTGAAAAATGGTTCACTTAATGCTTAGTGATGGTGATGGAGTGGGGAAGCAGACATTCTCATAGGAATAAAAAGCAGTAAATCATTTTTGTAGGGCAATTTTGCAATGTTTTAAATTTAAATGTCTTTTGACCCAGCAATTCTGCTTTCAAGAGCCTATTTTACAGAAAATAACTTATAATAATAATAATAAAGGAAGGAAACAAATGCCTAAAAGTGGAGGAATGATCAATTAACCCACAATATACCCATATGTAAGAAAGTAGCAAGCAGCTGCCTCTTTTCTGCTTAGGTGGACTTAATACTTCACCTTGAAACAAACCTTCTCTATTCAGGAAGGATAGCCTTGGTAGGAGCCATTGTTTATGGCAGGGTGTGTTAGATAGGCTCCCCTCACATATGCCCTTAGCAAGATTCTTACATATGCCCTTAGCATGTGGAGGCTTGGGCTTGGGGAGAAGGGAACCTGATTTCCATCAGAAGGCCACAGCTTGAGAAGGAAGGCATGGTGAGTGTAGCCCCTCCTCTCTGATATTTGATGTTACGATATTTGATGATCAGGGGAGTGCTAAAGTCTTGATGCAGGTCTGCTGGTAGAAGAACACCAGGGTTCCCAATGAAGAAATTGCCATGAAGGAAGGAAGAATCTGGGCTCAAAACAAGTATCTAAGAGATTTTAGGGGAAGCTATGCCTTTAGGCCAAGTTACCTTGGCATGGTATTGTTTTGGAGAAACTACAGTTGAATGGTAGCTCTACTAAGAAAGACCTGGACCAACAAGGTCATTACCGCAATAGAAAAGCATTCATTGATTGTGGGGACCAGATTCAATAGAAACACCATGTGGTATTAACTGAAGAAATGAAATATCGTGTGAAGATAGATAACTCTGGTGGCCTGCAAGGCCCGTTGTTACATGGCCCCCTACAGCAATATGACCTTATCTCCAATTACTGTCCCCCTCACTCACTCTGCTTCAGACACATCATCTCTTTATTGTTCCCCAAATATGCCAGCATTTTCCTGCTGCGTTTTTGTTCTTGCTCTTGCCACTGCCTGGAAAGCTCTTTCTCATCTCACTCCCTACAGGTCTGCTTAAACATCACCTTTTGAGTCAGGTTTTCCATTTCCACCTTTGAAACATTGCAAACTCCTTTCTCTCCCAGATAGCTAGTACTCCCTTTGACCTTTTATTATTATTATTATTGTCTAAAGTTTTACATATGTCTCCCTCCCCCCCCCAACCAGGCCATTGACCCTCACCCCTCCAGCCATTCCCACCCCAGGCAAGCCTCCACCGTCCCAGTGTCTGTGTCCATTGGTTATGCTAATATGCATGCATATAAGTCCTTTGGTTGCTCGCTAACCACCCCCCCTCCCCTACCATTTGTCTCTGGATCTATTTTTGTTCATCCCACGGACTATTTTTAATATTCAGGAAACTTCACTCATGAGGCAAATCTGGTGTTTCTAGTTTCTTGGTATATATTCCTAGAAGTGGGATCACTGGGTCAAATGGGAATCCCATGTTTAACTTTTTGAGGAAACTCCATACTGTTCTCCACATTGTCCGCACCAGTTTGCACTCCCACCAGCATGCATGAAGGTTCTGTTTTCTCCACATCCTCACCAGCACTTGTCCTTTGTTGATTTGCTATAATAGCCATTCTGACAGGTGTGAGATGGTACCTCATTGTTGTTGTGGTTTTTTAAAAAAATATATTTTATTGGTTTTTTACAGAGAGGAAGGGAGAGGGACAGAGAGCCAGAAACATCAATGAGAGAGAAACAACGATCAGCTGCCTCTCGCACACCCCCCACTGGGGATGTGCCCACAGCCCAAGCACATGCCCTTGACCGGAATCGAACCCAGGGCCCCTCAGTCCACAGGCCGACTCTCTAGCCACTGAGCCAAACCGGTTAGGGCTCATTGTTGTTTTGAGTTGCATCTCTCAGATGATTAGTGACTCTGAGCATGTTTTCATATGTCTCTTGGTCCTCTTTCGAAAAGTGTCTATTTAGGTCCTTTGCCCATTTTTTGATTGGATCGTTTATCTTCCTATTGTTAAGTTGTATTTGACCTTTCTTACTTAAATTTTCTTCAAAGTACTTAACACTTTACTTACTAATTCTGTTTATTTCAGTCTGCAGGCTGATGCTCTATCCACTGAGCCAAACCAGTTAGGTAATTCTGTTTATTTCAGATCCACCATTTCCTACCTTCCCAAGAATGTAAGCTCCATGAGTCACATTTTTTTATGTTTGGTTCACTGATTCATCCCCAGGACCTAGAACAGTGCTTGATACATAGCAAATACTTTATGAATATTTGATGAAACAATAAACAGGTATGCATAGAAAACTCTAAAATATGTAATAAGTGAAAAAAAGCAGATTGCCAAGTAACATGTAAGTAGTATCACACCATTTGTGTAAAAATAATATGTGTGAGTGTGTGTGAGTGTTTAAAGGATAAATAGAAAACTGTTATGAAGAGGAGAGTAGGATGGGAGTAATTAAGTGCTTTATTTTTAATTAGTTAAAATTAATTTTCCTTTGTATGCTTCTGTATCATTTGGCAATTTAAAATATGAATATGTATTAGTTATATAATAAAATAGATAATAAATGAATACTTTTTATTACTAATATTAAAGGGTAACAGTTCTGGAACAAGGTCCTGATCTTTGGTATTGGAGAGTAGTTGATATCAGATTAGTCCTCTTACAGATAAATGTTATAAACTCTGGCAAAAATATTTTTAAATGTTTTTATTGATTTTTAGAGAGAGAGGAAAGGAGAAGGAGAGAGAAAAACGTCGATGAGAGAAACAACAACCGTCTGTCTCCTGCACATGCTGGTCTAGGGATCAAGCCCACAACCCGGGCATGTGCCTTGACTGGGAATAGAACTGGTGACCGCTTAGTGCATGGGATGACACTCAACCACCTGAGCCATACCGACTAGGGCTGGCCAAAATATTTTTGTGAAATGATTTGAAGCTACTAGAGAATGACAGAGAGCAGGCAGAAACATGAGGGAATTCGATTTTTGAAAGAAGGGAGCCATGCTGGGTGAGATCCATATTTATGTGGTTTCTCTTTGCAGAGCATGAGGCTAGCGAAGAAAGAAAAAGCTGCACCCTAAGGAGGCATAGGACAGAGTTTGGGGCTGTCAGAGCAGCAGGAAATTAAGGAGGAAAAACCCCAAGGGAGGGAGCTACAAAAGGGGATGCACCAAATCTATATATAAATATTGCTTGAATCTTTGGCTGACCCCTAAACTACATGAATGGGGAGACCTCAAAGAGATTAGGAGAAAAATAACAGCTGTGAACATGAAAGAGCTTAGCAGAGACTAATATCTATTATAAATATGGATGCAAGAATCCTCAACAAAATATTAACAATCTGAATCCACAGGATATAAAAAGAATTATACACTTTGACCAAGTGGGAATTTTTTCCAGGAATGCAATTAAAATGTTAATTTAATACCTCCAAACCAATTAATGTGATATACCATATAAACACACACACACACACACACACACACACACACACACACACAACCTAAAACTACATGAGCCTCTCAACAGGCACAAAAAAACACATGTGACAAAATCCAACCTCTTTTCATGATAAAGTACTCAACACACTAGGAATAGAAGAGAACTTCCTCAGTATTATATGGGAACAACCATGAAAAACCCACAGCTGACATCCAGCCTAATGGTGAAAGACTGGATGTTTTCCCCTAAAATCAGAAACAAGGCAATGTTCACTCTTGCTGCTTCTATCCAACATTGTACTAGAGGTTCTAGTCGGACAGCTGAGCACAAGAAAAGAAATAAAAGGCATCAAAATTGTTAAGGAAGATGTAAACATCTCTGTCAGTAGGCAACATGATGTTATATGCAGAAAATTCTAAGGAATTCACTAAAAACCTGTTAGAACTAATAAATGGGTTAAGTAAGGGTACAGGATTCAAATCATACACAAAAATCAATTGTATTTCTATACACTAGCAATGAACTCTGAAAATGAAAAAACAATTCTATCTACAGTAGCATCAAAATGATTATAGTACTTAGATATAAATTTAATGAAATATTTGTAAGGCTTCTACACTGAAGACTACAAAACATTGTTGAAGAAAATTAAAGAAGATCTCAATTTAAAAATCCCATTTTCATGGTTTGGAAGACAACATATTAAGATGGCAATACTCTCCAATTGATCTAGAGATTCAATACAACCCCTGTCAAAATTTCAACCACCTCTTTTGTATAAATAGATAAAAATGATCCTAAAATTCACATAGAACTGCAAGCGACCCAGAATAGCCAAGAAAAATCTTGAAAAAATAGAACAAAGTTAGAGAACTTACACTTCCTAATTTCAAAACTTCAAAGCTGCCTCCTGCACACCCCCTACTGGGGATGTGCCTGCAACCAAGGTACCAGACTGTTGTTCTGATATAAGGAGTGCCATATAGACAAATGGAACAGAATTGGAAAGTCTATGGTAGATCGATTTTTGACAAGGATGCCAAGATCATTCAACAGGGGGAAAAACAGTCTTTTCAACAAATGGTGGCCGGACAACTGATTCTCCACATGCAAAAGAATGAATTTGGACCCCTCCTCACATCCTATACAAAAATTAACTCAAAATGGATCTAACTCTTGAAAGAAAATATAGGAGGTAAATTTTCATGACCATGGATTAAGCAATAGTTTCCTTTTTAAAAAAAATATATTTTATTGATTTCTTACAGAGAGGAAGGGAGAGGGATAGAAAGTTAGAAACATCAATGAGAGAGAAACTTCAATCAGCTGCCTCCTGCATACCTCCTACTGGGGATGTGCCTGCAACCAAGGTACATGACCTTGACCAGAATCGAACCTGGGCCCCTTCAGTCCCCAGGCCGACGCCCTATCCAGGGAGCCAAACCAGCCAGGGCTAGGCAATGGTTTCTTAAATATTACACCCAAAGCACAAGCAACCAAAGGAAAAAAAAAAACAGGTAAATTGGACTTCATCAAAATTAAAACCTTTTGTGCATCAAAGGACATTATCAAGAAAATGAAAAGACAAACAACAGAATGGGAGAAAATCTTTGTGAATCACATCTGACCAAGGACTTGTGCCTAGAATAAATAAAGAACTCTGACAACTCAATGATAAAAAAGACAAATAACCCAGTTTATTTAAATATTTTTTATATTTTATTGATTTTTTACAGAGAGGAAGGGAGAGGGATAGAGAGTTAGAAACATCAATGAGAGAGAAACATTGATCAGCTGCCTCCTGCACGCTCCCTACTGGGGATGTGCCCGTAACCAAGGTACATGCCCTTGACCAGAATCGAACCCGGGACCCTTCAGTCCGCAGGCCGACGCTCTATCCACTGAGCCAAACCGGTTAGGGCTCAGTTTTAAAGTTAGGTTATTGTTAACCCAAAATAATCAAAAAGACCTGAATAAATATTTCTCTGAAGAAGATCTGTAAATGGTCGAAAGCACATGAAAAAATGTTTGACATCCTAGTCATCAGGGAAACGCAAATCAAGACCACAATGAGATACCATGTTACACCCACAAAGATGGTTATAATAATAATTTTAACAAGACAATAACGAATGCTGCAGCTGTGGGGAAATTGGAACCCTCCTACAATGTTAGTGAGAAGGTAAACTGGTGCTGCTGGTGTAGGAAAGAGTTTGGCCGTTCATTAAAACGTTAAACACAGAGTTACAATAGGACCCAGCAATTCCACTCCTAAGTATATATTCAAGAGAAATGAAAACATATGTCCGCATAAGAATGTGTGCATGAATAGCTGCATTATTCATAATACAACCCAAAATGGAAACAACCCAAATGTTCATCAACTAATGAACAGATAAACAGAATGTGGCAGATCCACACACTGAAATAGTGTTTGGGCATGAAAAGGAATGAAGCGCTGTCTCATGTTACAACATGAATGAGCCTTGAAAAGTAATAATTATGTGAAAGGAGCCAGCCACAAAGTCAAATATTTTATGATTTCATTGATATGAAATGTCCCAAACTGGCAAATTCATAGAGCCTGAGAGTAGATTAGTTTCCCAGAGAGAAGGGGAGAATAAGAAGTGACTGCTGCCCTGGCTAGGTGTCTCAGTTGGTTGGAGTGTCATCCTGTGACATCAAAATGTTGTGGGTTCAATTCCTGATCCCAGCACTTACCTAGGTTCAACCCTCGGTCGGGGCATGTACGGGAGGCAACCGATCAATGTTTCTTACTCACATCGATGTTTCTCTCTCTCTCTCAATCAATAAAATCATATTCTTGGATGAGGATTAAAAAAGAAAAAGAAGTGACCACTAATGACTATGGGATTTCTTTTTAAAATGATGAAAATATTCTGGAATTAGATACTGATAGTAGTTGCACAGCTTTGCAAATATACTTAAAAACCCACTAATTATACACTTTAAAAATGGTGAATTTTATGGTATGTAAATTCCATCTCAATTAAAAATGAGCAGAATGGACAAAACAGAATCAAAGATTAGGGAACTTGATTCACATAATCTAAACTGAAGCACAGAGATTTAAAAAGCTTGAAAAGAAAGAAAACAGCTTATTAGTAACATGTGAGATAGAATCAAGGGGTAGCACCCATGTAATTGGTGTCCCATAAGAAGAAGAGAAATAGAATGGAGCAGAAAACATGTTTGAATTCTATTTGGAGAAGTTTTGCCTGAATATACTACAGATTTGATTAGAAATACATAGCAAATTCAGATCCAGGAAGCTCAGATAAATACAAAAAAAAAATCACACCTGTGCACATCATAGTAAAACTGTTGAAAATCAAATATAACAAAGAAAAATCTTAAAAGCTATCAGAGAAAAAGACACATTATATACAGGAGAACAATGATGAAAATGTCGGCTGACTCCTCATCAGAAAAAGCAGAGCCCAGAAGACAATGGAATGACATCTGTAAGTGTTGGGGGGTGAGGGGGGGGGGCAGGGCGGAGAAGATTGTCAACCTCAAATTCTATATTGAGGGAAATAAGGACATTTTTAGGTAAGCAAAAGCTGAAAGTATTCATTGTTCACAAACTACACAAGAACTACCAAAAGAAGTTCTTCAGGTGGAAGGGAAGTGTTATCAGGTGGATCTATGGAAGGAATAAAGAGTACTGGAAAGGATATACAGTATATACATTTATATATAAAATGACTATTTTTATTTAAAAAATATTTTAAAGTCAATTGTTAACAGTAATAATATATTGTGGTGTTTATAATATGCAGAGGTAAAACATATGGCATTAATAGCACAAAAGATAGGATAGGGTACAAATGTAATTAAATCATTGTATATTATCCTATATAATAAAAGCCTAATGTGCTAAGTGTCCAGTCGTCTGTTCAACCAATCAAAGTGTAATATGCTAATCATATGCTAAGGCCACTCAACTGCTCGCTATGACATGCACTGACCACCAGGGGACCAACACTCCAATTCATAGGTTAGCTTGCTGCTGGGGTCCTGCTGATCAGGACTGAGCGAGAAGGGCCAGACACGCTCTGGAGCCCTCCTGCGGTCCCTTCCCGGCTGGCCAACCTCCCGTGTCCTTCCCCAGCCTTGATTGTGCACTGGTGGGGTCCCTCGGGCTGGCCTGCACCCTCTCACAATCCAGGACCCCTCGGGGGATGTCAGAGAGCCAATTTCAGCCTGATCCTGCAGGCCAGGCCAAGGGACTCCCACCGGTGCACCGGGCCTTTAGTCTTATATATAATATGGTATAACATACATTCAGCAAAGGTTATGGTAAGTTATAGATGAATATTTTAATTCCTAGAGAAACCACTAAATAAAAATATAAAGAGGTACAGGTAAAAAGCCTATAGAATCCAAAGAAGATATATAAACGGCCAATAAGCACGTGGAGCGATCTCAACATCATTCAGCATCAGGGAAATGCAAATCAAAACCACATTGAGATATCATTTCACACTCACTGGGATTGCTATGATTGAAACGACAGATAATAAATATTGGCAAGGATGAGGGAAATCAGAACCCTTATACGTTTCTGGTGGAATGTAAAATGGGTCACTTTGAAAAGCAGTCTGGCAGTTCACCAAAAGTTTAAACACAGAGTTACCATATGACCTAACACTTAAACTCCTAGATATATACCCAAGAGAAATGAAAACATATGTTCACACAAAACTTACCCACAAAAGTCTATAGCATAACATTCACTGTAGCCAAAAGATTGAGACAATTCGGTGTCTATCAACAAATGAACAAGTAAAATTTGGTATATTCATACAATGGAATATTATCTGACAATAAAAAATGAAGTACTGATGCACGCTGCAATGTGGATGAACCTTGAGAATATTATGCTAGATGAAAGAAGCAGCACACAAAAGGCCACATATTCAATGACTCCATGTATATGAAACTAGAGGCCCAATGCACGAAATTTGTGCAAGGGTAGGCCTTCCTTCCCCTGGCTGCCAGCACCAGTTCCCTCTGGCGCGCGGGACCCGGGCTTCCCTCCAGCCCCAGCTTCGTCAGGAAGGTTGTCCGGAAGGTTGTCCAGGAGGACGTCTGGTCTAATTACACATTATGCTTTTATGTATATAGATGTCCAGAAGAGGCAAGTCTATAGACACAGAAAGTGGATCAGTGGTTGACTAGGGTTGGGAGAGGGCTGGTAGCGGAGGGAAAAGGAATGAAAGGGTATGAGGTGGTTTGAAGGAGTGATGAAAATGTTCTAAAATTGACTGTGGTGATGGTTGCACAACTCTTTGAATATACAAAAAACCATTGACTTGTGTACTTTAAATAGGTGAATTGCATGGCATGTGAATTACATATCAATAAAACTGTATTTTTAAAATACCAGTGCAGAAGGTGAAAATGAAATACTAAAAATACTTGATGAATCCAAAAGAAGTCAGAAAAAGGACAAGGGGAAAAGAACAGAAGGAATAAATGGCAAACAAATAACAGGATGGTCAACTAAAACCCAACCCTATCTGTAATTATATTAACTGCAAATGGACTAAATATCTTGATTAAAATGTGTAAACAGACAAACTTTATTTTTAAAAAGGGAGGAACCTTTAATTCTTCTTAAACTTTATTCTGAGATGCAACTAAGTTACTTTTAAATAGCTTGATCCTTGCAGATCTTGCTTTTATGATGTGCTATGTAGGTCTGCAGAAGTGCTCACGCTAAGGCTAAATATTCCCCACTCTGAGTCATTCTACGCATTGCCTGAATGCTCTGTCCAATGCCTGGTAAATTTAGAATTTTCCAGTCTGGCCTTGTGTGAGTGCCAGGCATTGTTCCTTCTAATACTTTTGGATGGTTATTTCTCCAGTCTCAGAAACATCTGCTGACTAGTACTCTGCTGAACACTGGAGTGGGATCCTCTGTAAACCCCCAGGATCTTCTCTCTCTCTGCAGCTCTCCACTCTCTTTCACTCTCTCCTATAAACTCTAGATGCCTCATCTCCAGACTCTCAGTTCCATCTTCTCAACTCAGGGCATCTCTGAGTTCTGTCAAAGTTCCTCGACTTATGCCATGTCCTAGAAACGCTCTGAAGACAGTAAGTTTGGGCAATCATAGGGCTTACCTCATTTGTTTCCCATCTCTTAGGGATCTCTGTCTTCCTTCCTTCCCTCCTTCCCTTCCTCCCTCCCTCCTTCCCTCCCTCCCTCCCTCCTTTCCCGCACCAATAAAGCTTCTTTACTTCCTTCCTTCCTTCCTTCCTTCCTTTCCCTGATGTCCAGTGTCTTTAAAACTTCTGTTTCATGTATTGTGTCTGTTTTTGTTTGTTTCAGGTAAATCTGGTCCCCGTTATTCTATCTTGGCTAGAAGTGTAAGAAAGCCAAGATATTAATATTAATATTAGAAAAAAAATAGACTTAAAGATAAGGTGTATTATTAGAGCTAAAGATGTAATTTCTTAGTGATACAAGGATCAACTATTCAAGAGAGGGTGCTGAAATCACCAATGATTGTGAATTTGACTAGTTCTCCCAATAACCTGCCCATTTTTGCTTTATGTATTTCGAAGCTCTGTTATAAAGTTCTATTATGGACTGTGTATTTGTGTCCTCCCCCAAATGTATATGTTGAGGACAACCCCCAAAATGACGGTATTTGGAGGTAGGGCCTTGGGGAGGTAACTAGGTTAAAATGAGAACCTGAGGGTGGGCCCCATGATGGGATTAGTGTCCGAATAAGAAGAGGAAGAGACCAGAACTCCTTCTTGCCCCACCATGTTAGGATACAGTAAGAAGACGGCCTGTCTGCAAGCCAGCGAGAGGGCTCTTCCTATGAACGGAATCTGCTGGCACTTTGATATCAGACTTCCCAGCCTGCAGACTGTGAGAAATAAACACCTGTTGTTCAAACCACCCCATCTGTGGTATTTGTTATGGCAGCCCATGCTGACTGATGCAGGTGCATATACTAGGACATATTTTAAATTGTTATATCTTCTCAGCAATCGATAAAACAAGTACACTTAAAATAGTAAGGACACAATACATTTGAACAAAATTATCAACCAATTTGACCTAATTGACACTCATAGAACACTGATTCAACAACTTCAGAATACACTTTTTTTTTAAGTGCACAAGGGGCATTTACCAAGGTACACCATATACTGGGCAATAAGACAAGCCTCAGTAAATTTCAAAGGACTGAAACCATACAGAGTATGTTCTCTGAATACCATTGTATTAAATTAGGAACAAACAAACATAAATTTAAAAAATCAGAAAATCCCCAAATATTTGGATATTAAAAAACACATTTTTAACCTGAAGGCAATAAAAAATTACAAGGTATGAGAAAGATGGCAGTGTAGGTAAACACCTGTTCTCAACGCCTCCCACAACCACATCTAAATTACAACTAAAATACAGAACAACCATCACCCAGAACTGCCGGAAAGCTGGTTGAATGGAAGTCCTACAAGTAGAGAAGTAAAGAAGAAAGCACACTGAGACTGGTAGGAGGTGCAGAGGGGCAGAATGGCTGGTCCGGCACCCATGTGCACCGCTTTTTTAATCAGGAGAGAGATTGTCTCTGCGGAGGCCACCCGGAGGAACAAGGGGTCCCAGCCCCACATCAGACCCCCGGCCCAGGGACCCAGAGTTGGGAAAAGAAGTCCCCATAACTAACGGCTATAAAAACCAGTGCGGATTGGATCTCAGTGACACAGAGGCTGCTGGAGAGCTAGCTGTTGCTCTTAAAAAGCCAGCATCATGAACTGAACTTACAAGGTCCTGCTTCCTCTGAGCTACAGCATCAGTGCGAGGCTCTGGGGGACACATTTGTCTGGCATTGGAGCAGGAACTTGGGGGCAGCTTTCTCCCAGACAGAGTTACTCACAGCGTTCATTGTTCCTAGGCTGGGACTTCCCCGGTTGCTGGGCTGACTGGCAGCCATTTCTGTTTGCTCCATCTGCCTGGTGATTCCCTAAGACCCTGCCTCCTCCAATTTACAACCCCACCCAAGCTGCCTGCAGTGGCTTTTTCATATGAATGGCTTGTCCTTGAAAATCTCAAACAAGCTGCAGCTGGGTCAGAGAGCCCCAAACCTATCAATAACAGGCCAAGACCTGGCACCAGCCTGCCTTGCTTCACAGCTGGGCCTCATCTGCTCACTTCCAAACCGATTCAAAGAGGAAGAATCTGCAGACCTCTCTGTAGCTCCTGCTGGGTGGACCCAGGCAGTGGCTGACTTTGCACCTCCCTGGAGACCTAAGAGCCAGTGTACCTAGTGGTCAGTGTCAAGATTACAACTCTACACATCCATAAGCGACACACGCAAGGAGCAGACTCAGTGAGCACCAAAGCACCATTAAAGCAAGTCCTGCTCCATAGGGGCAAGGCTGCTTTATCAACTCAAGGAGACACAGCAGCTACCCAATACATAGAAACAAACACAGGGAAGCAGCCAACATGAGGAGACAAAGAAACATGTCACAAATGAAAGAAATGGAAGAAAGCAAACTACTGGATATAGAGTTCAAAACTACAGTTATAAGGTTACTCAAGAATTTATAGAAACCTCCAAGGGACTTAGTAAGACTTTTAAGGATCTTAGTGAGAATGCTAAATACATGAAAAAGGACCAGTCAGAAATTAAGTATACACTGATTGAAATAAAAAATAATATACATGGATTCAACAGTAAAGTAAGGATTCTGAGACTCAAATCAACAATTTGAAATATGAGGAAGCAAAAAACACCCAACCAGAAGAGCAAAAAGAAATAAGAATCTAAAAAGATGAAGATAATGTAAGGAGCCTCTGGGACAACTTTGAGCATACCAGCATCCGAATTATGGGGGTGCCAGAAGAAGAGAGAGAGCAAGATATTGAAAACGTATTTAAAGAAATAAGGACAGAAAACTTTTCATACCCAGTGAAAGAAATAGACTTACAAGTCCAAGAAGCACAGAGAGCCTCAAACAAGAGGAACCCAAAGAGGACCACACTGAGACACATCATAATTAAAATGCCAAGGGCTAAAGACAAAGAGAGAATCTTAAAAGCAACAAGAGAAAAGCAGTTAGTTACCTACAAGGGAATGCCCATACGACTGTCAGATGATTTCTCAACAGAAATTATGCAGGACAGAAGGGAGTGGCAAGAAATATTCAAAGTGATGAATAGCAAGAACCTACAACCAAGATTATTCTACCCAGCAAAGCTTTCATTTAGAATTGAAGGTCAGATAAAGAGCTTCACAGACAAAAAAAAGCTAAAGTAGTTCACCACCTATTCTTTAAGAAGAGGAAGAAGAAGAAAAAGAAGAAGATAAAAAATATGAACAACAAAATGGCAACAAATACATACCTGTCAACAATTAGAATCTAAAAATCAAAATAAATGAATAAGAAATCTAATGAACAGAATAAACTGGTGAATAAAATAGAATCAGAGGCATGGAAATAGAACAGACTGACGATTTTCAGAGAGAAGAGGTGGGGGGAGTGGGAAGAGATTAAACAAAGATCTTATATGCATATATGCATTACTTATGGACAATAGGGTAGTGAAGGCCTGAGGCGAGGCAGGAACCAGGTGGAGGGAGGCAATGGGGGGAAAAAAGAGAGACATTTATAACAATCTCAACAATAAAGATAAAAGAAGAAATTACAAGGTATATTAAAATATTTTTAACTGAATGATAATGAAATTATAACATAAAAATTTGAGGGATGCAGCTAAAATAACACTTAGAAAATTATTTTTAAAAATATTTATTTATTGATTTCAGAGAGAGAGAGAGAGAGAGAGAGAGAGAGAGAGGAGAGAGAGAAAGAAACATCGAGTTGTTGTTTCACTTACTTATGCATTTATTGGTTGATTCCTGTTTGGGGAACTGAACCTGGAACCTTCAAGTATCTGGACGATGCTCTAGCCAACTGAGCTACCGAGCCAGGGCCTAGAAAGAAATTTATAGCTTTAAGTGTAAATGTTTTAAAAAAGGAGAAAGTTTTTCCCTAGCTGGTTTTGCTCAGTGGATAGAGCATCAGCCTGCGGACTGAAGCGTCCTGGATTTGATTCCAGTCAAAGTCCAGCCACACACAGGTTGTGGCTTGAACCCGGCCCTGGACAGGGCGCATGTGGGAGACAACAAATCTCACAACAAATCTCTGTCTCTCCCCTTCCTTTCCACTCTCTCTAAAAATCAATGGAAAAATATTCTTGGGTGAGGATTAACAAAAAAGAGAAAGTTTTGTAAAACCAATGATCTAAACTTTCACCTTAAGATACTAGAAGAAGAAGAGCAAATTAAACTCAAAGTAAGGAGGACAAAGGAAAAGAGATAGGAGTAGAAATGAATGAAAGAAAAACAGACAACTACAGAAAAAAATCAATGAAACTAAAATCATTAAAAAGAACCATTGATACGTGAAATATCATGGGTTGAATCTAAAAATCATGTTAAGTGAAAGAAACCAGAGCAAAAGAATATGATTTCATTTATCTGGGATTCTAGACCATGACCCATTGGTCAAATCTAGCCCAATGCCTGTTTTTTTATGACCTTGAGTTACTAGTAAGAGTGGTTTTTTTACATTTTTAGAAGGTTGCCAAGAAGAAGAAAGAAGAGGAGAAGTAGTAGTGACAGAAATCATATGTAGCCTGTAAAGCCTAAAATATTCACTAATTGTTCCTTTACAGAAAAGTTTTCCAATGTGTTGATCAAAGCAAACTAAGCTATGGGAACAGAAATGAAAGTAGTGGTTACCTCTGGCAGGAAAGGTGGGAGGAGGAAGGGTGGGAGGAAATTCGATCAGGACACCAAGGAATGCTCTGTAGTGAAAATGTTTAATATTTTGATCATGATGGTTACTTGGATATATATTCTTGTCAAAACATTAAAATATGCCTGGCCGGTTGGCTCAGTTGGTTGGAGTATCCTCCTGTACACCGAAAGGTTGCAGGTTCGATTCCCAGTCAAGGGCACATACCTAGGTTGCAAGTTCCATCCCGGGTTGGGGCAAAATGGGAGACAACCTATTGATCTCTCTCTCTCTCCATCTCTCTCTCTCTCTCTCTCTCTCTCTCTCCCTTCCCCTCTCTCTAAAATTAATAAACATATCTTTGAGTGAGGATAAAAAATAAAAAAACACATTTTATTGTACATAAATTTTACCTTAATGGAAGAACCAGGAGGTCTTTTTCCCCTCCATGAGTTGTATTCACTGATTAAGATTAAAAAAGCATTAAGAATATAGGTTTCACTCCCCTCTCCATAGCTTTCCTTTTAAGTAGAATTGATATTTTCAATAAGGAGCTTTGTTCTAGAGGTCTTCTTTGATATTTTTAGCTTGATTGAAAGCTAATCAAATAAAAAACAGTGTTTACAGAGCTTTAGAAATTATTGTTTCCTTGGGATTGTGCTTCCCAAGTAACAGTTTAACGTGATTGAAAATATAAATTTATGTTGTGAAAACGGCAACAGATGCTCTAATGTTTGTCTGTCTGTAAGTGAGTAGGGCTGAGCAGCGTGTTATCTCCACTTACATGAGCCCTCATGAAAAGCACAGGGTAGAGCATTCTGCATCACGTTCTGTTGTCCGTCCACCGATGTGAATTTGGCTGAGAGTAAATTAACTTGGTCTTTAAACTGATTTTAAATTATATCCCAGTATGATTTTTAGTTTTGAGAATCCAAAGTTAAGAATACTTCCTTCTGTCCTAGCTGTTTGGCTCAGCGGATAGAGTGTCGGCCTGCAGACTGAAGGGCCCCAGGTTCAATTCCAGTCAAGGGTACATGCCTTGGTTGCAGACTTCTCCCTGATTGGGTTGTGTGCAGGAGGCAACCAATCAATGTGTTTTCTCACGTCAATGTTTCTCTCCATCTTTCCCTCGCTCTTCCACTCTCCCTAGGAATCAATGAGAAAGTATCCTTGGGTGAGGATTAACCAAAAAAAAACAAAAAGAAAAAAAAAAGAAAGAAAGAAAAGAAAAAGAATTCTTCCCTCTTTCAAATTTATGATGTTTAATGCAAAATGCTGTTGGCCTGTTTTTGCTTCATCTATATGTCAGAAAACCTAGTTCCCTTTGGCCTCTGATCAGGTGATAAAATTGGATTGTTAGAAAAGGACTTCATTATATGGATTCTGAGAGATTTTTTTGTTTCTTTTGTTAATCCTCACCTGAGGATGTTTTTCTTTTTTAAAAAAAGTATATATTTTTATTGATTTCAGAGAGGAAGGGAGAGGGAGAGAGATATAGAAACATCAATGATGAGAGAGAATCATCAATCTGCCGCCTCCTGCACACCCCACACTGGGGATAGCCTACACCACCGTTTTCGCAGTTAGGGTTTTTATCATTAAAGGGCAACTTTGAAAAGCAAAAAAAAAC
>NW_006289819.1:2820802-2823066 GCF_000327345.1 Myotis davidii | reverse complement strand
AGAAAGATCCAATACCACTTTTGTTATTTAATTAATTATGGAAATCCTACATGAGGTTGTGCTAGAGCAGTGGTTCTCAACCTTCCTAATGCCGCAACCCTTTAATACAGTTCCTCATTGGTGACCCCCAATTTCATTGTTACAAATTGAACATAATTAAAGCATAGTGATTAATCACAAAAACAATATGTAATTTATATATGTGTTTTCCGATGGTCTTAGGCGACCCCTATGAAAGGGTCATTCGACCCACAAAGGGGTCGCGACCCACAGGTTGAGAAACGCTGAACTAAGGCCTGAGGCTATTTTTCCATTGATTTTTAGAGAGAGTGGAAGGGAGGAGGAGAGATAGAGAAAGAGAAACATTGATGTGAGACACATCGATTGATTGCCTCCTAGAAGCTCTGGGACCAAGGCCAGAGATAGAGCCTGCAACCCAGCTACATGCCCTTGACCAGAATCAAACCTGGGACCTTTCAGTATGAGGAGTCACGCTTTATCCACTGAGCCAAACCGGCTAGGGTGAGATTTTTTATTTATTCATAAAGCAATACACAGGGGTAAGGAACCCAGCGCCACTAAAGTAGGCAATAGTATTAAAATTTTTATTTTAGGGATATTTCCCTTAAAAGTAGGTTTCTATGACTCTTTTAGATATCCAGCTGGTAATGAGAAACAGAAAATAGGGAGAAATGCTTTAAAAGTTGATTTAAAGGTACCACTTCTGCCCTGGCCAGGTAGCTCAGTTGGTTAGTGTCCTACCCATATGCCACGGCTGTGGGTTCCATCTCTGGTCAGGGCACATACAAGAATCAACCAATGAATGCATAAATAAGTGGAACGACAAATTGATCTCTCTCTCTCTCTCCCTCCCTCCAACTCTCCCTGCCTCCCTCCCTCTCTTTCCCCTCTCTCTCTAAAGTAAATAAAATAAAATAAAATAAAAAGGTACTACTTTTGAGGGAGAAGTGAAAATGATGGCAGAGGTTTTAGACCTCTGCCTTACACCATATATAAAAATAAATTCCAGATGGGTAAAAATGTAAATAGTTTCTTTCCAGAATAGCTGTCTAGAGAAAACTTCCTAGTGCAGAGCATTTAAAATGCTGGATGAAATACAAAAAGCATCTTTCTTTTTAAAGGCATGGCAATGCTGTCAGAAAAGAAAGGGAAATTATCAAAAAGAAGAAGGAAGTTCCACTCCAGAAAAATTCTAACTGGAGCTGCCGTGTGCGTGGGACATCAGTCCATTTCTGGCAGGCTTAGCCAAATGCAGAGAACAGTAGCTTCAGCTTGAGGCCTAAGGGCAAGGAGTTTGCATTGGGAACTTCCAGAGAGAGCTGGGATTCCCTGTGGATGAAGTAGAAAAGCAATTGAACTGGGAAAATACCACCAACAGAGAAAGACAATGAGGATGCTTGTCTCCAAACCTGGGGTTGTGGTCGCTTGAAAGTGATGACACATAACTGCGTGTTAAAAAAAAAAATTCTTGCCCTGGCTGGGTGGCTCAGTTAGTTGGAGCATCATCCTGTACACTGAAAGGTGTGGGTTCCATTCCTAGTCAAGGCACATACCCAGGTTGTGGGTTTGATCCCCAGTTGGGGCATGGACAAAAGGCAACTGATAGATGTTTCTCCCTCTCCCTCTCTTCCTTCCTCTCTAAAAATCAATGAAAACATATCCTCAAGAAAAAAAATCTTAAGCCTAAAACTTGGTTAAAGTACTTCTGGGTTTGTAGTGCCCCCAACTGCCTAGCAAACATGAAGGATTACTTTTTAAGGATGAATGCATTTTCCCCTAGGCCTCAATTCCCACAGATATACGTCCAAAGCACATGAGTCTTCTCTCTCTCTCTCTCTCTCTCTCTCTCTCTCTCTCTCTCTCCCTCCTTCCTTAAACATAGGAGGTAATAAAACATGATGTATGTGAATCAGCAGAAAGGATACACAGCAGAATCAGGCCCATACATATGATAGTTACCAGAATTATCAGATACAGGATACAAAATATACATTTAATAGCTACACTAATAAAAGAGAAAGGTGCAAATTGACCATACCTTTGTGTCACCCACCAGCCAATCAGGAGTGAGTATGCAAATTAACACAACAAAGATGGCAGGTTAATTTGTATATGCGGGCGCCAAACAGCCTGGGTCCCGGGGATGGGTGTCCTCAGGACCCAGGCCACTCTGAGCCTGTAGGCCCGTGAATAGGTCTGGAACAGCCGGGGTCCCAGGAAGACCCCCGGCCACTCTGGGCCTA
>NW_006289819.1:2813008-2820467 GCF_000327345.1 Myotis davidii | reverse complement strand
GCGACCCCTGTGAAAGGGTCATTCGACCCCCAAAGGGCTCATGACCCACAGGTTGAGAACCCCTGCACTAGAGCAAGGTGAGCCTGGAGCAAGTTACTGTTGTGGTTGGGATGGAGGGAAAACAAAAGTGAGAGACATAAGTAAAATCAGAGTGTCTATGAAAAACTAAAGGGAAGATACTCCACCTCTTCTAAGAAATCTCCACCAATGGAGCAAAGAAAAAAAAAAACCTCTACTATTGTATGAACACAAAACCAAACTGAGTCGGGGTCTCAGACAATTCACTCACATGATGGCAAAGACAGACAGAAACTCCCGGATTGGAGAGGGTGCAAGTCAGGCTGAGGGGTTCACCCCCCATGCACGAATCTTCGTGCACCAGGCCCCTAGTGTTTAAATAAATACAAAAGACATCAAAAATTTGACATGGGAGTAACAGACCTTCAAGAGGAATTAGGCAGAGTTGAAAGAGAAGCAAACAGAACTTCTGGGAATTAAAAATAAAGTAGAAAAATAGAAGGCTTAATGGGTAGATTGTACACAGGTGGAAGGAGAAGATAAATCTAGGAAATTGCCCAGACTGCATTAAGAAGAGACAAATATAGTGAAAATGTGAAAGATTTAGGGGGATGGAGGAGCAATTGAGAAGGTCTAACGTAAACCTTATTAGGAATTCTAGAAGGAATGGGAGCTGCAATATTCAGAGATTGTGGCGAGAATTTCTAAAACAGATCAGAGATGCTAATGATCAGTATGAGATTCAGAAAGACAAATAATTCCCAAACAGGATTAATAAAAATAATATCTAAACTAATAAAAGGGTAATATGCTAATTAGACCAGACGTCTTCCAGACGACCTTCTGGATGTCCTTCCAGATAAAGTCATGCTGGCGGGGCTGAGGCAGAGGTGGATAGGGGCGATCAAGCCTGTAGGGGAGAGCAGTTGAGGGACCAGGCCTGCAGGCAGGTGAGTGGTTAGGAGTCAGTGGCCCTGGATTGAGAGAGGGATGTCCCTGATTGGAAAGGGTGCAGGCTGGGCTGAGGGACACCTCCCACCCCCTGCATAAATTTTGTGCACTGGGCCTCTAGTCCTATATAATAAAACCCTAATATGCAAATCAACCCAATGGCAGAACGACTGGTCGCTATGATGCACACTGACCACCAGGGGGCAGATGCTTAATGCAGGAGCTGCCCCCTGGTGGTCAGTGCCCTCCCACAGCGGGGGCACCACTCAGCCAGAAGCCGGGCTCATGGCTGGCGAATGCAGCGGTGATGGTGGGAGCCTCTCCCATCTCTGAGGCAGCTCTAAGAAGTGGGCCTAAGCCAGCAGGTGGACATCCCCTGAGGGGTCCGGACTGTGAGAGGGCACAGGCCAGGCTGAGGCACTCCTCCCCACCCCCCAGTGCATGAATGTAGTGCACCAGGCCTCTATTATGTATATGAAAGATTTAAAAAGAAATCATGACAAGGGGACAAGATTTAGACTAAAAGCTGTCTTTTCAGCAGCCACAATGGAAGTTAAAAAATGGGAGAATATTATCTGCAAAGTGCTGGGAGAAAGTGACTGTTGTTTAATTATATGCTTAGCAAAATTTTCTTTCAAAAGTAAAGGCAAAATAAAGGCATTTCTGGACAAACAAAAACAAAGTAATTTCAAGTGACTAAAAAAGCTGCCAAAGGTTAAGCACATGAAATACTCATTTTCAATAGTCATTAGGAACATCAACTTAAAGCCACAATGACAGCACTACACACCCCTGGAAGGGCTAAAATGTGAAAAGACTGACCAACCACATCAAGTGTTAGTGAGAAAGTGGACCAAAGGAAGCTCTCATACACTGCTGATGGAAAATGCGCAGCCACCTCAAAGAACAGCTTGGCAGTTTTGTAAAAAGTTAAACACACACCCACCATATAATCCAGCCATTCCACTCTTTGATATTTACATAAGAGAAAGGCAAATATACGTCCATACAAAGACTTGCACTACTGTTTACAGAAGCTTTGTTTGCAATAGCAAAAAACTGCAAACAATCCAAAGTCCATAAAGAGGTGAACAAATAAATGAACGATGACCATCCATGCAATGGAGCACTATTTAGCAATGAAAAAGGATGAGCTGTTGCCACACACAGGATGGATGCACGCAACATGATTCTGTGAAAAAAAACCAGACCTAAGGGAATACACAATATCATTCCTTTTATAGAAAATCCTAGACTGTGCAAAAAGATGTTTAGTGACAGGAAAACAGACCAGTGGTTGCTAAGGATGGGGCAGGAGCAGGGAGGGGCTGGAGGAAGTGATCATCAATGAACATTAGGAAACATTTTTAGGGCTTTAAATAAAGTGTATGATTTGATACATTCTGATATCACCATCACCACAATCAAGACCATCTGATCCACACTAAAAATTAAGAGAGTGTCAGGCTGAAGGAAAATGATCCAGAGTGGAAGCACAGCATTGCAGGAAGGCATGTAAAACACTAGAAAGGGTGAAAAAAACACACAGAAACATATATGTGTGTGTGTGCGTGTCTAAATAAGCAGTGATTGTTTATTTAAATTGCTCCTCCATCCCTCTTTATTTCTTTTTTTTTTAAAATATATTTTATTGATTTTTTACAGAGAGGAAGGGAGAGAGATAGAGAGTTAGAAACATTGATGAGAGAGAAACATCAACCAGCCGCCTCCTGCACATCTCCCACTGGGGATGTGCCCGCAACCCAGGTACATGCCCTTGACCGGAATCGAACCCGGGACCCCTCAGTCCGCAGGCCGACGCTCCATCCACTGAGCCAAACCGGTTTCGGCCATCCCTCTTTATTTCTATCAGAAATAAAACAAGTGACAAAAAATTGCACCAAAAGTGGGGAGGAGGAGTTTTGGTAAGTAACAAAAGTACTAATTTAAGGTAGACTTTATTCAGCCAAGGAGCCATATTTTTATTTTATTTTGTTTTATTTTTTAAAGCAGAATTTATTGTTTTTCTGATAGAAAAACAAATGAATGCATACTTGAGAATTATAAAAGTACACACAAGGACAAAGATGAATAATAAATGTTCTAACAATGAAAAACAGTGTTGGACTCATATTTTTAAAATACAGTTCTTAATTTAAAATATTTTTAGGTTTACAGAAAAATTGAGAAGATAGTACAGAGAGTTCCCATATACCCTTCACCCAGTCTCCTCTATTATCAACATCTTTTAAAAAAATACATTTTATTGATTTTTTACAGAGAGGAAGGGAGAGGGATAGAGAGTTAGAAACACCGATGAGAGAGAAACATCAATCAGCTGCCTCCTGCACACCCCGTACCGGGGATGTGCCTGCAACAAAGGTACATGCCTTTGACCAGAATAGAAGCTGGGACCTTTCAGTCTGCAGGCTGATGCTCTATCCACTGAGCCAAACCAGTTAGGGCTATTATCAACATCTTATGTTATTCTGGTACATTTGTCACAATTCATGAACCAATATGGACACATTATTATTAACTGGAGTTCACATTTTATTTACATTTGTTTTAGTTTTGACCTAATATCCTTCTTCTGTACAGGATTCAACCTATGATACCACATTGCCTTTATGTGTCTTTAGGCAACTCTTGCCTGTCACAGTTTCTGACTTTCCTTGTTTTTTATGACCTTGACAGTTCTGAGGAGCACTTGGTCAGTATTTTATCAAATGACCCTCAATGGAGATTTGTTGATTTTTTTCTCATGATTAGATTGGATTGTCTGTTTCAAAGTGGAAAAACCCAATGGTAAAGTCTCATTTTTTTCACATACCAAGGGGCACCCACTATCAACATGACATCACTGTTGATGTTAATTAGGATCACTTGGCTAAGAGAGTGCATATCAGATTGCTTTGCTGTAAAAGTATTCTTTTCCTCCTTTCTATACTGTGTTTTTTGGAAGGAGATAAGTATGTATGTATTTAAGGAGTGGGAATTATCTTCTATCTCCTTGAAGGTGAAATATTTATATAATTTACTTGGAATTTTTGTGCAAGGGAGATTTCTTTCTTCTCGCCAATTTATGTATTCGTTTATTTACATCATTATGGACTCATGGGTCATTATTTTATACTTCCAGTTATAATCAAGTACCATTTTGCTTGTTATTATTTTGCTCAAATTGTTCCACTGTTGGCCGCTGAAAGCTCTTCATTTGATCCCGGTGTCCTTCTGACATCCCCTCATCTTTTTTTAGAAAGCTTCTCTTCACTTTCTGGCACTATAAGATGACATAGGCTTGCCCTCACTGGTTTGGCTCAGTGGATAGAGCGTCGGCCTGTGGACTGAGGAGTCCCAGGTTCGATTCCAGTCAAGGGCATGTACCTTGGTTGCGGGCACATCCCCAGTAGGGGGTATGCAAGAAGCAGCTGATCGATGTTTCTCTCTCATCGATGTTTCTAACTCTCTCTCCCTTCCCCTCTGTAAAAAAAATCAATAAAAAATATATATATTTTAAAAAGGTGATATAGGCTCATCTTGTATATTTTCTTTACCAATTTTAGTCAGCCATCTCTCCAAGGAGTCCCAGTCTCTGATTTTAGAATGGTATTAGAAACCAGAGTCTGGTGCTAGGTGTGCTTCTTGCTAATGGGGTGTCACTCCTCTCAGCTGATGGAGCAAAAAATATATATATGTTTGTATACTAGCCTGTGTGGACACACATATGTATGTGTCTATATATTTATAAACATATATTTGTATATGTAACCATCTGTATCTATATCAAGCTAAACATGAGTTTATACTGATGTAGGGAGATGTATTCAATCTCTATAATAACCACTGAAAGAAATAGAAAAGAATGTGAAACTAAAAAAGGAATAGAATAAATAAAAAATAACTCCTCCCAAAGAAGGCAAGAAAGGAGACAGGAACAAAAATTTGATGAGCCGAGTAGAAAACAAAGAACAAAATGGTAGATTTATATATAAAGAAAAGTAAACTGTGAGAGGGTCAGAACAAAAACAGTAGGACATTCACCTCTCCAGAGCCACCGTCTGCCCTTTCCCACCCTGCTCTCTGCCTCAGGGCTGACCTGCATGGACTATGTCAGAAGATGCCTCCCTTCCGGGTTTCTTCTTGGGCTCCGCCAACGAAGATTCCCTGCGAGACATCTCCCTTAGAAGTCCACTTGGGTTGGCCATGTCACTCGACCAAAAACCATTACTTTCTCTCCAATGGGCCCACTCTATAGGAATTTCCTTTTGGATTCCAGAAACCACTCCCTCTCTTCTCTCTTCAGACCTAGGGGTACTAATAGTTCTGCTTTCATTAGTTCTGGATTAATGCATTATCTCTTGTGCGTCCCCTAAACACTGCCCAAGCGTTAATAAATAGTCTCTTCATGACGCCCTCCTTGAGTTCTACTAATTTCAGTGTGCCATCTGTTTCCTATTTGGACTCAGACTAATGCAGTAATTGTAGGATCAGAAAATACTCTCTCAACATGGGATTCTAGAATTCAGTTGCTCATATGTTCGAGGAGCACAGTGATAACCTTGCTGGGGAGAATGTGGAAATGGGTAATCCGTGGCATGTGGTGGCATCATCATTGCCCAAATTATCAATGGCGGCAGCATGTGCTGAAATGCAGGTGGAGGGTAAGGCAGTAAGAAATCAGGGGCTCTGACACGTAATTGCTATGGCAACAACAGTGGTTATAAAATAGTTGAACCAACTGGATTCTTTTACCACAGAGGGAACGTATACAAAAGGAAAAAGAGAAAATAAAGCTATGGAGAAACAATGTAAAAGACACATGATAAACCAGGATACCTCCACAGTGGCATTGAAGGAGTCTCGTTTTCAGTAACTGTGGCGCAAATGTGGCTAAGAACCAAGCCTCGAGTCTGATTGGAAGGGCTGTAGCGCCAGCGAAATGCTGAACTCTGCCAAGCCCCTAACACCCAGGCAACGTTCCTGGTGGGAATGGGGAGCTCTGAGACCTGGGAAGGGGATACATGATGCCTAAATGCCAGGAGATGGGCTGAGAACTTTGACCCTTCATATTCCTCCAGACCTCTTCTGCTGGCTGACGGAGTGTGCTCTCCTTTGCATCCTTTGCATAAAAGCCTAACAATAATTTCACTTGGGGCCATTGCCTCATAAGCTGAGGCCAAGTCTCCTTAGGCCCCATCTCCTTGCCTCCTATCACTAAAAGGTCTGCTGCAGAAAAGCATGGCCTGTGCGTTTAAAGAATCGCAGAGCCTTGCATGGTGCAGAGTCAAGAATCGAAGGGAAATGTGTGGAGTGGACTATAAGGATGATAGATGAGAGGTTCTCAAGTTGTGGTCCTTGGACCCATAACATCAGCATCAGCTGTAAACATGTTGGAAATTCAAATTCCTGGGCCCCACCTCAGATCTATGGAATCATAAACTCTGGGAAGAAGACTCAGAAATCTGTGTAACAAGCTCTCGGGGTGATTCTGACACACCCTGAAGTTGAGAACCACTGATATAATAGATTCATTATATTTCCATGTCCTGAGCCTACGCCCACCTCTACAGCATTATTGCTTAAGCTTGTGGTCTCCGATCAGAAGCACTGGCATCACCTAAGAGCTTGTTAGAAAATGCAGAATCTCGGGCCCTTCCCCAAACTGAACTGAATCAGATTTTATGTTTTAAAAAAATCCCCATGATCCTAGCTGGTTTGGCTCAGTGGATAGAGTGTTGGCCTGCGGACCAAAGGGTCCTGGGTTCAATTCTGGGCAAGGACTTGTACCTTGGTTGCAGGCTCCTCCTCGGCCCCAGGCCCTGGTTGGGGCTCATGCAGGAGGCAACCAATCAATGTGTTTCTCTACATCGATGTTTCTCTCTGCCTTTCCCCCTCTCTTCCACTCTCCTTGGAAATCAATGGAAAAATATCTTCGGATGAGGATTAACAAACAGAACAAATTCCCGTGTGATTTGTATGCACATTAAAGGTTGAGAAGGCAGCCCTAGTCAGTGTGGTTTGGTTGGTTGGAGCGTGTCCCATGCACTGAAAGGTGGTGGGTTCAATTCCAGGTGAGGGCACATGTCCAGGTGGCTGGTATGATCCCCAGTCAGGGTGCATGTGGGAGGCACCCAATTAATGTTTCTCTCTCCTCTCCTCTCCTCTCTCTCCTCTCCTCTCCTCTTCTTCTCTCTGCAGTGGGCCCCCAGCACCCATGCTGTGGTCTTGCTACTCAAACTGTGGTCCCTGCACCTGTAGCCTCAGCATCGCCCAGGAGCTTGTCAGAAGCGTAGACTCGCAGACCCCAGCCTAGACCTCATCAGCCTGCATTTGAACAAGAGCTCCGGGTGACTTCTTTGCTCTTTAAAGTTTGAGAAGCCCTGCTCTACAGCAGTGGTTCTCAAACTCTAGCATGTATCAGAATCACCACTCTTTGAGAATGACTGTGCTGTGTAGTCCTGCTCACTTCTCCATAACCAAAGCCCTC
>NW_006289819.1:2809914-2812946 GCF_000327345.1 Myotis davidii | reverse complement strand
GCATTAAGAAGTGCTTGAAAAGCTTGTGGTAACTGTCATCTATCAACTGGAGACAACAGTTGGGGATGATGCAAAGGAACTGGGTTCCTTGGTCTCAGTGGGAGTACGGGATGCCAGAGTAGAAAAGTCAGAGATGAGGCAGGCCAACAATAAGCCACAGAAACAGAAGGACAGTTGGGTGCTCTGATCTGTAGGAAACTGTGGCAAAGATTTCTAGAAATGAAATAGTTGGGCAGCCTACGAAAGGTGCTGCTTGCCAAGCACAAATAAAAATTCAGAGTTTCTGGTTAGAAACTGGAGGGGGTATTCGTGGCCTCTTACCCAATTCCCAGACCCAGTTGTCAGTTCGCAGACCCAGAGGTCCTCTACTGAGCACGTATCCTGCCATGGGGCCACAGGTACTGTGTGTCTTCCCTAAACGACCTGCAGGCATTTACAGGGTAACTATGCACTGGTGAAAGGGAAAGGCGAGATCTTCCCGAGGTTAACAGAGTTTGGTCCTGAATTCACTCTGTCCCCAGGGCCCTAAGGTGACACCGTGATCTGCCCGTGAGACTGGGCACTTATGAAAGTCAGGTCACATATGTAAACCTAGCCAAAGTCTGTCTAATACAGTCTCCTGAGCTCATGTACCTACCCTGTAGTTTTCCTCCATTCCCAGAATATACAGTGAAAAGAAAGATACTTGATAACTGGCAGAATTCTTATATTGATTCGCTCACCCATGAAATGAAGGCTATCATGATGAGAAGGGCAAAGGGAAAGCTCCTGAAACAACCCCCCTCACTCCCAGCCCCACCACACCAAGCAAGTAAGTCAAGAGCAGGAATACTTCAATCATGGGGAAAATTACAGAGATTAGTGCTACCATTGAAAACTTGAGATATGCAAGGGTGGTGATTCCCAACATATCCACCTTTAGCTCGCTTATCTGGCTAGTGCAGAAGCTGGATGGGGCATGGAGAAAGATAGTAAATCTTTGCAAGCTTAGTCAGGTAGTGATGCCAATCACCACTAAAGCACCAAGTTGTGGAATTTTTACTGTGGCCATTCAACACAGCCCGTGGCACCTGGCATCCAGCTTTTGACCTGGAAACCATTTTCTTTGCATGAAGACCTGAGGCAGTTTGCATTTGCACAGCCGGGCAAATAGAATGTCTTTACCGTCTTGCACCAGGATAATATCAAGTCCCCTCCTCGCTGTCATAATATGATGTGAGGGAAACTCGGTCATTTTGATATCCTATAGACCATCCTAGTTCACTACATGGGTGGTGTTACAATAACTCAACCTGGTGAGAGGAAATTGTGTGGCTGCTACACAATGAGAATGGGGAGGACTTTGTTCAGGGCACCTCTGAGTCCTCTCTTGCTCTAAAGTTCTGGTCAATGGAAATTTGACGACTCAATGTTAAGACCACTAGATGCCTTTGTAAGATATATGTGCCTGAAGCTGAGGAGCCTACCATGTAGATAAAATTTCTAGAGGGCTGAGGCATCCTTCATTTTATTTTATTTGTTATTTTATTTTATTTTTAGAAAGACAGGAAGGGAAAGGGAGAGGAAGAGAGATATCAATGTGAGAGCAAAACATCAGTCTGTTGATCAGCTGCCTCCTGCATGCTCCCTACTGGGGATCAAGCCCACAATCTGGCCATGTGCCCTGACTGGGAATCGAACTGGCAACCTTTGGTGCATAGGCTGTTGCCCAATGAACTAACTGAGCCACATCAGCCAGGGCTGGGGCATCCTTCTGAAGTGAGAAACAAGTTTCTGCCTTTTGAGTTTCCCACCATGAAGAAACAAACAAACAAACAAACAAATTGGGGTTGGAGGGAAGTCATCTTGAACCCTTCCATCTTGGAGGGAGCCAAGCTTTGTTCTCATAGGATAAATACATAATCAATTATTTGTCTTTTCTGCTTGAAGTGCTTCCTTCAGCATCATTTTTAAATTTACAGAATGCCTTATCCTTCATCATGGTATTAAGCTCAACATCACCTCTGACAACGGGACATATTCTACAGTGTAGGAAATGTGGCAGAGGGTTTATCCCGTTAAATTCGCTGGTGTGACCATGTGGCTTATTGCCCAGAATTAATTAGCTTGAGAGAATGGTGAAGTGGATTACTAAAGGCTCAGTTACAGTGCCAGTGGGAAGACAACACCCTCCAAATAGTTCAAGCTTTAAACCTGAGGTCAATACATGGGGCATCTCCCCAAAGGCCAGGATGCATGTGTCCCAGAACAAGGGCTAGCGCTAGGAGTGGCCCCTCTCACTGTTACACCGAGTCATTCACCAGAAGACTTTTTTGTTTCCATCCTTGAAATTTCAGGCTCGCTGGAGCTGGAGTTTCTAGCGTCCACGGTAGTAATTCTGCACCAGGAAACATGGCCATGGTTCAAAAATAAACTAGAAGCTGAGATTCACCCCGTTCATTACAGGCTTCTCATGCCACTAAACACACAAACAAACAAACAGAGACGAGGTTCTCTAGGGTGGCTGGTAACTGATCCTGATGACCCCTGGGAAATTGTGTGGCTGCTACACAATGGGAATAGGGAGGACTTTGTTCAGGGCACCTCTGAGTTCTCTCTTGATCTAAAGTTCTGAATGGAAATTTGACAACTCAATGTCAAGACCACCAAAGACTCAGACCCTATAGGAATGAAGGTCTGAGTCAGTCCACCAGGTCAAGAAACTTATCCAGCTCAGGTGCTGCATGTGGACGAGAACTTGCATTGAGTGATGAAAGAAGACAGCTCTGATTACCAACTTAGGCCCTATTCCCAGCTACAAAACGGGGGCCTTAACAGCTGTGCTACTTCTCGTCCCAGGTATTGACAAAATATCACAAAGCTAGCAGCTTAAAACCACATCCATGTAATAGCTCACAGTTCTGCAAGTCCAGGCATGGTGCACATGGCTGGGTTCTCTACTCAAAAGTTTCAAAAGGCTGAAATCAAGGGCTGCCTTCTCATCTGGAGTTCAGGGTCCTTTCTCAGCTCACACGGTTGTGGCAGAATTCAGT
>NW_006289819.1:2799102-2809882 GCF_000327345.1 Myotis davidii | reverse complement strand
GTCACATTCCTTCCCCATCTTCAGAGCCACCAATGGAGAATCTCTCATGCATCACATTCAAATCTCTTTCGTCAGGAAGAGCCCTGGCCCTTTTAAGGGCTCACCTGATTAGGTCAGGCTCACCCAGGGTAATCTCCCTTTCAAAGCTGGGACTTTAGTTACATCTGCAAAATTCCTTCAGTCCCTAGAGTGGTGTTGGATCGAATAACTGAGAGAGGGTGTGTGTACACCTGGTGGGCAGGAATTTGGGGAAGCCATCTCGGAATTCTGCCTACCACACCTCTCCTCGATTTTGCTCAATTCTTTACTGGAAGAACACCAGTGGGAGTAACCCTTTAGGTTTCAGGAGGGATGACGCCAGATCGCCTAGTGATAAAATGGTAGCCAAGGGAGCTTTGTGCATCCTGTTGATGGAAACATGCGTTTTTCACCCAGATGAAGGATGACAGTGTACCCTGAGGGAGGAGAGAGGTGAACTGTGCCAGAGATAGTCTGAGTGTCCCTCCAGAACCGTTTCCTCCTTGCTCTCTGTAGAAAGATCTGTGCTGATTACAGCAATGGCCTCCCTCGTCCTCTGGCTCTGGTTGGTTTGTCTAGTGGGGAGGAGGAGATTAGAGAGAGGAAGGAGAGAACCATCAGGGTATTTATTTCTCAGGCTTCTGCCCTGCAGGCTGCCTCAGGCTGCCTGTGTCCTTCAGCTGAGGGCAGCTAGCTCTACGGGACCCTCTTCTTCTGGATTTCAGTAGCCACAAGCCCTTCCCCCGCACTCTTTTAGGCCTAGGAGTGACAAAAGCTCTGCGTGCTGTTCTTAGCCCTAGGTTGCGGCACTATCCTGCTTATCTCTCCTACACCCTGCCCACACCTTCGTAAATAGTCCCTTTATTAAATCTCCTGAATTACTCTAATTTGATGTGCCTTCTGTTTTCTGCTTGGACTCTAACTGACACAAGAACCTACGAAGAGATAGACGCAGGAGTGTGGCAGATGGAGATAGAAATATTACTCTTATTACCACCACAACGGAGACTGGACCACATGGCTGCGGTCTGCTAGGCAAGCAGGTTTGCTGATATCTCACCCCCAGGTCAGCCGGGCGGGGCTTTCCCCCTGTGACACCCCTGGTCCCGAGGAACGGAGAGGATGTGTGCTTTTTCACAGGGGACGGACCATGAGACGGAGCTGAGCATTTTGGCTCCTTCTCTTTGTTTGTTTATTTATTTATTTAAAATATATTTTATTGATTTTTTTTTTACAGAGAGGAAGGGAGAGGGACAGAGAACTAGAAACATCGATGAGAGAGAAACATCGATCAGCTGCCTCCTGCATACCCCCACCGGGGACGTGCCCGAAACCTAGGTACATGCCCTTGACTGGAATCGAACCCGGGGCCCCCCAGTCCGCAGGCCGACGCTCTATCCACTGAGCCAAACCGGTCAGGGCTTGGTTCCTTGTTTTTGCCAAAGTTGCCAACAAGTTGAGGCGTTCTCCTTCCCTCGGGGAAGACGGAAAAGGTGGAGCAGGAGGCCAGGAGCCCTCCACACGGAAGGGCACACTCCTTCCGCACGGGAACATAGTAAGCTTGACAGGAAGGCGGCATTCCAATACTTGAACAGCAAGTAATACTTGAAATAAAGTCGAAGATAAGTAAAACAGCCAAAGACTTAATCTCCAGAATTTCTCTCCAGAACACCTACAAACTTATTAATTAAAACACTAACAGTCCAGTTGAGGACATTTGCTACAGATAAGTTACAAAAGAGGGAATATTAATGGCAAATAAACATCTGGAAAAATGTTCAACCTCAGTAATGATCAAGAATTTGCTTTTTGAAATGTTTTTACCCCTTCGGATTGGCAAAAATCTTAAGGGCGATGTTATCCAGTATTGATGAAGATGTAGGGGAGCAGCCCAGGTGGTGTGGCTCAGTGACTGAGCGCTGACCTATGTATGAGCCAGGCGGCCACGGTTCCATTCCCCATCAGGGACCATGCCCCAGCTGCAGGCTCCATCCCCCATGGGGGGCATGCAGGAGGCAGGTGATCAATGATTCTCTCTCATCAATGATGTTTCTATCTCTCTCTCCCCCTCCCTTCCTCTATGAAATCAATAAAGATACCTTTAAAAAAAAGATGTAGGGAAGCAGGCACTCATAGACTGTTAGTAGAAATGTAAATTGACAAAGCCTTTTGAAGGGCAACATGACAGTGAGTTAGAACTTTGTACATATTCTGGCAAGTCCACTTCTAAGGATCTGTATTGGAGAAATACCCATATCTGTACACACACGAAATGGCATATATAAGGGTGCTTACTGTTCGTAATAGTGATAAATTGGAAACCATCTCGTTGTCTATCAATAGGAGAATGACAAAATCTGCATAATCTGGAATAAAATACAGTAAAAAGACTGGCCAAAGAAAGGGAGAAAGACGGTAAGGTAGATTGAGTTTACATATATTTTTCCCCCCAGGAAAGACTTCCAATATAAATATATAGCTATATGGGAAAAGTAAGTTGCAAAAAGTGTATGTGTAACATCATCAAAAGAATTCATAAGTGTAATAATTAAATAAGAGACGAAGATTCATAGTCAGGGTTCCTGAGATTATTCAAAATTCCAAATGTAAAAGAAAAAAATCTAACTTTTTGAATATTCACACTTGTACTCTTTGAGTCCACACTGGTTGTACTTAACTAAGTTTAAAGTTTGCATGTGGATGGGTGTGTAATTAGTTAACACTCCATTAGTTAAGGCTGCAAGAGTCATCTTGTGTTACTGACAGCATGCATGTAGAAGGGAGGGGCGCAAGAAGAGTCTCTGGATGTGATCCAACCACCCAGTAATAGAATAGAAACTAAAGATAAAGTTCCACTTCCTTTCAAAGATAAGGGAGTATAACATAGAAGGGAAAATATTATAATATTCTTCCAAGAATATAGATGATCGCTCACGCAAGCACAAATTTCGTAGAGTGATTCAATGCCGTTTTGTATAATGACGTTATTCAATACACTGTGTGTTAGATGATTCTATTTGAATTGCTGAAATTTTAGTTATACAGTCCTAATGTAGATGTACCGCAGATATTCCTCTGACATGCTTGAATACAATAGTAACCTATGAAAGAAAAATTTAACCAAAGATTTAGTTTCCTTCTTGACACAGTTACAAGCTCTCATGAATCCATGCGATATGGACTATTACTGGTAAAACTGAGTAAAGTAGGAGAGTTAAAAATCCAAAGCCTTAGAAATGCAGGCTCAATGGCTCAAAAAAATACATAATAGAGTGACACTTGAATGTTGATATTCTTAAATCTAGGCAACTGCAACTGAACACATGGTTGGATGTGAAAATATATAACATGATATATAAAATCTGATTTGAGCAAGCTATAGAGAAATGATAAAAAGACTGGTAGCTCAAAAAAGAAAGTGAAAAGGAAAGGAAAATGCTCTTGTATTAGAGCAAGATAGAAAAGCACTTAATGAAGATTGGATGAAATGAAAAAACAACATCAGAAACTCATGACTTTGAAAGATAAAGACCTCTTAATCCTGGCTGGTGTTGCTCAGTTTTGAGCATTGACCTATGAACCAGGAGGTCATGGTTAGATTCCTGATCGGGGCACATGCCAGGGTTGCGGGCTCAATCCCTAGTAGGAGGTGTGCAGGAGGCAGCCAATCAATGATTCTCTCTCATCATTGATGTTTCTATCTCTCTCTTCCTTTCCCTTCCTCTCTGAAATCAATAAAAATACATATATTTTTAAAAGACTCCCTCTTAGACACTGAAATTCCTAAGATGTTGTGGGGTCATCTAGCCTATTCCTACAAGCTATAAGAAATTATATAAATTAATGAAATGATATAAATACATAGCCTCAGTGTGCAGGGTTCAGATTTTAAATTGTTCGTGTGTGTGTGTGCTTTAACTAAGAGAACCAAGTGCTTCTTGAATGTTCACAATGCTGGATCTTGGGATGGGAATAGCAAGTTAGTTGTGGCCCATCTTGTTTTTGGAAAGAGTTAATTAAGATGAAGCAGCCCTAGCTGGTTCGGCTCAATGGATAGAGCATCGACCTGTGAACTGAAAGATCCCAGGTTTGATTCCAGTCAAGGGCACATGCCGGATTGTGGGCTCGATCCCCAGTGGAGGAGGTGTAGGAGGCAGCTGATCCATGATGCTCTCTCATCATTGATGTTTCTATCTCTCTGTCCCTCTTCCTTCCTCTCTGAAATCAATAAAAATATATTTAAAAACAAAACAAGAGAATAGAAAGGATTATTTTTTAAAAAAATGAAGCCATGAAGGCCAGCCTTGTTGGTTCCCTTGCAGAGGTTCCAAGTGCTGAACACAATGCCTCCCTTGAGTTTTCTTTGCCACTTTGCTTGTACATGAGCTTTATTCTCTCTGGCTGACTGTCCCCATGAGATATGGTTCTATCAGGAAGGAGAGAGGAGGGAACAGGTGTTGGGTAGGCAACCTACAATCTCTACAACAGGTGCCATGGTTGGTCCATCATGGGTCAGGTGTCCACTCATTGACCAATCATTGTGTCTTCGAAGAGAGAATCATATAAGGAGATGGCACCACTCATTTACACCTTAAGGTGAACAAGTAATGAAAATGACATAGTTCCCCCAAACAAGGGAACTGTACCCAGAAGAAGAAAGAGATCCTCTATTAGTTACCTATTGCTGCTAAAAATTACCCCAAAACTCCGTGGCTTGAAACAACAAACATTTATTATCCAAGAGTTTCCATAGGTCAGGAATTGGGTGTGGCTCAGCTGTCTCTGACTCAAACCTAGTCTGTCACAAGCTGCAATCAAGGTGCTGGCCAGGGTACAATCATCTTGAGGCTCAATAGGAGCAGACTTGCTTCCAAGCTCACTCCCATGGCTGTTGGCAGCCTCAGGTCCTTGCTGGCTGTTGGCCAGGGAGACATCAGTCCCTTGACTTGCAGGTCTGACAATAGGGTCGGTAGCTCACAACATGGCAGCTGGTTTTTCTCAGAGCAAGTGATCGAAGGAGTGAGAGAGGGCGCCCAAGGCCAAAGCTACAGCCTTTTTGTAACTAATTTCTGAGGTGACATTGTACCACTTTTGCTGCATTCTATTTATTAGAAATGAGTTGCTAGGTTCAAGAGGAGGGGATGTGAAGACCAGGAGGTAGATATCATTGGTACATTTTACAGGCTGCCAACCATAGGTTCTGAGCAGGTAATGCAATAAAAGACCACTAAATTGAGCAGTGACATGTTGAATCTAAAAAGTGGTAATTATAGTTGAATACAAATAAGCTGCGTCTGTAGAAACACCTTGAGATTATGATGATACTACAACAAGAAAGATGTTAAGCCCGGCTGGTGTGGCTCAGTGGTTGAGCATCGACCCAGGAACCAAGAGATCGAGGCTCTGTTTCCGGTCAGGGCACATGCCTGGGTTGTGGGTTTGATTCTCAGAAGAAGGTGTGCAGGAGGCAGTCAATTGATGACGTTTCTATCTCTCTATCCCTGTCCCTTCCTCTCTAAAAATCAATAAAAACATATTTTTTGAAAAGAAATCAATAAATAAATATTTCAAGATGAAAAGCATTAAAAAAAGATGTTAGGATAAAATGTGCTAACAGGTGGTAGTAATGCATATAGACATTTTACATTTTGTTTTTATAAAATATGAAACAGATATAAAATGATATTTATAAAATAGAAGATACAAAAAATAGTGATCAAATGAAGATACAGGACCACACCATCCAGTGGAAGAGAAAGGGGGTGATCAGTACTTTTGAAGTTTCCAATGTTCACCCCCATCCCTCCCCCTGCAGAGGTCACCATCATCCTGAATCACGTGACCATTATTCCCCTGCTCTTTTTCGTAGTTTTACAGATGTGTCTTACACAAAATATTGTTTGGTTTTCTTTGCTTGACTGGATAGGAATGGAATCATACTGTATATATTTCTCTGTGATTTGCTTCTCTCATTCAAGATTATGCTTCTGAGATTTATCCATTTGATGTGTTCACACAGATATTTTCAATTTGGCCAAAGCTTCACTAAGCTCTTTGTATATTACTTTAATACAAAGCAAACTCAATTTTATCCTTTGAGCCACCAGCTGTCTCTTCACTTTTATAAACAACAATGTATGGCTATACCACAAGTCATCTATATATGGTTTGGGTTAGTTCCATATTTTTGCTACATAAATAGTGCTGCAATGAACATCACTGAACTTATTTCCTGATATACTTGTGCCAAAGTGTATCCAGGGAATGCACCGAGGAGAGGAACTGCTGATCAAGGGCATATGAATGTCCAGCTTTAAGAGACAATGTACATTGTTTTCCAAAGTGGTTGAAGTGATTTATACTCCTATCTCCAATAAATAAATGTTCTAGTTGTTTCCAATCCTACCCAATATTTGATATTGTCTGTCTTTTAAATGTTTGCCAATCTGGGAGGTATAAAATGGAATTTCATTGAGATTTTTATTTCCTTTTCACTTGGGTTATAATATTTTTTTTTACCACATTGGCAGGTGCAAGCCAATGATCAAATGAGACTCAGTTGTACACTCAAGGTTTAGCCATTATCCATGTAACTATTTACAAATTATTGCTACCTTAACTAATTGTCATACCAGTTCAAATTCTTTGGTTAGGAGTTAACTGCAAAGAATCAAGATTTGTAATAATAGCCCTGACTGGTTTGGCTCAGTGGATAGAGCATCGGCCTGTGGACTGAAGGGTCTCAGGTTCGATTCTGGTCAAGGGCATGTACCTTGATTGCGGGCACATCCCCAGTCAGGGGCGTGCAGGAGGCAGCTGATTGATGTTTCTCTCTCATTGATGTTTCTAACTATCTTTCTCCCTTCCTGTCTGTAAAAAAATCAATAAAAAATATATTTTTTAAAAAAGATTTGTAATAATAATTTAGTGTAATGCCTATGTTACAAAGTGGTAGAAGGTATAGTCAAACGATGAATAAAGAAAATAATTTTCATGTGCATTGTTCTCCTTTTGTATTTATTTTGGTATATTGAGTGAAGATGTTTTTAAGGGAATTAAGGGGGAAAGTGAGACAAGCCTATCTAGTTCAGACACCATCTCTGCTGCCCTAAAGGGTGTACAGTAAAGTAGGAGTGGACCACTGAGAATGGGACAAATTTTGTTCCTGTTACAAACCCCAGCAGATAATGGTGCTTTTCTAAAGTCTTAGAATTTTCACGCTCAGAGATTTACAGTGAAGGATTAATAAAGAAATTACTTCCTTTAGACGTTCCTCTGTTTGGTCAACATTGGATTGTAAACGTGCTGAAGTTCGGATTGATTAAATTGTTGGGCTCGGTGAGGTCACATCCTGATTGGACCACACCCAAGAAACTGTTCCAGGACAAGTCAAAGTGCCAAGTATAATGCCAGCTGCAAACGGGCAAGAAGTCAGGTGATCTGTGATAGCTGGTGGCAGCCTGTTCTTACAGGCAGAACTGAAATGGAAACTGCCAACCACTTTGAGATCAGCCTGGGCCTGCCTTGGTTTGGAGGCTGGGTGTTGGGTGTTCCTAATGTTGCACTTTGAGCTTCCGTCTGTCAAAGCTAGCACAGAAAATAGACAAGATGATTTCTACTCATGTATTGTTGGGGAATAAATGTACAGCATTTTTGAAATGCAATTTAGCTCAGCCATGAAGAATTTAAACATATTACTATTTTTTGACCATGTAATTCCAACCTTAGGAATCTGGCCAATCAGAGAGGGAGAGTAGAGGCAGGGCAAAAAGGACTCATACTGGGAGGAAAGAAAGAGAAGGAGAAATGGAGGGTGGGGAGTTTGTGCACACAAGTATTTGTGTGTGTGAGTGCAATGATGGTGTGAACAAGTGTGGATGGACCGCAGGCTCCCAGCTCCCCCTCCTCCTTAACCCTCTCTACTTACTCCCTTGCCAACTGCCTGGCCCAGCTTCAGGAAGGCACATGGTAGGTGGACAGCATGCTGAGCCTCCTCATATCACAGAGAGCTAGTAGTAACTTCAACATTATAGCTGGGTCCAGCACTTTCTTTCAACATCACAAACTAACTTTTTGCCTATAGTCCATTATAATCTTACTAGGGGCCCAGTGCATGAATTCGTGCACCTTGAAAGGAACTGTGGGCCGTGAGGCTGCATGGCCACAAGGGTGGGTCTTGGCCCATCCTCTGTGCCTCTGCCAGGCTCCTCACATGGCAGCACCCTGTCCCCTGTCTGCTGGCAGCCCTGCTCCCACTGCCGGCCCTGGTCCCAAGTGCTGAGGGTGCTGGCCCTGATCTTACCCACTGACTGCACAGAGCAACTGGGGCCAGCACCAGCAGCAGGTGTGAGCACTGGGCAGGACTGTGGCACGCAGGAGCAAAGAATTTTCAGTAACCACCAGAGGCTCACAGATGACAGTGATCTGTGCCCCGCCTTGGTCTGGCTCCCCTGCTCACCTGCTCCACCATCCCACTACGACTGCCACCTGCATGTTCCATGCTCTGCCACCCACTGCCAATCCCACCATGTTCCGCATGCAACCCCTGGTGGTCAGCGCATGTCATAGCAACGGTTGTTCAGCCATTCGGTCAATTTGCACAGTAGCCTTTTATTATATAGGATGGGACCACTGTCATATATGTGGTTCCTTGTTGACCTAAACAACTTTATGTGCACAGGACTGTAAAGTACTTTGGGCAGGCAAACACTGTAATGAGCATCTGTACACAAGGAACCCAAGAAAACAATTCAGAGATGGGATTGAGAGATGCATTAAAGTGCTTTTACAGTGTGCACACACACATTGAAAAACCCTAATGTCCGTCAGCAGAGTAGTATGATAAATTCCGGGCTGTCTGGGCGTGGAACAATAAGCAGCTAATGCAGTGCTTTTGAAGACCATTGAAGAACACAGGCATGAAAATGAAGGAAACCTCAGCTAAAACTTGTGTGGAGAGGAATATCTCACCCCCTACCACTCCTCATCAATTATCCCAAACAGGAAAAGACATACCTGTGTCTCCAAGAGGAAGCTGTATCTACCACCCACGAAGGAGGAAGATTTTCCTCTCGCCCAGCAACAAACCCAACCAATGGAAAACACTACAACTCAGCCAATAATTCATGGTTACCCTGAACTTGTACTTTCCTCCAATAAACTTTCATTTTTCTTCTGCTAATGACTTTTGTCAACAGAATGTTGTCATCAACACCAATAGGAGTTTCCAATTTGGGGTGTGGTGAAGGGAGAGGCTTTATTCAATGAAAACAGCTCAATTGTGAAAGAACTCAGTGACAGCTCAGTCATGAAACAGCATGACTGTGAACCTGCCTTGGTGTTACAATCCTGGGTTGCATTTCAGCAGGGGAAGGCGTAGTCTTCAGTGGAAACTGGTAGTGTGCTCAATGGAGACCGGGGAAGCTGGCTTATAAAGAGAAGAGTTCCCACCTCAGTCTGGGATTCGTTCTTCTCATGAAAATGAGGACTCCAAATCACCACAGTTTGATTGGTCCCAAGAGCACTATCTTGATTGGATGGAATGGAGCCCCTCTAATTGGCTAGTGAAGATTGGATGGGGGAAATCTCAGTTCTATTGGTTGAGTTTGATCCTAGAAGCTCTTTTATACGGGGTGACTCAGCTGAGAGTCAACCAATGCTTGGCAGTGGGGTGCGTGGTTTTCCCTGAAATGCAGTAGAAACAGTGACTACTAGACTCTGGTTATGAATTTGAGCCCAATTATGATGAGTCCTCTTTGGCAAGTATATTTTTCTCAGGGTCAACACTTCCTTGCCCCACCCTCCTTTCTAAAAAAGTCTTTCATCTTGTGTCACTCCTGTGGGTCTCTCTCCTTGCTAGATGAGATGTTGCCTGATCCATGAATTGTTCAATAAAGCCAATTAGTTCTTCAAATTTACTAAGATGAATTTTATTTTATGGCATGACAAATGCTCACAAAGTAATATTAAATGACACGCTGACCAGCATTCTCAGTGATTAGAGCCTCAGCCTGCACCTGGAAGGGTCCCAGTTTGATTCCCAGTTAAGGGCACATAACTGGGTTGCAAGTTTGATCCCTGCTCCCAGTTGGGGCACGTGTGGGAGGCAACCAATTGATGTGTCTCCCTCTCATTGATGTTTCTCTCCTGTCTCCCTGTCTCCCACTCCCCCCTCACTTCCAATCTCTCCGAAATTCAATGGAAAAAATATCCTTACTTCTCCGGTGAAGATTTAAAATAATAATAATAATATTAAATGAAAAGCAGACTATAAAATCACATGTAAAGCATGATCAACATTTTCTAAGAAAAAACTGCACTTTAATTTCTTTAATCTGTGAGGGAAAGTTTAATGGGTGATTGGTGTGATAACTGGTGGTTTAAATGTTCTTACTTGGTTATAAGCTTTCAAATGTTCTGTAATGAACAGGTGCCATTTTTACAATGAGGAAAAATACTTACTAGTAAGTGTTTGCTAAAGTCTCATTCCTTCATTTTAATGGCCTTGGAGGCAGGCTGGCTTCTTGCCACTGCAACCTCAAAGGGCCACTGGGCACCCCACCTTCTCTCTGCCTGCCTCCTGGCCGCGCTTCCCTCGCTCGGCCCTCTCTCCTCTCCCTGCGCTTCCCTTTCTCCTATTTTGAAATATTTCACTTTTCTGCACTGTCCACGGTTTTTACAACACATTGCTTTTCTTACCAAAAACTGCCCACAGAGCTCACGACCCTGACTCGCGGCTCCAGCGCGCCACCTGTCCGTCGGC
>NW_006289819.1:2781994-2798937 GCF_000327345.1 Myotis davidii | reverse complement strand
GGCGCAAGAAGCGGGGCTGCAGCTGGTGCTGATCAACACGCCTCCGGGTGCGCCGTGGGGCCCGGGCCCGGGAGGTGCGGGCCGGGCGCCTGAGCCGGGCGCTGAGGTCCGTTCTCTCCGCAGGAGACCGAGAGGAGGGGGAAATGGGGCTGGGAGCCGTTCCCGGGAGGCAGGCGGCCTTCCGCGAGGGGCTGGAGCAGGCGGTGCTGTACGCTAAGGCTCTGGGCTGTCCCAGGTATCCTGCCCTTTCCGCTTCCCCTTCTAAGACCCAAGACCCTACCGCACGTGTTTGGGGGGTGGCGGATGAGGACGCCAGGTTTTGAGAGAGGCTCAGAAGTCTGAGCGCGCTGGCGCTTCTACACTCCAGCAGTCCTGGTGCTTTGTAAATTGCCTTTCATATTTGTTGTGTGTCATTCTCAGTTGGCAACACTTTCATGCTTCTCCCCTGCTGGGATCCCATGCTGGGAGCTCAGTCCGACCCGGGAGATAGCAAAGTAAACAGAAAACGGAGGAGGGATACATTTGAGAACAGGTCAATGCGCGGAGGCGGAGGCAGTGGGAGCAGAGTAGGCACCTGTCTGGGATTAGAGGAAGCTTCCTACAGGTGTGATGTTGAACTGGGTCTTAAGGAGTGGGCATTTGCTTGATGTAGGAGCATTCCAGGCAGGGATGCTGTGGCCAGAGGCAAGAGGCGGCCTGGTGTGTACAGCAAAGTTCAAGAGGCTGGATGTGGCTGAGAAAGATCAGGTGGTGATGGGAGGTGGAAGGCTCTAAGTGGGGCTGATGAAATGTCAAATCCTGCGGGTCTAAATCGGCTGAGAAGGAACTGGCAGTAAGGGGTCGCTATTGGTGGGGAGGGGGTGGGGTCAGAAATCAGATGAGAAGCAGCTAAAAAACATGCAGGAAATAGAGACAAAGCAGCATGGAATTCTCAAGAAGGGTTTGGGTCAAAATGTCTAAAAATGAGACTCCAGCATGTTTCAGGGCTGAGAAGGGCCCCTGGAAAGGAGGCTGAAAGCACAGGAGGGGCTAAGTGAGGAACTGGACTCTGAGGCAGGAGGACTGACCCTCAGGATTGTGGGAAAAGGCTGGGCCAAAAGCCGACACAGGTGTGTCTGAGGCCTGAGCTCAGGGCCAAGTGGTATGGACCAGAGACCTTTGGGGGATGGGAGGAGGGCAGCTGGAAGAGGAGCTGAGGGAGCAAAGGCCTGCTTTGGGATGGACTCCACAGCCCCTTCCGGTCCCATTTTCCCCACAGGATTCACCTGATGGCCGGCCGAGTACCCCGGGGTGCCAACCGAGCAGCAGTCAAGGGTGAAATGGAGACAGTTTTTCTGGAGAACCTGAGGCACGCAGCCGGGGTTTTGGCTCAGGTGAGATGAGTGAAGACAGACACACATACTCACATGAATGTATCTGAGTGCAGGGAAGGGTGCACAGTGCGGAGAGCAGCCGGCATAAGGCTGGGCACTGGCTGAGGTCAGAGGGGCTGGTGAGGGGCTTGGTCAGTGACAAAGATAGAGGCCAAGCCTGTGGGGAAGAGCTCTATTCACAGATCCAACACGGTGCTAGGAGAACCTCGTGGGACTGCTGGAGCCCATTAACACCCGCATCACTGACCCCCAGTACTTCCTGGATTCGCACCAGCAGGGTAGGACCCCCACCCTGTGCCGCCTCCTGTCCCTTTGATTCTTGTGCCCTCCTCGAGTGTCATGCCCCTCCACCCCCCTCCTGGTTTCTCTCCAGCGGCAGCCATCTTACAGAAGGTCGGAAGGCCCAACCTCCAGTTACAAATGGTACGTGAAGAAAAGGAGTGCTGCTCAGGGCCCATGCTCTCCAACTGGGAAGCAGGTCATGACAGGCAGTTCTGACTGTAGTAATCTCCACCAGGACATATTCCACTGGCAGATCATGGACGGGAATCTGACAGGAAACATCCGCGAGTTCCTGCCCATCGTTGGTGAGAGGGTCCCTCCCCTTGCTCCGTCCTCATCTGCTGTGCGGCTTCCTTTGTTCTCCCACTTTTCCAATCCGCCCCCCGCCCCGCCCCACCACACCTGTCCTTCAGGCCTGAGCCTCACCTCTGCCCATATCTGTCCCTAGGGCATGTGCAGGTGGCACAGGTCCCGGGCCGGGGGGACCCTGGCAGCCCTGGAGAGCTGAACTTCTCCTATCTATTCCAACTGCTGGAAGACGAAGGCTACAACGGTTTTGTAGGCTGCGAGTACCAGCCTCAAGGTGAGGGGCGGGCTGAGGCTCCAGGCTTGGCCCTGGGAACCGGAGAACTGGGGGACGGGTATTGGACAGGAGCTGTTTTCCTCCTCATGGGTTGAGATGCTGCTGCCCCACCCTCCCCTCAGGAGACACAGTGGAGGGCTTGAGTTGGCTACGTTCCTACTGGGATAGGCGGGGCCGCTCACAGGCTGGCCAGTGAGGTCCTGCAGTCCACCCACTTGCCTCTCTGGGACAGTGAATTGAGCATCCTGAGTATCCTCTGGAATTAAAGACAAGTTTCTGAACATTTTCATACATGTATGTTATTGGGACACACAGTGTCTATAACCCTTCGCTTTCCCTGATCGCTTCCCTCCTCTTGGGAAGGGACACAGCTCACGTCTGAGTCCTCCAGTCTGCAGTGTTGCTGTGGAGAAGGGAGAGCTTTGAGTCCACCTCCTCACATACATTTGAGGCCCCAGGGGTCGGAAGCAAAGGGACTTGCTCGGGCTCAGGTGCTCCAAAGACAGCTGGGATTGGAGCCCAGGTGTCTTATCTCAATGGCAATGTCCACCAGTGATGTCTCAGTGGGCAGTGAGGACCAGAGAGCTCAAGGTGGGAGGTGGGTGACTTGGAGGCGGGATTCAGGCAGAGGAGCCCTCGGTGAGCGCTTGCCACCTGGTGTGAAGAAGTCCTGGACTCCACCAGGTGAGCAGGAAGGAGTCCCCTCTGGAAGGCCCCGGGGCCTGAGAGATGGGAACCTCAGGGAGGTGTCCTGACCTGCTAGAGCCCTGTGAATGTTTAGGGAGGGTAGTCCCTGCTGCCAGGCTGGGGTTACAGACCCCGCAGAGAGATGCACAAAGCTGTTGGTATCCCTCAGTGTCCAGGCTTGGGCTGGGGCACACAGGGCTGGTCAGTCTTGCTTCAAGTGGGTAATCTTATAGATCATGATTCGAGGAACAGTGACATTCAGCGGTCCATTCCTCAGAGGAGACGGGTCCAGAGGGTGAAACAGGCTGTGTTGATGACAGACTCAAGGTGATGGTAGGTGGAGACCAGCTGGGCAGGGGGGCTCTCGCTGTCCTGGGGCTGTACTGGGAAGGGCTCTCGGAAAACCACTGTCAGAGACTGGGGAACACAGTGGGGGTCCACTGGTGAGAGAAGGGCAGGTAGGCATCCCAACCTCAGCAGGCTCGGGTGCAGCATTTGGGGTACAGCTTCCCACCAGGCTGACACAGAGTCCCACACCCCCTGTTCTCACCGTCTTTCCCAAGTGGGAATCCAGAAACACTAGCACAAAACAGTCAGTGAACTTCTGATTTAACACAACCTGCAGCAGAAGACAAAATGAGATGGGGAGGGAGGTTCGTCTCACCTGAGGAAGCACAGACCCTCCTGAGGGCCTCCTGGACGTGGGGGGACCAGTCTGAAGAAGGGCTGCTTCCATCACCAACACCCAAGCCCACCTGCACTCACTCCGCCGTCACCTAGAACCTCACCTTCAAACGCAACCTCAGTCCTCATCCTCACTGGCCCCTGGTCAGCCTGTCCAGCTTCATCAGAGTGAAGGGGAGGGGGGCTTGACTGGGAGGTTCCTGAAGTCATCTATCTGGAGGCGCTGCACAGAGCTGGCACCGCAGCCCAACCACCACGGGGAGTTCTCTACCCTTGACAGGCCCCTCCTTACCTCCTGTGCTATCCCAGGTTTTATATCTCTCTGACTGCCCTGGACTGTCCTATCCTGTCTGTCTGTCCCTGGGCAATCTCTTCCACTCCCAGGGCTGCAGGGACCCCCTGTCCATACAGACGCTGCCCAGATCTCTCCCCTGAGTGCCAATCCCCGATGTCCCTTCAGAACACCTTGAAACTAATTTTCCCCACAGGTACCAGGTTGCAGGACCCATCACCACGAACGAACTCCTACTTTTTCTTGTGAAGTCTTCTCCTAAGTGTCCTTTCCTGGACTACTGCTCTCGTTGGCTCATCTCTAACCTTTTACTCCCCCCGTGTGTGCGCCTATCACCACAGCTCTTCTTTCCCTGGCCTCCCTGGCAGTGCTTTCAGCTTCAGTGCACACAGTTCCCTGGGGATTTGGCTGAGAGGCGGATTCTCTGTCAGGGGTGAGTGCATTTCGGAAGCTCCCAGGTGCTGCTGGTGCTGGTGTGAGGGCCACACTTTGGGGAGAATGAGACGGCTTAAAGCCCAAGAGGTCCTTTCTGGGACTGCAGCCTCTCAGACCAACCACCGATGAGGTTCAGAACTTGGCCCTGAGGATCTCGAGCCAAGGAAGGTTTGTTTTTGAGGCGGGTCAAGGAGACTTACCAGGTACTGCGTTCCCAAGTCTGGGCTCTGGAAGTGGCGGCAGCTCTGGGGAAAGCGGCTCAGGAGAACCTTGATCAGGCTCTGGTACCAGGAGACCGTCATGGACAGGAAGCAGTCCTGGGGGAGTCCACAGGCCTGGACCTGCTGTCCCAGAGCCACCCTGCACCCTCCACCCTGGCTGCCCATGGAATTCCTAACGTCCAGCCCAGCCCCTCTGGAACCCACAGTTCCTTACCAGCTGGGGGTCAATGTCCGCAATGGATTTGGCATGGACCGCCTCTAGGAGCTCCTCCAGCTCAGCCAGGGCCAAGCGCCCCCCTAGCCGCAGCCGATCAGGCCCTGGTGGCTCCAGCAAGAAGAGGCGCTTCCAGAGGGTGTCCCTGCGGCAGTGCCCTCCAGCTAGCCGTACCAGCTGAGCCAGTCGCGCCCGTGCCACGCCCACCTCTGTAGCCAGCGGAGGGAACAGAGGAGCTGGGCCAAGCACCGGACCAACCCCTGAGGCCTCCCTAGGGCTACCAGCGGAGCTCCCAGGAGCCTCTGGCTCAGGGGGAAGTCTGGGTGGCTTCCGGAACCTGCGCATGTCAGCAGTTAGTCTGGGAAAGAGCTCTCGTTGGCTGGTGAGCACCACGAAGAACTTCAGCCTGGAATGGGGAGGGGGCCAGAGTGGCGGTTACAGCAGGAAATGGAAAGGGCAGGGGGCAGGCTGGACAATGGGCACATTCAAGGTAGGGGATCTGCTGACCGCAGAACATGCCGCTCGGCCTCTCCTTGCTCCTCAAAGGGCGCAGCACAGTGACAGACAAGCAGAGACACATCAAAGTCGTCCTGATGACGAAGCCCCTCAGAGTCCAGGTAGGAGCCGGAGCTGTGGGGATGAGATGTCAGCCTGAGGTCCTAATGAAGTCAACCTCACCCCTTCTGCCCAAGAAAACACAGGTCTCCCAACTGTAAGGATGGTCCTGACCACAGCTCCACCAGAGAACATGCTGGTGTCCCCTCTCCTCCATACCTGTGCCATGCGGACACGAGGGCGTATTCATTATGTTCTGGGCCCCCTGGCCGAGCCATCCGCAATGGCTTCATGTGGTAGGAGCTAGCATGGTCAGCCACGTAGTTGTACAGCTGGTGGGCAGCAATGAGCGGTGTGGGAAGCTCCAGGGTCCCTAAGGGGCAAGTTACAGGAGACAGTGAGCCTGGGATAGACACACTGATCGAATGGGCTGGGGGATTAGGTCCTAAGGCTCTGATTGACAAGCAGACTGGCCCTGCTTTTCTGGGGAGCTCCTAAGGTCCTGTAGAACATCAAGATGGGACAAAGTGGCTCAGGACAGGCAGGGCAGGGTATACAACATAGGATCTAAACTTTGATATGAAACAGACTGTGACCAAGTTAAGACAGAGACGTGGGGGCAGGGTCCAAGCGATATGAGGCAACTAACAACATGGGATAGAAAGTCGACGTCTGGCCCTAGGAAGTGAGCCCATCAGCCCACACCTTTGTGGCCTGTTCTTTTTCAGCTTCAGGGGCTTGCCCTTGGGCACCAACCAACCTTGGTAAATGTGATTGCGACCAAAGTGGGGCCCATCAGGGTGGTGGGCCAGGAAGTGCCTCAGGAAGGTGGTGAGGTGGTAGCCGTGCCGCAGCACCAGGTGGGCGCCCAGCACGTGCTGGTGCACGAGGCGCAGGTGGAAGTCATAGCTAAACGAGTGCACGTGCATCAGGTCCCGCACCTTGTCGCACTCCTCGGTGAACAGCATGGACAGCTGGGGAGGCACGGGCTGGGTTAGGAAATGGTAGCACAGGCTGCCCAGCACATTCCCATTTCCTCCTCTTCCATGGGAGAGGACAGCTCAGGACTCACCCTATTGCCCAACGGCTCAGGGACGCCCTCCTCATTATATTCTCTTCTATACCGTATTGTAACCCTGTGGACATGAAACTGACCCTTTTGAGAGATGGGACTTTTTATTCTGAAGCCCAGAGTCTGGCACAGATTCACTGATGCAACAAATACGTGCTGAGTGCCTACCTGGTACCATTCTAGGTGCTGGGGATACATTGGCCAACAAACCCAAACCACATTTGAGTGGTGGGGAGATAATACAATAAACACTAGACAGAGAAAATGAGTACACAGTAGGTTAGAAGATGGTGTTATGGAAAATTAAGAAATAAAGCAGTTGCCATTTTAAACAAGGTGGTCAGGGTAGGCCAGGTGTGTAATTATTTACTATTCGAAAGTTTTTGCTGTCACCTTCCCATCTCTCCAGCTTTATTTTCCCATCAAAATACTCATTCTTCCCAAGTAGATCACATTCTCTCTACACTTTTGTACAGGCTGCTGTTCTCTGCCTGGATGCTGCCCTCCCTGGTCCTCAAACCTGGCTAACTTCTCTTGGATAAAGCTTTGTCTAGGACAGTAATGGTGAACCTATGACACGCATGTCAGAGGTGACACACGAACTCATTTTTTGGGTTGATTTTTCTTTGTTAAATGGCATTTAAATATATAAAATAAATATCAAAAATATACATCTTTGTTTTACTATGGTTGCAAATATCAAAAAATTCCTATATGTGACACGGCACCAGAGTTAAGTTAGGGTTTTTCAAAATGCTGACACGCCGAGCTCAAAAGGTTCGCCATCACTGAGCTAGGACATCCTGCCATGACTAGGCCAGGGTGGGCCTCCTCTAACTGACCTGTGAATGAGTGAATGAAGGGTGGTAGGGAGACTGAGCTGAGCTCCTCTTGGTGGAAATCACCATTGTGAAAGTGTTAACAACTGGATCAATGGTGCCGGAATGGCAGGATCTACATGAGCACTTCCTTGGGGGCCCTGGGCATAGGAGTTAATAGGAAAGGAGAAATGGCTGTAGAAGAAGCAATAGCCCAGGAGTCAGAGTAGCTGCACGCTGCTGGGGAAGTCACATTATCTGCTTCAGTTTCCTGTCTGCCATGGAGATGAAGTAAAGGTCTCCCTAAAGCTAGAGGCAGGGTGAACAACTTCCACAGCCAGGGAGGAGCCTCAGAGACAGTACTGCCCCCAACTAGCTCTGTACCTGGGGCAAATTAATGAACGTCCATGAGCCTCAGTTTCCTGATCTGTACCAGAGAAATAAAACTCCACTTTACTATATATACTAAGCACTTAAACAATAACAATAGTAAAGCAATTTAGAAACCCAAGTAGGGTTAGCGATTAGATATGTAGAGGCAGAGAGCCAAGCTGGATAGAGACCAGGGAGCAGGGAAGCCAGGACTTCAGAAAGCTTGAGAGTAATGAGGGGGGTGGGGGAGGGTCCTTCCCATTAATACAACAGCCCAGTGTGAAAATTCCTGCGCCCACAGCTCCCTTCTGAGCACACAGGCTCCAGGAGGTTCCTGCACAGTCGCCAGGCTTTCCTGGATCACATTAGCCTGTGATGACTGGACTGGTATCCACAGCAAGTCAAAGGCAACCACCTATGGGCTGATAGGAGCTATCCAGACAGGAGAGGAATCTGTTGTCTGTGCTGGAAGGCGACAGACTGGACCCAGGCAGATCCTGATCTCTCGGAAGCTAAATGGGAGGCACGAGGAAGGCCTGGGACTTCGCATGACATGGGCACCCTGACGAAGCTGAATCATGGAAGTACTGAGGGCTCCAGGGCCCTGACCTCACTGAACTGCTCACTCACTGAGCACTCCTGATGCTTGGCCCTCATGGGGTGCAGAGGCCCTGCCTTGAGGCAGACAGACAGGCCTGAATAGTAACTGGCGGGTATGCTGTGTGGGTGGGAACTCCAGCCCACATTCTAAGTGTTAGTGACTCTACGCTATGCAAAGGCTATTGCCAGCTCTAGATCAGGCCAGGACTGCCCATGGCACCGACCTACCCATGTGTCAGGTTAGCCACTATGCTCAAATGTCTGCACTAACCATCTACAGTTATAGATTGACACAGTGCCAGGCTGTCAGTGCCCAATGACCACGGCTAGCTCAGCCACTGTGCTGGGCTGCCTTCTGCCCTCTTGTTACAGCTGAAGACAACTCTGGACCACCTGCAGAGTCACACTGGTCGATGGTCCAGTCACCAGAAGGACCACTGACCTAGCCAGCCCACAGCACCAGATCACCCCTCAGCCAGACTGCCCAGGCATTATTCTTATTGGCCACAGCATACCAGGGATGCATGGACTATACCTGAGACCCCATATTCCCGCCCCCGCCACATACCTGAGAATTGACGGCTTGCCCCATGGGGATTCGGGAACACTCTAGGGCGAACTGTTTGACACAGAAGTAACAGCCCTGGAGAGAGGGTGAAGGTGAGGTCAGGAGGGTAGGAGACAGGTGGGTCTGGCTCTCCTCACTCAGTGCTCCCCCTGCTCACCTGGAAAGCCAGCTCCATGAGGATGATGCCTCCGGGCAGTGCCCGCTGTAGGTGGTAAGTGGTGACCGGAGAGCCAGTGCTCTGAAGAAAGAAAAACAGACGGCTTCAGGGGCAAGAGTTGGAAGTTCACCGGCTGCAGATCAGCAGGGAAGAAGTCTCAGGGGCGGGTGACTTTAATGGTGTCAGGCTGGGATCAACAACCTTAGTCATCAGCCAGGGTCACTGACCTCTGGCCTTGGGAAAATAATTCAGGCTTAGTGACACCAGTGTCTGGGACATCACTGATTTCACTATCGGGGAAGGTACGTAATGACATGTTACCTTGGGGCTCCCTTCAGTCTTGCTTTTGGGGCAGGAGAAGGAGCTCCGACCGTCTGTTCCAAGGATGGCCATGGCCCGCGGCCGGCTGGTGCTGTAGGAAAGGAAGAGGGACAAGAAGATGCCACCAGCCAGTGGGTGAAGATTACAGCTATCTGACTCAGTCCATTTTACGTGGACTTGTCTGTAGGAGAGGAGACAGCCCAGAGAGGGCCTTCCACAGTGAGGAAGTGGCAAGGCTCTCTAGTAACTGCTGCTTTAAGGGGCAGTGAGCAGTGCTCAGTGCAGAGATGGATGCCAGGCCTTTCTCTACCAGTGAGAGGATGAGGGTAGGGCCAGAGAGGCTGCTGAGAATGTGGGGAGACACCCATGAGGGCAGGGAGATCTGTTTACTGGAGGCAGCAGGGGAGGCAGGAGGGGCCAGGGGACTGTATGTGTAAGATTTCATTAGGAAAATTCAAGGAGATGCTTGAAGCCCTGGTTAGCAACTTTCCTCTGAGAGGGAAAAACAGTTCTCTCTCGACTGGGGAATGGTACGCCCAGCATTCCACAGGCCCACTGTTCTTCATTTCTCGACTCAGAGGCAAGGGGAGAAGAGAAGCAGGGACAGGACGTGAACAAGGACAAAACAGAAAGGGCCAAGGGGACCCAATTATTATACTTACGAGGTACAAACCACCAGAACTCTTGCTAGGGGTGGGGAAGGGGTGCCTAAGCCTTTGGTGAAAAGAAATGTGCCATTTCATCCATAAGAAAAAAGGGACAAGACCAGCTAGTGACTGGTGATACTTAAAGACTGGTGACAAAGAAAGGCCTGACTTTACATTTTGCTCTAGAAACATATTTTTTAAGCTAGTGTATCTTTTGTTTAAAAGGGAATTTATTGGGGGTGTGTGTGTGAGGATGCACTTGTAATACCTTAACCAATAAAGAAATTAAAGATAAAACAAATAAAAGGGAATTTAGATTTTTGATAAATTAATAGAAAGCAAACAAGTCTCTCAGAGAAGCTCCTACAGCTGGGACCTGGCCGAGGGCAGCAAGCTGAGCAGCTGCTCCTCCGGTTGTCACTGAGCCATGAGGGGCAGGGTCCTGGTGGCACAGGCCTGTCCTCTCTCTCTTCCTAAGGCCTGGAAAAGAGGGGCAGCCTGGGAGGTGGAGAGCTGGTTAGAAACACTTAGGAGTTGGAACTGGCTTTCTGGTCCAAGGTGGGATCTTGATTAAGGACACAATTATATTTATTAACTTGAAAGTGCATCAAACTTGAAGTAAGAGGAGGGAGAAAATAAACTCACAAATCCAGAGACACAAAAGTAACTGTAACATGAGCAGATCCTTTCCCATCAGCCACTGGGAAGAGGTGGGAACACAGAATCTGGAGGCTCAGATGTTGAGAAGAACAGAGAGCAGGGCCACAGAGATGGGGATTTGAGATTCAATAGAGAGGAAAAGGTGGTTGTGAACTTGTCACTGAGCTCTGGGGAGGACGGTGGTGATAGAGGAGCTGCCGACTTTCCAAGACTCTAGTAGCCAGTGAATGAACATGACCAAGAACAGGCCAGAGTGCAGTGATGCAAGCAGGTCCAGTGCAGGGGTCCTAGGTGAGAAAGACACTACCCTTGGTGAGTAAGGGACTTCCTGGGTCACGAACCAGGTAAAATCTCAGGAGAGGACAGTGGGGTGATCAGGACAGCCATCATTAAGGCCCAGGTCCAGAGGCTTAGGAGTGGTACCAGATCCATGTGCATGGCTGTACACCAGCATGTAAGCACATGAGATGTAATGTACCTGGGCATAAGCTCTGAGAGAATGTACACAGTTCTGTGAGTTCCCTGAGAGCGAGAGGTTTAAGGATGTGAGCGAGGGCTGCATGAAGATCCTCGTGTGTGTGTGCTGGCCTAGCGGGGTGAACATGCATAAGGCCCGAACTGTCCTCACGGGACCTATGTGAAGACAGGAAGGCCAGGTGGAGCCTCACCTGCAGTGGAGGAGGCGGGGAGGGGAAGGAAAGGGGGAAAGGAAGAGATGGGCTCACCTGCGGGCGGGCGAGGGGGGCCGCAGCGGCACCAGCACGAAGCCCATGCTCTGCAGGTACTGCACGTACTGCTGCAGGAAGGCCAGGCTCAGCTCCTTCAGCCAAGGCTCCTCACGCGCACCCGGCGGGGGCACATCCAAGGCCTCACAGCTTATGGGGGCCTCTCGGCTCCCAGGCCCTGCCTCAGGGCGGTGGCGCCGCTGCAGGAGTGGATATTAAGGAAGGCTCTACCCACTGTCAACCACCAGGGGTGGAGGAATGGAGGTCATTGTAAAGGGAGATCCCAGGGGAGAAATCCAGGAGTCTTGAGCCTCACCTGCCCCTCGGGGGGCCCACAGGTCTCCGGGGGCCCATGCAGCCAGGCAGCTGGGTCGAAGAGCAGGGCTGTTGCACAGTAATGCACCAGGCGGGATGACTGCTTCAGGGTCTCCAGCTCCCCGGCCTGAGGAAACGGGGTAGTGAACACTGGAGTGGTGGCCAGGGAAGGGTCAGAGGATGCTCCCGGAGGATGGGGGTCGGCCACTCACACTGATGGGCATGCTGGCGGGGGTGGAGCGCTGCTGCCAGGTTACAAACAGGTTCTCCATCTTCATCTGCCGCTCCAGCTCTGGGGATGGGAAGCATCAGTAGTGGCTGCCAGGACCTGCTGCTCCTCTCCCTCCCAGACTCCACAGTCTGCCCCTGCCCACTGTCCGCCCAGTGCCCTCACCTCTGCGCTCTGTCATCTTGATCTCCAGGAACTGTTGTCCATGGTAGGTGACGGGATCAGGGGGTCTGGGCACAGGGCCAAGTGAGGAGCTGGGGCGGGCAGCTGAGATATCCCTCAGGGCCTCATCAAAGGGGAATGTGTCCAGGGGCAGGGGGCCCCCGCCCCGAGAGGACCCACTCAGCCGGCCTTGCTCACGGCTCAGTGGGGGGCTTGCACTCCGGATGAGGGTCTCTGCTTCCACGGTCGGCAGTAGGAATGGGTTTGGCTCCTGAGAAAGATGGAGCCTCACAATGGGTGCCTGGCTTTTGTCCTCAGACCTTCTCTCCTGCCCTGGCCTCCTCTCTGTCTCTCCTTCCCCATTACCTCTGCTTTTAGTCTGTCCCCTTCCCCTGCTTCCGAGCCAGTACTTCCTTAAAACCCTGGGAGCCAGAACTAGGGGAGGGAGCGGAGCAGCAGGCACCTTTTCATCCCGCACTGGGAAGTCCAACTGGCCATAATGATGGAAGAGGCCAAGCTTCTGGCTGAGGAGGCAGAAGATGAGGTGGGCACGAGCGTTCTGCCACTGCACCAGGCGAACCAGCGCTCGGCCCAATGCTGCCCCTAGGTCTGGAGCCCAGTTGTAAGTCAGCAGCTGCAGCTGGAAGTGAGGGGTCAGGGTTAGTGAGATCACAGAACCTCTTCCCCGACCCAGCCCCTGACCCCACATCTACCTTCTTATCCACGACCTCCAGCAGCAAGAACCTCTGCCGGGGAGCATTTCGTCCAGAGCTCCCGTCGCTTCCAGGCTCGAAGCGCTGCAAGGCTTTGGGAGCTACAGGGTGGGGGAGGGTCACAATGGGGGCCTGGAGGCAGGTCCCCCTCAATCCCATCCTGTCCCCCGCAAGATCAGAGACTACCTTCCGTCACTGCAAACCCAGCTCCCCTAAGCCATGCCCTCACCCTGCTGGGTGGGTCTCCTCCACTGCGAGAAGTTCCTTCCCAGAAGCAGCAGATGCCGCTCAGCTGCAGGGCGGGGCGTTGGGCCCAGTTGTCCCAGGGAACAAGGACTGAAGATGTCTGGCTCTGAACTCCTATTGGGAGGGAGGGACGCTCAGAAGGCAGACCATCCATGGCCTCATCTCCGGCCATCACCTCCTGAGCCTAGGCCCCCAGTTCTCCTAGCTCAGCCTCTATGAGACCCCAAACTCACAAATGCTGCTCAAAGATGCGGACACTGGTGTCTCCAGCCATTGAGGTGACCAGAGTGGTGAACTCGGACAAGATGGACGAAAGAAGGAACCGGGAGACCATGTGGGTGGAGCTCCTGGACACTGAGGTGCAACCTGGATCGGGGCAAAGAAGTCCTGGTCGGTGTGTGTGTGTGCGTGTGTGTGTGTGTGTAAGGGGGGGGCAGGCTGAGGAGGGGAGTGGGGGCTGGGATCTCACCCGTCTGAACCATGAATTCCATCCAGCGCTGAGTAACCCGAGCGAACACAGGCTGCAGGGTCCCCACCTCGCCCTCCTCCAGCTGCGTGGTCCGGCGTCTGAAGACACAGCGGGAGTAAGAACTGCACACTGATACTTGATACGTATGTGTTTACATAAATCCGTTATCAACTATGATTTCACACCACACCCTCCCGACACGTCACACATACACACCTCTGTCTCTGGGCTCCAGAATCCGGGCCCGATGCCCGTTCGGTTCCACCTGGAGTTCGAACATTTTCAGTTTTGTGACGTCTCCGGCCCCGAGTGTCTTCCGGCCGATCCAGGACAATGTCATCAGTTGTTTTGGGGGAACCCAAGTCCCCAGATTCTGTTTTATTCTGGAGGCAATGCAGTGAATGAGGAGGGCTATTGGGAAGGGGAACAGGGTAGAGGATGGAATGGTAACAAGAGCCTGGAGGATTTGGAGGCTCAGGTTCAGGCCCTGGTTTCACTGCAGGCTGACTAAGCAGCCTCGGGCAAGCAACTCAACTTTCCAGCCCAGCTGTCTCACTGGTCAAAGCCCTGCTTATCCTGCAGGTTGTGAGGATAGGGTAAGAAAAGTGGAAGGGAGGGCACTTAATAAGCTGAAGCTCTCTCTGTCAGTGAGAACTTGCTACATTCTGCAAGCTCCTACCCAAGGGACAGGGTAGTTTTATGTAACAGGAGATGCGAGGCAAGGCCTGCAGGGGAGTGCAGGTAGAACTAGGAGGCAGGCAGGAAAGCAGATGCCAACTTCATCACCTCCTCCCATTCCCCCCTTACCAGCATATCCCAGAAGCTACGCCGGCCAGCTTTGCTGGGGGGAGTCACAGGCTCCCCAGGGGCAGGCCCAGGGGGAAAGGTGCTAGCTCGGCCTGCAGGGCTCTTGGTTTCCAAGGACCCACTCCTGAGACTTCCTGTGGACACCAGACAATACAAATTTTGTCACTGGCCATCAATCCCCATTCCAGAAACCCTAGCCCCAGGGTATGACAGTGACTTCACACTTTCTCTGTGGGTTAGTGAATGACAGCATATGCAACTGAGTGTGGCTGCAGATTTTGTGTGGAGTTGCTGTATTTCCCACTCTAGGCGGGTGACCCTACGCCTGGGCACATTTCTGCCAGGGACTTGCCAACGCAAGCAAGGTAAGGGACAATCAAGAATGTGTATTTCAGATGGGGCCTCTGTGACGTCTTCCTGAATCCCACCTTTGCACCCTCACCTGAAACACCATCTTGCCTGGACCTCTGAGGCTCTCTGGCCCCCACATACCTGGGGACATGTCCTCTGTGCACAGGGAGGCTGGCAGTAGCTGCAGCTCCATGACAGCATCAGCCAAGGCCTGACGAGCTGCGCCTCGGAGCTTCTCTTCCAGTTGCACGATACTGATATTCCCTTTTTCCCACACATCTAGTCGAAGCCGTGGGGCCCCACTCTGAGCTGGAGGAAAGAATGAGGGTCACTTAAGTGTGCCCCTAATTCCTACAGCATAACTGAACACCCCTCCTCTGACCAAGCTGCCCCACCTGAAGAACTGTCCGGCAGGACTGGGCAGCGAGTGACCGTGATCAGCTGCTCAAATTCCTCCTCTCGCAGTAGATCTGGGAGCCCCGGAGAAGAGGGGGGCCATGATGCCAGTGAGATGGGGGCCCCTCCCTCATCCACAAAGGATAGTGTGATGCAGGCAACTCCTGGATAGAATCCACAGGAAAACTCAGGTCTGGGACTTCCAGATACCCTTTCCTCACCTCCTCAAACCCCGCTTAGCTGCAAGGCTGGGAAAGGCCCTCGCAGCCACCACAGAAAAGGCTTTCCCACACCTGGCAGTGCCCTGTCCTGTACCTTTGCCACCGGTGCCCTGTCCACCAGGCTTGTTATACAAGTAAATGTCCAAGTCGGGGAGGCTGCCCTGTGGTGGGAGTGGATGCTGGAGAGAGAAGAGCCAGAGGACTAAGACTAGGCAAATGGACAAAAGCCATCAAGGAATGGGTGTCCACAGTGGGGAATGGGAAGCACAGGAAGACACAGGTGGAAAATAAAGGTATGTGTGGGGAAAAAAGGTGTACGCAGGCTCATGGGACAAGGTACACATGGGGCATCTGTATAAAAATTATACAGGAAGGGTATGAGTGTGGGGGATGGGAGGGTATTTGGGTGCGGGTGGGTGTTGAATGAGGTGGGTGAAACCTCACCTGGAAGTGGTTCCGGCCATTGCTGTCTGTGTACTTGGGGGAGTGCAGGAAGATCAGCAGGTTTTGCCGTAGGTACCAGGCCAAGGCCGGAAGCCAGGGCCTGCAGGAGGGGGGTAAGGCCAGATGCAACACCTCTGAGGGGAGACTTCCAGGGGGCTGGATGAACTGCAGAGAGTGGGAAGGGGAGTCAGAGCTGGGTGAAGAGGTTCTGGCCGAGACTGTCCTGGATCTGCGGCTGCCATGGAGGATGCTGGAGTCTGGGAGGGAGCTGACCTCTACATCAGCTGGCGTCAGCTTGCAGTTCCGAACAAGCATGACTGTGATGACGTCCAGAGTGGCCTCATCCAGGCGCCGCCGCAGAACCCGCACTAGCTCATCTGTGATCTCGGGACCTGGATACAGCCGTGGTGGGAAGGTGGAGACCCTGCAGAGGACCCAGCTACCCCAACCAGCCCTTAACCCCAGACCCACATTCTCCCACACACCAGAGGCAGCCAGCACTAGGTTTTAGTTCTGCCAAGCTACTCAGTGTGTGACTGTGGACAAGTGAGTTTTACCTCTCAAAGCCTCAGTGCCCTTAGCCATAAAATGGGGATAGCAACAGTATCTACCTCATATGTAACCATCTTAGCTGAAGACCTAGTACACACAGTAATTGGGCCATAAACTTTAGCTGGAAAATCCATTTGCCTAATAGACACCTCAGGCTCAACATATCTCAAATTGAACCAATCACCTTCACCCCCAACTCACCCCTGGTATCCAGCCAGTGGGGCCACTATCTACCCATAGTTACCCGGGACAGATACCTGATATCAACTTTAATGACCCCTTCCCCAAGTTGCATTTCAATCAGCTCTAGGTCCTGGCCCCTACATATCACAGCAGTCTGTCCTTTTCCACCCAGCTCCTACTCGAAGGAAGCCCAGAGCATAGCATGAGCTGGAGTAGGAAGGCTCCAAGAGAAGTCCCAGAGAATTCTGGAACCTCATCTGGCCACTCCCTACCCTCTCCCTGCAGTCCTTACCAGCCTGCCCTACACCATGCACCAGCAACTGGATATGTCTGTCCACTTGGCCCACAGGACGAGCAGCATCTGCACTGCGGCTGGAAGCCAAGTCGAGGGGAGAACGAGGACCCTGTAAGAAAACTCTGTCAGGGCCCGGCTTTAGAGAGCAAAGTCTGATGGAGAGCAGGGCCTCAGGGAGTGAAGGTGATACATGCCGAGGCTTCCTCAGAGTAGATGGGCTCCTGGCTTCGGGACAGAGCGAGGGAGGGGGGCATAGCATCGCCTTCTGGCGGCCGCTCGCTGCAGGACGTCTCC
>NW_006289819.1:2774347-2781749 GCF_000327345.1 Myotis davidii | reverse complement strand
GTGGCAAGTGGCAAGGTCTTTGGACATACCGCCTCCTGCACCATCCAGGGACCACGCTTTACCCCATCTTTGCAGGACTCGCGTACCGAAGATAATACACAGCCTTCGTTGCTCGCTCCTGGTAAACGAACATATTCTTCCGGTTCACCACGGAGAAGGCATTGAGCACAGAGCGCAGGGCCTGGATGGCTGTAGGAGTGACGGGGGCTCAGGGAACTCCCTTCTCCAGACCCCCCTACACACTCCACCTGCCCTCTCATGCCATAATGTACCACGAGAGACCCCCATGCTGGGCCCCATTTTGAGGCGTGAATGGACTCGAATCACGGTTCCCCACACAACGTCACAGGAGAAATGGCCAGGGACAAACTGCATTGTGGCTGCTAGGTATCCTCGGGGTGCACAGCTCTCATCAGCAGCATAATCTGATGGGGGAACGGAGACGTGGATCAGAAATGGCACACAGCCTTCTGCCCTCACAGACTTCTCACCTGTGAACTGGTCCACCCATCCCCCCTTCCCAGGCTCCTCGGCCCTGTCTATTACTCTGCAGGGCAAAGAGGGTCATTTTGGGAAATAAGGCAGGACCATGCCCCTAGGAAGACAGGTCATAGCACAAAGGTTTTCAGAACTCTCTTAGGGAGATGTGGGAAAGGAGCCAAGAAGAGGTGTCGGGAGGCAATGCACAAGAAAATCCTGAAGTTAATGCCACAGCACCTTGACCCTGTCCCAATATACCTCATGATGCAATATGCACCCATCTGTGTACTCCCTGGGAGTTACAATAACCCCATTTAAACAAAAGATAGACTACTTGTACACACCCACTGCAGAGTGGGGAGAGCCGTGTCCTGTGCTTTGGAGGATAGCTATCCCAAAGAACCCAGAGGGTGGCGTGACATATGCAAGAGTCCTCAGCCACAGTCCAATGCCTTGTCTGACCCTTTCCTGGTTGACATGGAACCTTACAGTAGCCCAAAGGTGGCAATTTGGTTTCCCAGAGAAGCTGCTGTCAGATGTGAGCAATTAGAGAAAACCCAGGAGGCTGCAGAGTCTGGAATGGAATGCTGGTTGCTAAGGGTTTCAGCAAAACCACATGGAGAGACTACACTGAGGAAGGGCTCTGTCTGGCTTCTGCCTGGTCTTACACGTCAGGCTGCTGGGAGTCATTGTGAAGTGGAAGTGCTGGGCTGTCCTCGCTCATGCTCAATTTGCAGAAGATGCCATCAAAACCCCGGGAAGCCCACTAATTACGGGAATTCTGCTTTGATATGGAATACATCCCAGGATGTGCTGAGAGATGCACTCTCTGGAGCTGCCAGGAAGGTTCGTCTACAGACTTGCTGAGAATGTTAAAAATAAGGAGTGGTCTGATTTTACTTTTAAACCAGAAGGGAGAACTACAAAGGAATGGCATTTCATCTCATGACACACAAACTAATTGCTAAAATTCTGCAGCACACCAAAAAATATATTTTTTGCCGACCTGACCAAAAAAAAACCAAACAAAAAAGGTATAGTTTTGACTCATTCACACTGGACAGCTATTGTGTTGGCTGTTGTCATTTATTAATTTGACAATTTAAGGGAGAAGAGGTTAGTGGTCCTAATCTCTTTTTAGGTATTGCATGTTTTAAAAATTCTTGTGGCACACTGGTTGAAAACTCACTGCTCTGAGTTGGGGTGAGAGGTCATCAGGAATAAAAGAAGGGAGCAGAAGTGTGGAGACCTCAATTACCATCTCAAGTAGATTACCATGTTCCTTAACCATGACCAGAAATCCCCAGGGGGTCCTGTGCCTGCCTGTTTGGAGGGACAGCCAATCAGAAAGACCTCCTACCGGGTCTCAGGCTCCACTCCGCTGGCCTCCTCTCACCTGTCAACTGGCCTACTTGTCCCCCACACCCACCGCTTGCCCAGTCTATTACCCTGTAGGAGAAAGACGATCATTTTGGAAAACAAGACAGGACCAGGCCCTTAGGAAGACAGGTGACAGCCAGTGCCCCTTCAATGACCCCTCTCTCCAGTATTCTTCAACCTTTCCCCCTCTCCTGGCTCTTTTGCTGTGGAACATAAATGTGCTCCAGTCTCTGCCATAGTTTAAAATTGCTGCCTTGACCTCCATTTCCGTTAGTTCCTGCCATATCTATTTCTTCTCTCCCTTCACTACCAAGCCACTTGAAAGATTAGTTATTCTCTGCTCGACCTAACATCCTTTCACTTTTCAATTTCCTCTAGTTTCTATTCCCGTCTCTCCACTGAAAGTACTTCCACTGAAGTCTCGGATGAACTTGAAATACCCAAGTCTAGTGATCCTTTGTGTCCTCTCCTCGCTCTCACTGTACTACTTGCCACCAATGAGCAAGCAATGGTGACTGCCCTCGGCTTCTCCCAGTCTTTGATAAAGGAAAGGGAGGCTCCTGGTGGAACCTTACCATCGCTGGGCAGGGGTGCCCGCTGACGGGAGTGGAAGGGGGTCTCGCTGCGCCACAGATCTTCTTCACTCTCAGCCACCAGGAGAGAGTTACACACGTGACTGTCATGAAGGTCCTGAAGCAGCAGCCGCTAGGAGAAGGAGCAAGGTATCAAGGAACTGGAATGGATTCCCTCATAAACTGGTGGTGGTACTGAGAGGTAATCAAAGGCCAGAGAGAATGACCATTATCTCAGGGGTGGGAGGGTCAGAGGTCAAAAAGAGCATCAGTGATCACCGGCAGGTCAGAGACGGTATCTAAGTCACTGGGCTCAGGGCTCTGAGCATTGGTCCCCAGTTAGGAATACTTGTCCTTCTTCATTGCCAGAGTCTGTTCACCATCCTTCAGGTCTCAGCTTAAAAATCAGTTCTTCTAAGAAGCTTTCCTTGACACTTTAGAGCAGTGGTTCTCAACCTTGGCTGCACATTAGAATCACCTGGGAATCTTTTTAAAATCCTGATTTCTGGGCCTCATCCTAGGTGATTGTAATGTGCAGCCAAGGTTGAGAACCACTGCTTTAGAGGGTCAGATCCAGTTATATGCTCTCATAACAGTCTCTACTTTTCCTCTGTAGAGGTCTTCACAATTGTAATGAAAATAATTTGTGTGGTTTAGTTGTTCAATGTTTATCTCCCCCACTCAACACAAGCCTGAGAGTCATGCTTTCCCTCTTGTTCACCATTATATCCCTAACTAGTGGCCTGGTGCACAAGATTTGTGCATTGGGGGGAGGCGGGGAGGGATGGAGGGGCGGTGTCCCTCAGCCTGATCTGCATCCTCTTCAATCTGGGACCCCTCAGGGAATGTCCGACTAAACCGGCAGTCGGACATCCCTCTTGCAATCTGGGACCACTGGCTCCTAACCACTCACCTGCCTGCCTGCCTGATCACCCCTAACCACTCTGCCTGCCGGCCTGATCACCCCCAAATGCCACCCCTGCTGGCCTGCTCACCCTCAACTGCCCTCCCCTGCCAGCCTGATCACCCAAACAGCCTCTGCCTCGGCATCACCACCATGAAGGTCTCCAGGTCTAATTAGCATATTACCCTTTTATTAGTATAGATCATCGGTTCTCAACCTGTGGGTCTCGACCCCTTTGGGGGTCAAATGACTCTTTCACACGGGTCGCCTAAGACCATCGGAAAACACATATATAATTACATATTGTTTTTGTGATTAGTCACTATGCTTTAATTATGTTCAATTTGTAACAATGAAATTGGGGGTCACCACAACATGAGGAACTGTATTAAAGGGTTGCGGCATTAGGAAGGTTGAAAACCACTGGTATAGATGCTAGCACAGTGCAATGAGTAGGAACATCTCATAGTCCCTGGAGGGATGAGAGGAGCCCACAGTATTGGGGATGGGTTAGGGAGAGTTCCCTAGTTTGTGGGGAGTCTGGGGAGGGGGCATCCTAATAAATGAGTAGGTATCAAAGAAAACATCCAAGATGGATCAGCAGCCTCTGAAAGTCAAGGTCTTGGAAATTCCTTTCTCCCTGGGGCTGTGACCATGCCTGGAGAGCCCTGTCCCTGGTTGCCCTTACCTGGTTGACCTCCCTGCAGATCTCCCCAACTCGCCTCACCAAGAGCTGCTGCAGGTGGCGGCACTCAGTGCCTGGCCCCCCATCTTCCCGAATCAGGCTCCTAGGAAGGAGGGGTGGATCAGACACAGAATTGCAGTGGGGAGAAAATTGTGGGGAAGGGTCATGGGAACTGGGCCAAGAGGAACCATGAAAAGGAAGTAGGTTGAACAAAGGAAAATAAACACGATGGGAAATGGGAAAGATGGAATTCTGGAAGCCTAGGCTCCATGCCTGCCTCACCAGCCTCCATATGGGTACCACACTGAGGCTTCTACCATACAGCTCTCCTTTTATCACTGGCAGGCCAGAGATGGTATCTAAGTCACTGGGCTCAGGGTTCTGAGCATGGACCCCAGTTAGGAGCACTTGTCCCTTGGGAAGTTAGAAACACCTTATCCGAATGATGGCCTTCCCTTCTCTCAACTCCACCTCTGTGATTAGAGCAGTATTTATTTAACCAGAGGCCTAGGTATGAATCCTGGCTCTGCCACTTACTAACTGTGACCTTAGGGAAGTACTTAACTTATCTGTGCTTGAGTTTTTTCACTTATAATAATAATACTTCGTAGGGATGTTATCTAGATTAAATAAGCTTAAGCAGTGCATGCCACTTAGTAAGCACTTGTTAAATATTGTCTATTATTCCTTATTTTTATAAATCAACTTCTGAAGCTGCTCTGAACTGTAGATGCTCTTAATGCTCAGCGAGGAGCCAAAATCTCCATCAGCTTTTCAACTCTTTTGGGAAAGCAGAGTGACATGCTTTGCTATTAGCTGTGGGAAGTGGTCAGGAGCACCCAACCTTAGAATAGAAGTCAGATCCCTACTCAAACTCTCAGTCCGATGTCTTACCCTTTAATAACATTCAAGAAGGGTGAAGTGGGACCAGGCAGAAGAGGCTACCATCAGAGTCAGGGTGCGGCCCTGGCTCCTCCTTACCGTGCATGCGCATACACTTCCACACGGTCCTGCAGTATCCGGACGATGAGCCAGAAGTCAGGCAGGCAGGGCCCAGGGAGGCTTGAGAGCGAAGGCTGTGCAGGTGTTGGCTCAGGTGCGGTCCGCAATGTGAAGGGGGCCTTCTCACCCAGGGTCTCATTGGGACCCTCACTGTCAGAGCCACTGCTGCCACCATCATAACCTGTGTCAAATGTGCTGAAGTTCAACCCCATCCTTATGCTCATCTGAGCCTCCAAAGTACATTGGGCTCGATGGCTCCTCCAGGTTAGTTCCCCCTGACGCCCCATTCCTGACTTTCCACTGTGCAGCCCCATGTCCACTTCCCATCAGCCTAGAGTCCTTCCTCCTGCCCCCGCTTACCTAGGTGGTCTGAGTCCACACTGCCCTGACTGGACATGAGGCTTAGCCCCTGGCTGGGCCCAGGCTGGCTTCCTGGGAAGAGAAGGAAAGGCCTGGAGCACCTCCTCAATCCCACCTAGGACCACCTTCCAAAAATGGAAACAGGTCCAGGGATGTACAAGTCCTGTGTCCTGGCCTCAGACTGAGCTGCCCAAGTCTTTTCTTACCTCCCTGTGGCAGGCTGGGCAGACTGATGAGGGAGGGTCCCTCAGAATCCTCTGGGGAGCCAGGGGCTTGGGGGTTAGCTGTCAGGGCCTGAGGGGAGGAAGTCAGGACTGAGTCCAGGCCCCACACACCACCACCACCACCCCTGCCATTCCCAGGTCAGCCCAGGAAAGACTCACCTCCCCTTCGTTGTTGTCAGCCTTATCCTCATGGCTGTGCCAAGACCAGGCCACAGAAGGGGGCACCCCATGGGGTCCACCTGGCTGTTGGCCAGCTGCCACGAAGAAAAAGCCACTGCCAGGGTCCTCGAGAAGAACATGACCAGGAAGGTGGAGGCGGCGGAACTCCTGAGGAACAGGAGCCACAGTTACAATTTAGACAGGAGCAGCCCTGCTTCTTCATGGCACCCCACGCTTCCTTACCAGACCCTCACAACTACCTCTATATGAAAGGTTCAATGACTCGCTTAAAGTCCAGTGGGCCAGTGGCAAGGTTGGGAGCTAGGTCTCGTCCCACTTGGGCTGCCAGGCATGGGGTAAAGGACAGACAATGTGGTGAGGAGGTGGGCAGAAGGGTAATTCAAGGGACTCAAACGAAGAGAGGGCTTTCCAGTTCTGTATCGAGAGTCCAGGGACTATTCTGAGGATAACATACCTCCTTGAACTGTGTGAGGGAGCGCTCTGGTCCAAACACAAAACTGAGCGGCAGAGTCTGGCGGAGGCAAGTGGAGCGTCCAGGAGAGCTATGGATGTGGGCAGCCGCTCGGTGCAGCGCAGGGCTCTGGGGGATGCCCCCTCTTCGGAGTGCCCCCACCATCTCATCCTCCAGCAACCAGCGGATCTAGAGTAAGAGGACAATCCAGGAAGTGGCAAAGGGCACCTCCCTTGCTGACTGGAAATCACCTCATTCCCAGACTAGAAGATACTAGAAGACACTCTGCCTCACAGAGGAAGTTCTCACTTAATCCCAGGGTAAGGGGGTGCTTTACCCCACTGATATGATGGAGAGGGTATCAGTCATAGTGTTGAGGGGCTGTCCCTTAGGTTGGGGGAGGGAAGGCCCTCACCTCACTCATAGTGGTCTCAATAGCCAATCTGTGGGGTGTGGCCAAATTGGATAGTCCTGGGTGCCTAATTGGAAGAAAGGGTTAGAACTGGTTTCCAGAAAATAAAACTGAAGGGGAGCAAGAAAGTCTTAAAAGAGAAAAAGAAATACCTATCTTCTTCTGGGGGTGGCAGTGGGGGCCCCAGGCCATCATCCGATCTTAAAGATGAGGGTTGCCCTGGGGACCGTGGGAATGAAACACTGCTCTCAGATGTTGACCTGAACAGGTAGGAGCAAAGGTCAAAGGTCAGTAACTAATATCCTCCCAAGACCTCCTCAGCACTCCTTTCTTGAAATATTTCAAGTGTCCCTAGATTCCGTAATGGTCCCCCTCCCCCAAGGCCCAGGCCCCCCCACCAAACACGCTGCCACACCGGTGGTGCTGAGGGTCCGAGGTCGGGGGGAGCTCTACTTCCAGCGGCAAGGTCAGCACAAAGACATCCAAAGTGACACTGAGGTCCCTCAGGGGTACTCGGCCCCCAACTGGGGGGCCCTCCAGACTGGAAAGCACCTGGCCTGGGAGAGGGGGGGAAAGTTAGGGTTACTGAGAACCCTAGGACAAGCATAGGTTCCAAATTCTCAGTGCTAAAGAGTTATAGCCAAAGGCTCTCCCCAAGCAGGCAGGCAGGCTGTCCTGGGACCTGTGGCCCTCCCCTGGGCACCCCCATCTCACCCAGGCAGGTGGGCAGGCTGCACACGGGTACTGAGCTG
>NW_006289819.1:2733857-2774087 GCF_000327345.1 Myotis davidii | reverse complement strand
GGCAGGTCATGCACAAGGCTCTCAGGCCCAGTGGGCGAGTCGCCCCCAAGGATACTGAAGGAGTCTTCATCAGGGTTCACGGTGTCTGCATCTGACAGCGAGGTGGAATCTAGCCCAGCAGGCCCCAGGTCCAGCTCCCGGCTCTCGCAGTATTCCACCTCCAGCTCTGGGTCGCTCTCGGTGACCACACAGCAGGCAGATGTGTCTCCTAGAGATGCAGGTCTCATGGTCAATAGGAAAGGCTGGTCGTGGAGGCCCCTGAATCCTGGCTTGAAGCAGCCTTCCCCACCTTGATCCACTTCCCCACACACCTTCTTCTCCCATGAGTTCAGCCTCTGAAAACTCCAGGTCACTGACTTTTCTGTCTATTGTGTCCCGAGGGCCCTCATCCTGGGCAAAAAAAAAAAAGAAAAGGAAGAGACAGCTTGATCCAAGGCAGAGCAAGAGCCACATCCAGGACTCAGGGAACCCAGAGTCAAGAGGATCTAAATGGGCCCGGCTTGTGTCGCTCAGTGTTGAGCATCGACCCAAGAACCAAGAGGTCACTGGTTCGATTCCTGGTCAGGGCACGTGCACGAGGCAGCCAATCAATGATTCTCATCATTGATGTTTCTATCCCTCTCTCCTCACTTCCTCTCTCTCTAAAAAATCAATAAGAGCATATTTTTAAAAAAAGAGAGAATCTGAGTGGGCCAAGTAGAACCTCTGGGGCTAGAGGTCGGGGGTAGGAGAAAGGTAAAGGAGAAAGCTACTCACCTCTCGCCTGCTGGATGGAGGGCAGTAGAAGAAGTAGTGGGGATTGGAGGGCACTGTGCGGAAGTGGAGACCACTAATCTCCAGGAACTTCTCCTGTTTGGGGTTAGAAGGAGGGTAGAATGTCAGCCATCCCTCAGAACACAGCCCCTACCCTACAACAGACACCTACACCCTCAACCCAGGAGAGAATATGAACCCGCTGCACAGGCAGGACTCTGCTCCTCTACCCTCACCTGGATGAGGCTATGAAGGACATCATGTGCCTCTCCTCTGAGCTGGCAGACGTCTGTCAGAGAGATCTCCAGGCCAGGGTCTGGATTGCCAGGCACACGGGTGCTCTGAAACTCAGGCTCACTTAGGTCTTCGGTCTCTATGCTGAGTGGGTGGGGTCGGGGGTGGGGGCATTAAAGTTTTAAGAACCATCTCCTGGAGGAGCCTCCTTCCCAACTGGGAGCAGCACACACGTGTTGGCCTGTCTCTAGGAAGGGTGAGCTGGGGACTCAGCAGTGGGCACAGTAAAGTTTTTGCCCCTATGAAACTCAAAGTAGTTCATGGGGATCGTTGCTATTATATGAATGTTCTCAGAACAGCTTCTACTTTCACTGATAGCAACTGTCAACTCCCTACCCCAACCCAGCTCAACACTCCACACCAGAACAGGAGACAGGAGAGCCAAAAGGGAGGATGCTCCCCAAGCCAAATGGGAGAAAGACTGGGCAGGAGGCAGGATGCCAGCAACAAAGCACTACGGCCTCTCACTCAGGTGCTCGGCCATTCCCTGGGATCGAAAGGTCCCAGGTTATTGGGACTTTGTGTGCCCCCTTCCACGTTATTCCAGGACAATCCTCACCTGGACTCAGAAGCCAGGATAGCTCGTTCCCGAGGCTCAGGGGCCTCCTCGATGCTGCTGCTGAAGGGACCAGGACTGAGAGGACCAGGACTTGGGGGTGCGTGAGGCAAACCCTGAGTGTGTCCACAGAGAGCAAGCAGAAAAGGGGTGATGTCTACTTCCTGTAGCAGCTCCTCACAGGCATCCACTGCCATCAGCAAGTCCTGGGAGGTCACACTCTGTGCTTGCTGCAAGCTCCGGAACAGCCCTGACAGAGTGGAAGGGCCCTTGAGGATCAAGCTCTGGAACCACCTCCCCAATCCCAAGCCCTGTAATCCTCATGTCTCCTCCCTGATGCTCCCTCCAGTGGCCTCCTGCTCACCACGGACATAGCATCGCTGAGCATGCTCCTGCAATAAGGCACAATGGTTGGCTGCCTCCTTGTATCTGGGCTCCATCCAGGCTGAGGAGGGGGAGGTCTGGTCGAGAAACTGAGTCCTAAGAATGAGAGGGAAGTGGGAGTTTGGCCAACTTCCCTAAGAGGCACTTCAGACTCACCGTCCACCCACATTCCAGTGGATCATCCACCGGTCCCCGCCAAATGTATTCATGGCTCCCCAAGTTCAACTGCTTTGCTGAAGGAAGCCCAGCAAGGAGCTGGCAGGACATGGCTAAGCAGCTGAGCTCCTGCCACTGACCACCAACCTGCCTGTCCAGACCGGAGGGTGTACCTGAGCCCTGACTGGGGATAACCTAGGTCAACGTTAAGGGCACTCACTGAAAGATGAGGTCTCGGGGCGCCTGAGGGGGCTGCATGCCAACCATTTGCTCCCTCAGCGCTTCCAGGGCACAGCTATAGATGAAGACAGGACATCGGGCCCGGGGCCCATCTGCACCCTCCGTCTGTGGAGCCTGACGCCCAGTGTAAGCCTGGAAGTCCCGATGGAAGGGTGGGCTCAGCTCTCCTGGATTCGGGGCACTGTCTGTGGGAAGAGGTGTCACATGATCTTCAAGCCCTCTATTTGTTCCCACTTCTGCTCCAGCTTAACTGACTTAAGAGGCAGCACCTTACCATAGACTGGGGTGACACTGAGGACAGGGACCTGGGCCTTTGGAGTCCTGACCCCAGTCCCTCCCAGAACTTTCAGGCTGGAGACCCCACTCCAATCCCCGAACTTGGGCTTTGTCTCTTCTTGAGAGGGTCCCTCTAGGCCATAGGTGGCCAGATGCTGGACATCTGAGAAGTAAAAGGGAGGCATCAATCAGAGCTGCCTGGTGGCCCAGTGAGGGAGCTCAGGGTTTGTATCTGAGGGGCTAGTGAGGAAGGTCAGTGATTGGTACCTGAGAAGGTAGCTGGGAGGAATGTCAGAAATACATGTTGGGGGGTCACAAGCCTTGCATAGCAGCGCCACTGAGGGGGCTGGGCCGAGATGAGAGGCTTGAGAGTTTCAGGAGGGCCCACATTCTGTAAGACAGAAACAAAATTAGAGCAACCTGTAAGGGAGCAAACAACCCCCCTTCCTTCCTCCACCCTGGAGGGTACAGCTTGCAAGATCCAGAACAAAGCTGAATGACGGCATCCTGTCATCGGCAGGAGGCCTACTGTCCCAGTGATAGAAAGTGGGGGATGAATATGTGGTGATGGAAGGAGGTCAGTATGAAAAGGGTTCAAGGACGTGGACCAGTGCTGACCATGGCAGGAAGCACCAAGTCTCCAGTTGTCTGAGTGCTGCTGACTGACTGTTCCTTCAGGATCCCACAGCCCCCCACTGGTGGCCCCTCTGGACCTGCAACGAGGATAGAGATGAGTGGAAGAAGGCAGTACCAGCGGAGAGGCAAGGCTCTGAGGTGAGGAGAGAGGGAGACCAAAACCCAAAGACAGAAACCACCTTGTGGGATGGGGGGAAAGGGGCAGGGCCAGAGTCATATTTGGGAAGAGGTGGGGAGCTTACCGGGACTGTAGCGGGTCCGCCGAAGCACCTCACTCAAGAAGGTAGCCTGGTCAGCGGAGCTCAGAGGGATCTCCCGGTCACTCAGCTCCTGCCCCAGGCAGCTGTGCAGCAGGCACAGCACCATGTCGTTGGCGGGACAAGGCCCCTCGGCGAGAGGGACGCCCTCTGGCTCTGCCCGACACACACTCCACTCAGCACCAAGAGCCTCCTGCTGCCCAGTGCCCCAGCTCAGCCCCGACCAGCACACCCCTCCTGCAGTTCCCAAGCCTCCTCTGGCCCTATTACTCATCTGCTGGTTCGCAGACTCATCTGCTCTCTATTTTCTAATTCACCCAGGCTTGCTAGCCCTCAAGGTGTGGGTGAGTGGTACAAAGTTCACCCACCTCTAGAAAGCAAAAGGAAGAACATCTGGAGCTGCTGGCACCGAGGCAACAGTCCCATTAGGTCAAAATGGAAAGGTATTTCATGGATACAGGCATCTCCTCGCTGGTCCAATCCTAAGAGGGAGGGAAGGAAGACAAGACCCACGTTGAGACCAGATTTTCTGGCTGTGCTGCCTTCGCCCTACCCACTCCCCTCAGGAGCCCCTTCCCTACCTACCATCAGAGACCCTTGGCTCTGGGGGCAGGGGACTCCATTCCTTGCTCTGGCACAGCTGTATCAGGTATTCAAAGCTCAGCATTGAGCCTATGCAGGCAGCATCCCGAGGGTGGAGCTAGGGGAGGAACAGCAGAAGTCAGGGGTAGCCCCTCTGGTCCCAGGGACCTGGGCCTCCAGCTCCCAAGGAAGCCCACACGGTCAGACACTCAGGACACACAGGTTCAGAGGGATCAGAAAGCCCAATGACTGTGGTGCTCCCAAAGGAAGGACACCCCACTTATAAGGGGTGGGGGTATCGCTAAGGTCACTCACAGCTCTCGGGATCTCAGAGTATGTCAAGTCCTGGAGATGCTTCCAGCAATCAGGGCCGGGCCCCACTCGCCCACACTGAGGCTCCACCCACACCTCGGTGACCAGATTGAGCTCCGAGTCTCCCTCCAGAGCCTCCACCTCCACATCGTTGTCATCATCTGTTGAGAAACTAAAGGAGGAAGGGGCCTGAGCCTGTGATTGAAGAGAGTCCAATCCACAACCACACGGTTGGAGTCAGTCCACGGAGGGCAGGAAGGTGGTGCAAACACAGGGCAGCCACAAATCACATGTGGCCTTACCAGACCTGCGCCTGCCTGATGAAGCATCTAAAAACAGCTCCCTCTGCCCCAACTCCCTCAGGTATGGGAGACAGAACTTCAGGGGACAGCAGGGAGGAGGAGGAATGTGGAGAGAGGCAACCCTCTGAGGGGCCAGGTCTCACCTGTCCTTGGTGGAGGTGGAGTGTGGGGGGAAGAGGATGTACTGGACCACACATGTGTGCCTCTCTTCCACTGCAGCCTGCCCCGGAGGCTCGTTCTGAGGGTAGATAGGATGGGAGATCCTGGGCAAACCCCAGCCCAGAGAGAGATCTGGCCCCACCCAGCTCTGGCCCTCAGAACTTTAGTCCCCTTGCCACACTGTCCTGGGACTGGCCTCAGGTCTGGTCCAGCAGTCCCAACCCAGCTCAGAGGTCAGGGCCCCTGGGATGGTGACAAGCCTTGGTGGGAGGTATGATGAGGGACAGCACCTACCTGAATGGGAAGCTCCAGCACCATGTTGATGATTCCTTCCCCACTGCAGGCGAAGTGGAACCCTTCGGAGAGTCGGACTCTGAAGCCCCATAAAGGTGGGGGCAGGACAGGATGAGACGGGAGACACAGTCAGAGTATACATCCCAACCCCATGCCACTTATGCACTTTCTAGCAGCCATCTAGGTAGACTTCAGTGCTGGTGGCCTTGCTAACACTAGTGGTCCTTCTAATGTAACAAGTCCAATTAGGACCAGAGGCCTAAATAAGAAGAGTGGAAGGAGACGGATGGAGGGCAGGGGCAAGCCCTGCTCTGTGCTGGATGCTCTGCATAACAGCAGCAGCAAAGAGACTGAGGCTTAGAGATGGGCAGTGTCTGGCATAGACTCTGCCAGTGTCCTGACCCAGAGTCTACACTGGCTCTCTCCCTTGCCCCCAGTTGTTTGGCAGGTTCAGGTGACATACTCAGTGAGGACGGAGAGGAGCTGGGCAATGGCGCTGAGCGGCAGTGCGGGGGCCAGTCCTGACGGGACGCTCCAGAGCCAGCGCTGATGGTAGAGGTAGCGGGACAGCGACGCTAGGCTAGAAGAGGCTGAACGGCCTGACACCAAGGGCAGTGGGCCTGGTGGCTCCAGTGTCAGCAAGAAGGGTGCCCGGTAGTCCAGGGGCAGCTTCTCATACCTGGGAAGAAGGGGCAACTCTCAGTCGATTGCTGCATATACCCAGCTAAGCCACAGCCTTCCCATGTACTCCAGGCCCCAACCCCACCCTTGGTACCAACCTGATAAGTAGTTTGTCCAGTGGCTTATGCAGGACCACAAGGCAGGGCCGGTCAGAGAGGGCCTGCTGCGGCCCCAGCAAGGGGGGAGACTTGGAGGGAGAGTTGCCCCCACCTATGCCCCCCAGCCCTTTTCGTTTCACCTTGGGTGTCGGTTCCTTACTTTGCACTCGGTAGGGGAAACGCAGCCGTAGGATCTCTTCCCGCAAGCCTGACACAATCTGAGGAAAAAATGCAATTCGATTCTCCTACTCCCAAATCCTACAAATCTGGTAGAAGGGGCCCACAGACAAGGTGAGAGAACCTTACTTAATCTGGGGGTTCCTCTCGCTATGCCCTGGCTCTGTGGGTTTGGGGAGAAGGAGCCAGTCTAAACTCCAGACTCCTTGGGGCCAGCTCACCTTGTGCCGGGCCTGTGCTGGTGTGCCGATGGGAAAACCCAGGCGAAGAACCATACATGGGGCCTTGGAAATGATGCGGACCATGTAGAAGGAGGAGGGGGGCTGGTCTGGGGCACTGAGGAGAAATGGGAGTCAGTGGGCAGCCCTAGATTGGCTGTAATTGAGTTTAGGAGGAAGTAGGGATACAGTCTGGGGTTAGAGGAAGAGACATGAGTTGAGATGGCGGGGGAGGAGTGAAGGGACATCACTTTGCCCACCTGGAGAGCAGCTTCACATAGGAATAGCCCTCAACTAGCACGAAGCTGCTCCAGTCCCGAAGCAGAGAGGTCAGCGAGGAGTGAGAGATCCTGCACTGGACAGTGCTGTAGCGGCCGTTGCTGCCCGGGGTGTGCAAGTGCTTGGGGATTGGTCTGGGAAGAGGGGTTAGCATTGAGGTCAGACCCCCCAGCTCCAATCTGAACAGATTACTACCTCTCCCTTCTAGGACCTATTTGAGTATATGGGGCTAATGAGCAGAAGAAAGGCCATAGTTTTTCTTGGCCATGGTTGGTAAGGGCTCAGCTGCTGCTCCCCTTCCCCATCTTCCCTATTTCCTCACCCCTGCTCCTCCATCCCAACTATGGTCCTAAGAGGATACTCACGTGTCATGCTCCAGGATTAGCACTAGGCGATGCATGTGCAGCCAACGCTGCCATGAATTTGCATCCATGGACAGCACTGGCTTCCAGTAGGCAGCAAACTGGGCATGGGATGAGTCGGACCCACTGTGTTGAAGGGAGAGCACCTGGGGGTGGGAAGGAAAGCCCTACGTATTCATAGAAAACCAGGGTACAGCCTCCACACAGTGCACAGAACCATGGAGTTCAGAGGGTCAGAGATAGCAGTGGTTTAAGGCTAAAGGGACTCATGCATAACCCAGCCTGGGCTGGATATAAAAACTGTCTCCAATGTGAAGCCTAGATTAGGATGAATGAGCCCAGGTTCAGACTATGTAGCCTTTTAGAGCTAATTCCAGGCAAAAGATGAGCCCTGCCACGCTTCTCTCACTGACTCTGGAGCAAAGCCACTGAGTGTTGGCAGGACCTGAGGTGAAGCAATTGCTCACTAGCATAAGGCCCCTGGCCTAGCCATGTCAGGCTGACACCCGGGGGCCGGGTGTGAGGAAAGCACAGGACAAAGAGGCTATGGTCTTCAGGAAGTGCACAGTTCACAGTAGTTGTTAATGGTGAAAAATGGGTGGCAGGGGGAGGCCAGAGTATGCCAGATGGAGCCAGATGGAGGTGGGGTAAGGGAGAGGGGGAGGCCAGAGTATGCCAGATGGAGGTGGGGCAAGAGGGCTCGCAGTCCTGGGATACCACCACCTAGACAGCCAGTCTCTCTCTACAGATCCTCCTTCCCCAGGGGCTTGGAAGGAGGAAGGAGAATTGCTCTCAAGCTTAAGAGGTTCTGGTTTGGGTGCCTCGGACTTGAGAGGGTGGGCACAAAATGAGGGTAATGAGATCAGAGGCACTCACCGGGGTGGTGGAGCCAGGAGGGATGTAGAAGAGTGGCACTCCGCTCTTGGTGCTGTCCGGAAGCGTGAAGTGTTCTGGGACTGAAGAGAAGGACTGGAGGTGGGCCAGCATCTGGTCCGTCTGGTTAATGCTGCAGGTCAAGGGCCAATCCTGAGCCACAACTGACTCTGGTGGGTACAGAGGGGATCCCCTAGGGACAGGGGACCCTGGACACAAGCCTGGTGCTCAGGGTATCTCTCTTCACCCCTCAAGTTCACACACTGCCCCTCCACACAACAAATTGCATCACTTAGGGTGCAATGACCTCACTCACCTCTGCAGCGTGTTCCAGAACCGCCGAATAACGTGGGTGCGATACAGTGAGCGAATGGGTTGCCTCAGTGCACAGGACACATCATGTAAAATGTCATAGCCACCTTCCATTGTGACTTCCACCCGTGTTCCTCGAGGGCCCTCAGGCTCCAGGGGCCAGGGCGCCACAGCCACATACTCAATGCGCATGTTGTGTTTCCACAGGAGCACCAGCTTCACCTCCAGCTGGGACCCTCCTGCAGGGGAAGCAGGAGGGCTACTTAGGAGAAGCAGGCACAGGACTCCGGACCTGGGACTGATTCCTATCTGAAACTCCCACCTACCTCATGGAACTCTAGCCTGACCAAAGGTTCCAAGCATGGTTCCCTAATTTCAGGCCCCACAGCCTGCCAACTGACACAAACAAAATTTTGCAGTAATCTGAAACAAAGCCAAGTTCAGGATATCACACCACTCTCAGGTGACGCGCTTGGGGCAAAAGGAGATGGAGCCGGGCAGATAAATGTTAAGAGAACCAAGCCCTGAAGGCAGTTCTGAACCCACCTGTCTCAAACGACAAGCAGAATCTTTCAGATGACACTTGCGTGTGATACGTGTGTCCTCTGCTTTGTTTGGCAGGTCTTCTCACACTCAAAGTCTGAGAGACTTGTGGGTACAGCAGGGCCTAGTCACACTTACCTTTGGCTAGTGTGACCTCTCGAACACTGTAGCCCTCTCGAAGCCGTACAGACACGGTGCTGACCAGGTCAGCTGGCACCTCTTTCTCAGTGTGCTTCTTCCGTCGAAGGGCCAAGGCAGGGTTGCTGCTGGCAGAGACCAGGTGCTCATTAAATAGTCGGTGCTGAGAGCCTAGTGAGGATGGAGAAGGGTACCGTGGTTACCGGTTAGTGGAGAGAGATATGGGAGAGGGGCTATGCTGAAATCATGGGGAGAGAACAGTACCAGAGTAGTTAGCCCCAGTTATATTTTCAGTCCCCCAGAAACCCAAACCCTAGATAGATTCCCGTATCATCTCAGCCCATCTTACACTTCCCCATTCCCACACCTGCCCCAGTCGGCCTCTCACCGCAATAATATTCAGGGTTCAGGGCTTCCCCACTGCGCAGGAAGGAGTAGAGGAGAAATGCCCGGTGGTAGACAGTCAGACCCAGGTTGCCTGGCTCAGGCTCCGGACAAGTGGACAGGTAAGAGCCAAATGTTGCCATTGCGATGAACTTCATCAATTCCACATTGGGCACGTGGCCAAAACTGCAGTCATAGGAGTAAACTCCTCCCACCTGGAGAAGTAAACAATTGGAGACCTCGCTCAAAAAGAGGCACCAGAGAATGAAGAGCGGAAGAGAATGGGTTGGTGGCTGGTCCCATCCCCCGGACCACGGTGTGGAGAGTGGGCCAGTGTTCTCCCAGGACAGACGGCTGTTACTTTCCTTCCCTGAGCCCTTCTGCCTGAAGCCTGTGCCATCAGGTCATACCCTTCTTCCTCAACCAAATACCAGCCTGCCCCCATTCATTAAAGATTTTGGCAACTGGCTCACTGGCTTCTGTCACCATCCTGAGAGACTTCAATCTCTCTCTAACAAAGTGCTCCTCAAACTTTAGGGTGCTACAAAATATCCGAGGATTTTCTTGAAATGCAGTAGGTATGGGGTGGGGCCTGAGATTCTGCATTTCTAACAAGCTCCCTGGTGATGCCAATGCTACTGGCTAGCCAATGCTGCTGGGCCATACTTTGTTTTAAAAAATATTTTTATTGATTTCAGAGAGGAAGGGAGAGGGAGACAGAAACATCAATGATGAAAGAGAATCACTGACTGGCTGCCTCCTGCACGGCCCACACTGGGGATCGAGCCTGCAACCCCGGCATGTGACCTAACTGGGATTCGAATCGTGACCTTCTGGTTCATAGGTCGACACTCATCCACTGAGCCAGCAGGGCACAACCTTATCTCTTTATCTTCCATCCTCCTTCTCCTGCTGCTCTTTGACTTTATTAAGACTGCCAGGCCTTGAACCTCTGCTCTCTCCAAGTGTTCACCAGCCTCCTCATCCTCCTTTCTCAACCCAGTCGGGTCCCTATGTTCAAGCAACTTCATCAGCATAATTTTCAATTCCTTGTCCCTCTGTACTTTTTTTCTGCTTCTACCTCAAAAGCCCAAGTTGGATGCCAATGGATCCCAAATGGAGAAAAACACCACCTCAAAACATATGACACCCAACCCAGCTAATCCTTCAATGCTGTCCTCAATATTGTTCCTTCCTCCCACCCTGGCCTCCTTTCCCTTACAGTATTCATCTTCACCTTCTATTTCAGAGAGAAATCAATCACAGGCCCTTGGTAGAATTTATCTACGTCTTCACTTCTATCCTTCCGCTTTCAAAGAAAGACTTGACCTTCTCCTGCTCCTCAAATGTTTCTTAAGTCAATTGCCCTCCTGTCAATTTAGGGTCTTTACTCTATCAGGCTTCCTTTTCTTTCCTTTAGTTTCAAGCTGTTTCACCATGGATCCTTAGAACATGCTTAAGCCTCTAGCTTAAAAAGCAAACAAAACAAAATAGTAAAACACCCCTCTCCTTCCACCCTGTACTTCCCTCTGGCTATTCTTGTCTCACTCTCCACTTGATCCGAATAGCCAAATTCTTTGTGTCAACACTTGTCGCTACTTCCTTCTAGTCTAGCCACTCTTCAACCCACTGCAATCATTTCCCTCAACATCTCTTCACTGAAATGGCCTGAAAAGATCCCCATGACCTCCTAATCACCAAATCCAAAAGGCACTTTTCATTCCTCATTTTACATAATCTTTCTGCTGCATCTCACACTGTTAACTACTCTCTTCTTCCCCAAACTCTAAATTCTCTGACATCAGAATCTCCTGGTTATCACCCGATTATTTCCCTTCATTGTATGCTCAGCCCTCTACCTATGAAAGACCTTTAAACATTAGTGTTTCCCCAGGTTCTTCACTCTCTCTCTCTCTCTCAACTAGTGCAGTCTCCTGAGTATCAGATATACATATCCAACTGCTAACTGCTATGAATAGCAGCCATTATTTAAGTAACTAGACGCCTGGTGCACAGATTCATGCACTGGTGGGGTCCCTCGGCCTGGCCTGTGAGGATCAGGCGAAACTGGCTCTCCAACGTCCCCCGAGGAGTCCTGGATTGCAAGAGGGCAACGCACTCTGGAATCAGACTTTCTCCTCTCTGGTTCCAGGTGTGTCACCCGAGAACCACAGCTGCCAAGTCATTACAGCTTGGCAGCTCCTGCATTGAGTGTCTGCTCTCTGATGGTCAGTGTGCATCATAGCTACCAGCCAGAGCGCCTGCCCCCTGGTGGTCATTGCGCTTCATAGCTACCAGTCAGACAGTCACTTGGCTTTGATATACATAGGTTATGTTCTACATTAAGCACTCTATTATTTTTTTTTTTACATTAAGCACTTTATTTATTTATTTTAAATATATTTTATTGATTTTTTACAGAGAGGAAGGGAGAGGGATAGTTAGAAACATTGATGAGAGAGAAACATCGACCAGCTGCCTCCCGCACACCTCCTACTGGGGATGTGCCCGCAAACAAGGTACATGCCCTTGCCTGAATTGAAACCTGGGACCTTTGAGTCCGCAGGCCGAGGCTCTATCCACTGAGTCAAACCGGTCAGGGCATGGTAAGTGTTCTTAAAAGCTCTCTTTATCAATACACACATACACCTTGTTCTCTATCCACTGAGCCAAACTGGTTTGGCACATTAAGCACTTTAAATGTATCCTCTCATCCAATGAGGAAGATACTATTATAATCTCTATTTACAAATAAATCCAACCAAGAAGTGATGTGCCGCAGAAACTGGTTTGGCTCAGTGGATAGAGCGGCGGCCTGCGGACTGAAGGGTCCCGGGTTCGATTCCGGTCAAGGGCGTGTGCCTGGGTTGCGGGCACATCCCCAGTGGGGAGTGTGCGGGAGGCGGCTGATTGATGTTTCTCTCTCATCTATGTTTCTACCTCTCTATCTCTCTCCTTTCCTCTCTGTAAAAATGAATAAAATATATTTAAAAAATATATATATTAAAAAAAAAAAAAGAAGTGATGTGCCCAGGGTCACAAGTCTAGTAAGTGGAGCCAGGATTCAGGCCAGGCATGCCTAACTCCAAAGGCCATCCTGTTTACCCATCAAATGCAGCATGCTCAAACCTGGAATCATCATCATCTTGTCCTCACTACACCCCAACTGCTTCTCTTTGTTTGCTCTGCCAGCTACCCAGTCATCACTGAAGTCAGTACATTGCAGATATCCTTAACTTCTTTCTCCCTCACCCCTTACCACTTGCTAATCATGTCATGTTGATTCTACCTTTTCATTTTCTCAATCCTATCCTCTTCTCTCTTACCCTAATTCCCCTAACTTAAGCCCTAATCTTTTGCAATTAATAGTGGTCTTTCCTCCATCCCTGACCTTTACCCAGCATCAAGAATGATCTTAATAAAACACAAACCCAACTAGTGACTTTCCTTCTATTTATCTGTGTCACCCACAGAATTTTGCTGACACTCAATACAGCAGAACCAGCTTTTCATGCTCTGGCCTCCAGTCTTGTTTCCCATAGCTCTTTGCCCCTGCCCCACAGTTCATCAATCCAAATCAACTGCAGTTCCCTGAATATACCACTTTCCTCCTAAGCTAGTTAGAGCTGGGCTTTCTGACCCTGACAAACAAAACAGTAGTAACTAATCTAATGAGGCTGGTACTGACTGCCAGAGTTCAAATTCTGCGTTCTTTTTACTATAACATGCTGTTTCCCACATCCTAAGGAAAGAGGACAAAGACAAGAGTCCTCTCCCACTGCTGCCACCTACCTCTTTCTAGACATGGCACCTCTTCCCACCACACACATGTAATTATGCTATTGGCTTTACCTGGGGAAATCATTGCCTGCAAAGAAAATAACTAATCACATCCCACTTTGTGAGATGCCATACTTCCCCCTCCTTCATCCTAGAAAGTCCTCACCTGTACAAAGGAACACGCCACAGTGCCACTGCGAAGCTGGTTCAGCAAGGTCTCACAGACAGCAACATCAGGGACACTGGTCACCCCATCTGTGATCACAATGATACCTGGAGCAGGAAACATCAGACTCAGACCCAGGGACACTGACCCGTCAAAACCAGGTACTCAACTGATGAAGCCCTAAAGACCTTGGTGTCTGCCAACAAATGTGTTTTGTAAGATTCAAACACCTTTCTTTTCCCCTTCCCTCCTGCTTTTTTCTTGTGAGTGCTGGATCCCAGTCTCTTCCTGAATGATGTCCTTGGAGTGCTACTCCTTCCCACAGGATCCCTGATGGTTGTCAGAGCTGTAGGTACTGAGATATCCACTAACACACACTTAACTCTTACAAACAAGAAACAGACCCTCTCCTCTGGGGCCCACTAATTCCCTGGAAACTAGCTTTGCTGATAATGCTCCCACCAAATCCTTCCTGAAGTCTATTTCCCCAATCCCACCAACATTCCTTCTACTGACCTGCACTAGAGTTTGAGGGGAGCAACTGCAGCGCCAAGATGCCCTGACGAATCATACTGACCAGTCCAAGATCAGCTGTCACCATGGAGACTCCCATCTTCCGGCCAGGGAGCTCCCCTGAGTCTGGGGACTGGTCCTCTGCCTGGCCAAGTAGCAGAAAAGACAGAATGGGACAGAAAGCATTGCCACATCCATAGCAAAGCCCGAATTTACAGCAGCACTGCCCAAGCCAATACAGGCCCAATCGTATGAAGACCCCAAACCCCCAACTATGCAGCCAAACCCTGACAGTGCTTCCTCCCCAAGTTGTGTTCAGATACTGACCCTCAGATGGACAGGGAGTCCAGCACCAAATGTAGCACTAGATTGTACTGGAGCAGGGCTTCCCCACCTTTTGCCAATACGGCCCTCTTTCCATATTTTTCTACTGTCGTTATGAAATATTTTATACATCAATTGACACCATGTTTCAGACACACAGAACTGCCAACTGTCTGGCTACTTTTAGGACATTGGATGGAATGAAAATGCATTCTAGTGAGCCCCGAGAGCTTTGTCCTTGACTGTATAAAGTACTAACTAGAAGTCAAAGCTATCCATGATCACCTTCTCAGATCCATCAAGGGAGATCCAGGACTAAAAAAAACATAGCAAAGAGCCTTCACATTTTCTCCCAGCAAGAATTTGTGTCCTGGAAAGAGTATCCGAGCCCTCCTCCCAATAGGAAACCTGTCATGGGTACTCACTAGCACTTCTAATCCTGGCTCACTCTGCCTCTGGCTCTTTTTTTTCTACTCTCTGTCCCCTCTGTATTAGGCTTACCCCCCCTCACTCCCTTCTGTTCCTTAACAGCTGCTCTTTCTAAATGGCAACTGCTTTGTCTCCCACATATTTTGTCTCTCCCACATACCTGGCTCTGGGGGTCATACTGCTGCTGCAGCATGGTGGCCACCTTATCCTCAAAGAGACAGAGCTGTGCATATACCTGCTGCAGGAACACTTCCCGCTGGGAAGGGTCCAAAAGGCAGCCCTGGATCAGTACCTGAGAAGCAGGAGGGAAAGACCAAGACATGAAGGTCAGGGGATACTGGGCAGTAACCCTCCTGACCTCCCTATTTATTCTCCCTCTAGGCAACCCTGACTTCCCACCCAAGCAAGCTAATTCCACAGCCAGTTCCTCCCTGAGGAGATCATCTACTCATCACTCCTCAGCCCAGGTATTCCTGCTCACTGCCCCCAGGTCATTCACCTTTATCTGGGTTCACAACCTTCCTCTGCTTTAGGTCCTCCACACTGGGTTTCCCCATGTCCCCGCATGGGGGCGACAAAAGATCTTCCAACTCCTTCCATCTTTGTCCATAAACTGCCCCACCTCAGCTTAGCAACGCCTTTTTCATTCTACCTCATATATTTTTTATTCTTGTTGATTCCTAAGCACTGCACACAGAGGCTGTCTGGAAATTTTCTCTTTTTTACGTTAAAAATCTTCTTATTCCCCCAATGAATGCTCCTTCCTTCCCTTTACTCTCAATAACTTCCCCCCTCAATAGGAATTCCCAGCTTACCCTAACCATGAAGGTATACTACTCTCCAAACCACAGAAAACACCTCAAATTTTGCTAGATGTTTATATCTGTGTTCATGTGCTCCCTTCCAGTCTCTGAAGGAAAGACTTCTTCTCCTCCTCTTTTTCCCTAAAGCTAATCTCTCCATCTAATCTTGGGTCCTCCTTCTAATACCTTCATTTTCTCTCCATGGGGTTTCTTTTCTTCTACTTCCAACATAAATAAGTGCTCCCATCCAGGGCTCTCCCTGTTTTTCCCATACCCCTTTTATTCCCCCCTTTCTCTCTCCTAAGTTCCAATGGGCCCTTCTTTTGCTTCTGTAACTTGTTTCCTGAGCCTACACAGCCCAACTGGGTCATTTCTACTACCTCTGTAACTTTCTAAATAAACTTTCTCTTATAATTTGAAAAAAGAAAAAGAAAAAAAAGCCCCCATCCTAAAAATGTTACATAGGGCTATTGACCCCTGGTGGCCCTGGGATCTCTCCTTTTTCTCTCCCTATCAGACTCCTTCAACCTGTCTCATATACCCCAACCCTGCTCTCCTGTGCAATAACTCCCTCTTCGTTCCCTATTCAGAACTGGGAAGTGTGTGAGCATAGCCCAAAGAGGGGAGAGGGGCACTCTATACCACTCTACACGCCAGGCTGTGAGAAGCAAAATAGAATCAGGGGGATATAAAAAGATGAGAAAGATGCTCACAGCTGTATTGTTTAGAAGAGTGAAAATTGGGTCAACCTAAGGGTCCAACAATAAAGGTTTGGCTAAATACATAATGATAAAATATGATAAAGTCAAGCAGCCATTAAAAGTCATGTTTCTAAAGAATATTTAGTAATGTGGAAAAACACCCGCCCTCGCTGGTTTGGCTCAGTGGATAGAGCACTGGCCTGAGGATTGAAGGGTCTCAGGTTCAATTCTGGTCAAGGGCACATGCCCGGGTTGCGGGCGCGATCCCCAGTAGGGGGTGTGTAGGAGGCAGCTGATCAATGATACTCTCTCATCATTGATGTTTCTATCTCTCTCTTTCCCTTCCTCTCTGAAATCAATAAAAAAATCTTTTAAAAAAAGGGAGAAAAAACACCGATATTATCCTTAAAAAAAATAGGACGTAAAATTGTGTGTCTGGAATGAGCCTGATGTTTCTCCTCTATTTGGATGAGGGTTGGTGGTGAGGAAGGATAAACACATACTCAAAGACAAGAAGGAAATTCCATAAAATGTTAATAGTAGTTATTTTTGAGTGGTATATTATGGGTGAGTTTTGGTTTTCTTTTAATTCTATTATTTTTCAATTCTCCTTCAATGGACATGTATTGTAAAGTGAGTTAATTTTTTTTTTTTAAGAAGATCAGGATACATCTTGAGAGAGCTGTAGAGATGGTGAGGAAGCTGGCTCAGGGCCAAGGGCCTTGGGGCTCAAATATGTCCTCTCCTCTCCACAGTTGCTATCCTTGTTCAGGCCTCATCTCCTCTCCCATGTTATAATAATCTTCTGTTCTCCCCAATCCAGAATTTGTCCCCTAATCCATCTTCCTCATTGGCCACAAACAAGTGTGATCTTCCTAGAGTACAAATCTGATTTTGTTACCATCCATTTAAAACCTTCTCAGGTTCCCTACTACCTATGGCTAATAGTTTTCATTTGCATGTTTTCTATGTGGCAGGCACTGCTTGACATGTATTAATTTAATCACCACATAATATTAATACACCTCAAATTTTGCTAGATGTTTTTATCTGTGTTCTTGTGTTTCCTTCCAGGCTCCTCTCTCCCCATTTTGGAGAAAAGATACAGATTCATAAAGAGGTTAAGTACTTGCCTAAGGGCACACAGCCAATACTGGTGCAGTCAGGAAGCAAATACAGGCAATGCGAGTCAAGACCCAGCGCCCTTCACCACCACCCACCACACTAAAGTCCCCAATAGAATAAGTACTAGTTCTTAGCTATGACATTCAAAGTTTTTCATAATCCTGCCCTTATCTCACCAGTCTCCTCAACTCCTCACCTCCACATTCAGACTTTACTGTGTCAAACTAAGTAGCATGTAATGAGAGCAGTTTCCTAGCTATATCTTTGCTCCACAGGTCACTCTGTCTGGAAAGCCTGTTTCCCTGTCCTTGAATGGTTAATTTCAATCCTTCCTTCATGACACAGTTCAAATGCCTCTTTGTCCTAAGATGAGGACTTCTAACTCCTGCAGAGACATCCAGGCTTTGTTGGATGCTCCCCTACCTTGCTCTCATTGCCCCCGAATCATAACTTATTAGTGCCCTTAACACATTTAACTGAAATTATCTCCTTCAATATCAGTATGCTCCATTAAACCCTAACCCTATCTCCTCTCATCAGGATAAGGACAGTGTCTTATTCATCTATGTATTCAGGACCCAATCCAGACCTGGAATAGAACAGGCTTCAGTAAGTGTTTGCCAAACCCAACCAAGTGTTGAGTGATTACCTAATACCTATAGCTTTTCCTGCCTTGGCTTTCAACACCTACCAAGTCTGGCCTCTGGGGATGGAGCCCACAACCAACAGTCCTTACAGCTGCACTAGGAGAGCACTTTAATCCAGGGCAGAGAGCTGGGATTCAGGTGTGTACCAATGGCCTTGCATATTTCTTTTTTTTTTTTAATATATTTTTATTGATTTCAGAGAGGAAGGGAGAGGGAGAGAGAGAAACATCAATGATGAGAGAGAATCATTGATTGGCTGCCTCCTGCACACCTCCGACTGGGGACTGAGCCTGCAACCTGGGCATGTGCCTTGACCGGAATTGAACCCGGGACCCTTCAGTCATAGGCTGACACTCTATCCACTGAGCAAACCAGCTAAGGCAAGCTTTGCGTGTTTCAAGACCCTCAGATGCTGTTCCTTGCACCCCTGTCTTTCAAAACCAGCTAAGGTGACGATGTAGCCATCAGGCACAGTTTCAGGGTAAGCCCCTACCAGTGAGTTGAGAGGGTAGTTAAGAGCAGATGAGGGGAAACTGGGTCATGCTTAGCTAAGCCAAAAACAGATATTCCAGTAACAGACTTGATCATTCTCCAAAAGGAGTGTCTTGTGATAGCCTGCTTGGGTGTTGGATAAGCCCTGTAATTATCTGGTCAGCATTACACTCAACCCTTTACAGGGCTCTGAGAAAATGACTCGCTTCTGTCCTTGGAAGAAATTACGTTTCTGAGTATTGGTTATATTTCAAAATCATAAAGCTATTCCTGAAGACCATCTTTAAAGGTTAGTGCCAGGAGCCAGGACACACAGAAAAAACAGGCTCTAGTGGCCAGACCAGAGACTTACAGGAGTGAGAGAGAAATTTGTCCAATCAATGCCAACTGAACTAAAGCTTATGGGGAGGCTCTTTTTTTTTAAAATATATTTTTATTGATTTCAGAGAGGAAGGGATAGGGAGAAAGAGATAGAAACACCAATGACGAGAGAGAATCACTGATCGGCTGCTACCCGCACACCCCCCACTGGGGATCGAGCCCACAACCTGGGCATATGCCCTAAATGGGAATCAAACCAGTGACCTCCTGGCTCCTAGGTCGACGCTCTACCGCTGAGCTACACCCGGCTGGGCATGGGAAGGCTCTTTAAGACCAGAGAAACAGATTCTTTCCAAGAGGAGAGAGAGTCATAGAGATGACTAAGAAACAGGTTTAAGAAGCTAGCAGAGCTGGGGACTTAGGCACAAGTAGTAGACTCAGGATAAGGACTTGGTCACAGGACGACCAGAAATGAGGTCTGAGGGTACAAACTTGGAGAAAGGATGCAATACCTGGTGGGACTGTAGGCCAATAATTGAGGAGTAGGCCTGGATAGTCACGTAGATCTCAGGCTGGAAGTCGATGCAAGATCCAGGCACTCGGAAGGGCCGAAGCAGCCCTCGGAGGCAGCGGGAGAGGGCGTGGAAAACTTCATCAAACAAGATCTCCCCCGTGGAATCATCCTGAGGGCAATGCACACAAAGATCTCTCAAGGGGGGGGCAAAGGCAGCCCTGGACAGAGGGCAGAGACAAGCAGCTTTCACGGGTCAGTGGGCCTCTTATCTTCAGGTTGATCGCACCCCCAAACACAGTGCCACCACTGGAATGGGATCTGTCTTTACCCACTGTTCCCTTACAGCCTAGCCGGTCTCCTTCCACAATGGTAGGCTGAGACCACTGTTCATTTCTCCCAAGCCTTTCCCTCTCCTCCTCACCCCCACCCCATCCTTTCTCCCACTATCTCCCCCTGCTCCTTACCACAATGCCAGTAGATGGGCTAAGGTCCAGCTCAATGACAAATCGATACTGCCAAGCCAAGAAGGTGACCTGAGTGGAAGGTACGAGGAGGAATGGCCTTGGGACCACTGGTTCATCTGGCTGCCACCCAGGGGGCAAGACACTGAGGACTTCCAACTCCTGCTCAGATTGAAGCTGACCGTTAGGATGAAGAGGAAAGAAAAGTGTCAGGAAAGAGGCACACCTTTTTTCCCAGGGCCTGAACTTCCAGAGCCAAAATGACACAACTTTGGCTCCACCTCCCACAACCCAACACATACTTTTCCTATCTGGAAAATTATGAAACAAAATTTTCCCTGAAGAATCATCTTGTGGGCAAAGTCACTTGCCCCTCCCAGAGTCAGTCTCCCCTCCTGCCTCTTTCCAGTACCCTCTTAAAAAAAAACAGATTTTCTGAGCTGGCCCCTCAAATCCTGTATGTCTCTTGGCCTCACCAACATTTCCTGGGGTGTGGCCTGCACAGTTTGATGCAGGTGATTGAGGAACCAAGCCAGGCGAACATTTCGGGAGATTCGATAATCTTTTTTCATCAACAGAAACACCTGCCCAGCTTCTTCCACCTGGGGACAAAGAGACATTAATAAATTTATAAAAATTCACTGTATTCCTCCTATATACAGGTCACTGTGCAAGTAATTTTAAAAATATATATATTTTATTGAATTTTTACAGAGAGGAAAGGAGAGGGATTGAGAGTTAGAAACATCGATCAGAGAGAAACATCAATCAGCTGCCTCCTGCACGCTCCCTACTGGGGATGTGCCCACAACCAAGGTACATGCCCTTGACCGGAATCGAACCTGGGACCCTTGAGTCCACAGGCCGACACTCTAACCACCGAGCCAAACCGGCTAGGGCACTGTGCAAGTAATTTGTCTGAGGATCTCACAATGCATAAGTGAGAGGCAAGGCAGCAGAGGTGAAAAGTTTACTCCCACCTCCATGCAAGGTGTACCCAAGGATCCAATTCTCAGCTCTCTGCTCCCATTCCCCCTGCAGATCTCTATATAGATGAAGTGACCTTTACACATTATCAAATGTTCATGTGAGTTTCTCCTATAAACTCTAAGCTCCTTGAAAGCAGGGATTGTATCTTGTTCGAGCTTGGTGTCCCTGTGCTTGGCAAATTGCTTAAAACAGAACAGATGCTCAATAATGCCAGATAGTTCCTCCTAATAACCCCAATGACAGCAGAAACTAAAATAGGGATGGGGAACGTCTAGCCCTCAGGCTGTATAAGGCCCTAAAAATCATTTGGTCTGGCCCTGCCAATGCATTAGGGATGAGTTAATTAAATGTTTGACCAAATATTGCAGGCTAATTTTTAAAAATATATATTTTAATTGATTTCAGAGAGGAAGGAAGAGGGAGAGAAAGAGAGAAACATCCATGATGGGAGAGATCATTGATCGGCTGCCTCCTGCAAGTCCCCCACTGGGGATCGAGCCTACAACCCGGGGATGTGCCCTTGACCGGAATCAAACCTCGGACCTTTTAGTTCACAGGCTGACGCTCTATCCACTGAGCCAAACCGGCTAGGGCAAGCAGGCTAATTTTTAAGTCGATAATTTTGTATGGCCTGTGAATGATATTATAAATATCCAAATGGCCCTTGGCAGAAAAAAAAGTTTCCCATCCCTGAACTAATGAAATCATCACTGGGTAAATGCTAAGCCTGTTGAATACCTCAAAATCAAACCTCTGTGGGTCACGATCTCCTTACCTCCACACCTGCCAGTTATTAACACTCTAGTTCCTTCCCTCCATTGCCTTATGGACAGTTGGTTCAAAGCCCTGACAAGCATCAGTTCCTTTGCCCATGTCCTTGTCCTTACTACATAAGCCCTGCCAAATGCTGACTCAGGCTGTAGTTGACATTCTCCCTCATCCATACATGTACCACACTACCTGCCCTTGGACAGAGAGAAAGGTGCCACCTCTGGCAGGCCTTTACCCATCCTTTTCCTCCTCCCTGGTCAGCACTTAGAGGGTTTTCCAATCCCTCACCCCCATAGTCCTGACAGATAAATGTGCCTCCGGTGTCACAGAGAAAATAGGGTCAGTCCCCAAACATTTCTCCCTGACTAATCCTGATAGGTATGTAACATTCCTTTTACTCCAAGCATGTCAAACTCTCAGCCCACAGGCCGCATGCAGTCCAGCCAATATGACGGTATGTAAGAAATGTGTTAATAAAAATTTCGTAACTTAAGTTCTACATAATTATTAATAATGAACTACAACGCTAATGACAGATTACTATAATAGTGTTGCATTCATTTCCCTTACTCGCCTTATGCGCAGGCGCACCATTTCTCTCCACTAATACTAGCAGCGAATATTTTAGCAGCCAATTGCCACGTCATTAGTCTTGGATTGACTTGTTTGGTGTGCGCAACAGGAAATATTTCACTTTCGGAGAACAAGAAAAATAGGTTTATTTGCATTACACTTATTAGTTTGTGTAGTTATTCAGTGTCTGGTAAGTTAATGTTCAAGAAAAAATATTAATTTTTATTAAAATGTTCTATTATTTTATGTTAACGATTACTCATTTATTTCAGGCCTTAGTATTCAGCATGATTCTATCGAAATAAACCTCCATTTCTATGAAAATTGAAGCTTTTGTTTTTTTGCAGCCCACATAAACTTAAACCTTGTTTATTTGGCCCGTGTTAGCCTTTGAGTTTGACATGCTTGCTTTACTCCCTTACTCTTGCCTCAGATGAAAAGATTACTCTCCTGTTCTAGACAAATTGCAAATTTCTCTTCCTGTGTCCCTGACTAGTGAAGGGGAAAATGCCAGGCTGTGAGGATTGAAGAGGGTGGTAGAGAAATGAACAGAAAGAAGCCAATGACTGCCTGTGGAGAAATGTGGTGTCGAAAGGAAGTGGTTTTTGTCCCTCTAAAATTGGGAAATATGAATGGAGTATAGATCAAAATAGTTCTGGAGAAGCAATAATAGAGGGTGCCTACAGTCAGAGAAGAGTATGGAGAGTAGAGGTGCAATGACTAAAGATGAAGAAAGTCTTCTCTAAGACAGAGGGCAAGCATCAAAAGTTATTGAAACAGATACTGGGAAATGGCAGAGATGAAAGTAGAAGGCAAAAAGAAGAGAGAAACTCATATTAAGGACCTAAAATATATTCAAAAATAAAACTATAGAGGTTAAGTGCAAGAATTTCAGATTTAGACAGTTTAGGATTGAATCCCAATTTTTCACTTATTAGTTAACCTCTTTAAACTTCAGTGGCCTCATTTGTAAAATGGAGATAATCCTAATACTAATCTAATAATTTTGTTATGCAGATTAAGTGACATCATGCATATGAAATACTCAACACAGTGCCTAGCACTTAGCAAGAATAAAATTTAACTATTGCGCCTGGCCCATGTGGCTCAGTGGTTGAGCGTCGAACTATGAACCAGGAGGTCATGATTCAATTTCCCTGGTCAGGGCACATGTCCAAGTTTCAGGCTTGAGATCCCCAGTGTGGGGTGTGCAGGAGGCAGCCGGTCAATGATTCTCTCTCATCATTGATGCTTCTCTCTTTCTCTCCCTCTCCTTTCTCTCTGAAATCAATAAAAATATATTTTTTAAAAATGTAACTATTGCAGTTATTACTAGATGCACACTAGGATCTTTACATAGATAATCTCATTCAGTCTTCACACAAAACATTTAACAGAAGAAAACGGAGATCAAAAAAAGTTAAGTGGCTTGACATGATTAATAGGTACAGGGTCAGAAGTCAAACCCAGGCCTGATGAGCTGCAAAGCCCTTCTATTGAGGGTGATAAATGGATTAAAGTAGAGACTTACGAGCAGAAAAGATTTAAAGTGGTTATAAGAAGGAAATGGGAGTTTACAAGCAGAAAGGATACTCTAACATAATCAGAAAGACAAATGCTAATTTACACAGTGATTTTATGTGATTCAGCATTATTTTGTATTGTCTCTACACCATCTAGGATCACAGGTCTGGGAAATTCTACTCTCTATTATACAGCTTCTCTACTCTGGGCTGAGGTAGACCCTGGCTAGGACTCTGGCTTTTGTCCTGAATTAGGCCAAGCTATCCAACTCCTTTCTTCCAACAGGACAGAAACATATCTACATTTTAAAAATTTCTTCTGCCCTGGCCAGAGGATTTAACCTTGGCCTGAGGACTGAACATTGGCCTGAGCACTGTAGGGTCACGGGTTCGATTCCAGGTCACATACCTGGGTTGCAGGTTTGATCCCCAGGGCGAGTGCAGGAGGCAACTGATCAAGGTATCTCTTCCACAATGATGTTTCTCTCTGTCTTTCCCTCCCTCCCTCCCTACCTTCCCTCCCTCTCTCCTTCCTTCCCTCCTTCGCACTCTCTCTAAAAAATCAATGGGAAAAATATCCTTGGGTGAAGATTAATAAAGCAAATTCCTCTGGATCTTGGAGAAAGAAGCACTGCACTGTGTCACGGCCAGAGCAAGGCTGAGTGGCGGACTCTTACTGCGCTGGGGTCTGGGCTTGGTCTCAGGAGTGGGGCTTCTCCTGGCACCTTCCCACAGGTCAGTGGCCTCATTAGAGAGGGGAGGGGACACTGGCCAGAAAGGGAACACCCACCAAGCCAGAATGGCAGCACAAAGTTCCCTCCACTCCCACCCTAGGCTTTCTGACCTTCCTCTAAGGCTTGAAATCCAATCTGGATCACTCCCTGGAAATGCCCTTAAAAACGTTTATAAGAAAAAAAGGAGGATGAACTCAGGCTGGAGGAGATTAAAGCTTTATATGAACAAAACCAATAAAGTAAAGTTAGGTGGAAGAAGTAATTTGATGCCAACCACCAAATTTCAACACTATACTTTGCTAGGAAATTGTCAGCTGCACTGTAGCATACCGTATGACCCACTCAGGTGGGAATATAGCAGTGTTTTGCCAAATGTTTTACGATTTCACATGTCTGCTAAAGAAATAGCATGGCTCAATCATTATAAAAAGTTATTTGCTATGTATGTGAGGTCACTGGGAGGAGATGAAGGTTTGGATATTACATGGAATATGAACCTCCCCAATGCCTATGTACTGAAGTACGATGTCTAAAAGACTAAAGAATTTGCAGTTGATGATGGCACTTCAGTCCTATTTAAAAAACTACAGCACTTTCTACCTGGGTGGAAGTGCAAGCAGCTGATTAGACAAGGCATTCTGGAGCACGTCCTGTGGCAAGCTCATACTGAGGCACTGCCAAGCTTTCCTGTGGCACGAGGGTGAACCCATCTACACAAACTTCTATACTTCCTTCTCCACCCTCCCTTGCCCCCCACCCCTCTTTGGTTTTAAAAGTTACAGACATTCTTTAATATAACCAGGAATACTTGGCTGAGGATGGTTTGTTCTATTGTACAAGATTCCTTCTCTTTTTTGTAATCTGCATCTATAATTATAATATTCCTACAATTACAAAAAAAAAAAATTCCCTCTGGATACCATGTGATTCAGAAAGGTTCCTTAATGACCATGGGAAATGATAGTAATCTAGACCAGAGCTACTCAAAGTAGCCATTCTATGTTCCAGGGGAGACAAGGAGTTGTGCTACCACGTGAAATCACCACTGCCTTTCATTGAGAAAGTCTTGCTATGAAAAAACAAACAAAAGTCAGCTTCAACTAACCTTTGAGACAAGTGAGCTTAGTTGTACTTTAAGATATTTTTAGAATAAGACAGACAAGAACTGGCGATTAACTGGAAGTGAGAAAGAAAGTGATAAAAAGGAAGGTGTCAGGGTTGACTAAGGTAGCATCAGAAACCAGTAAGTGGCAGAAAGATTTCCAAGTTAGCTAGGAAAAATTAATATATTTACCATCACTTTTTAACCACAACCTCCTAAAAAGGTCCCATCAAATTAGTCTTATTGCCAAGCCCCTAAGTCAGAAAAGGAGTCTACTGGCAACAAAAGAACCTGCAGCAATTACTTGCCCTCTTTCTCTGACCCACGGTCTCAGAGTGGGATGCTCTCATGAACAGGGCAACCTTTCCCTCGGGATTGACTGAGCTGGTGTGGGTGTGATATTAGTAACCATGCTTGTGTTTGAGTTGACTATGCTGGATCCCTGCCAAGCTTCTTATCTGAAAAAGGATAGGCTGGGGCTCAGAGTATTATCAGAACAGGAAGAATATCCCACCCTGGCTGAGTAGCTTAGTTGGTTGGAGCCTTGTCTTGAAGCACCAAGGCTGCAGGTTTGATCCCTGGTAGGGGCACATACAAGAATCAACAAATGAATGCATGGATGGGTGGAGCAACAAATCTATGTGTGTCTCTCTCCCCCTTAAATAGAGAAATAAATTAAACACACACACACACAATAGGAAGAACATCCAATTTAGCAGTCCTTCATGTTTATCACCCTATCCCCAGGGCCTAGTGCTGTGCCTGGCATATAAGATGCTCAAAACAATTTTGCTAAGTAAGTGAATTCATGCTATGTTCCCAGCAAAGTAAACTTAACATTTAGAACTAATCATAATCAGTACAATTGTTTTCAGGGTGAGGAAATCTTAACACTAGCCTCCATACTATTTTCCTTTTGTTCTTCTTTGGTAGTCAGAGCACATGTCCAAGGGCCAACACTATAAGGACAGTCGGGACATTTGGTCACTCTGTCTTCTAGAACTAAAATCTTGGCAATGATTTCCTGCACTGTTGGGTATTCACAAAGCAGTCTATAACTCTTCATAGTACCCACCACAGTTCACAATAAAAGAATTTATGTACTTTTTATTTTATTTTATTTATTTATTTATTCAAGTTATAAGAGAAAGTTTATTTAGAGAGTCACAGAGGTAGTAGAGGTGAGCCAGCTGGGCTGCGTAGGCTCAGGAAACAAGTTGCAGAAGCAAAAGAAGGGCCCTTGGAGCCTCGGAGAGAGAAGGGCAAAGGTCACATGCCTGGAGGGTAGTGGGGGAAGGGAAAGGTGCTGAGCAAGCCATTTATGCACTTTTAAAAATACTTTTAATTGATTTTTTTAGAGAGAGGAAGGGAGAGGGAGAGAGAAGAAAACATCCTTTGGCTGCCTCCTACACACCCCCTACTGGAGATCAACCTAGCAGCCTGGGCATGTGTCCTGACCAGGAGTGGAACAGACAACCTCTGGGTACATGGGAGGATATTCAACCAACTGAGCCAAACTGGCCAGGGCTTTATGTACTTTTTAATGTTCGTTTCTCCTACAGGTCTAGAAGCTCCAGGGAAGTAGGGCTTTGTCTATATATTGTTCTTTGCTGTATCCTTAGAAACTAGCACAGTGCCAAAGCACACTAAGTGTTGAAATATTTGTTGAATAAATGCATGAAAGAGAAATTGCTCTCACAATCGATTTACCAGTTATTCTTAGTTTTTCCACTTTTATCAACATCTGCTCTTTGTTGTTCAAGAGTTTCCATCCTTCCTCATCACCCACTTTATGGAAAAATTAGCAAATCTATTGTTTGGGGTTTTCCTTTGCTTTCATGAAAGCTGTGGTATTTTTTTTTGTTTGTTTTAAGCCAGTTTTTTACTAGTCTGTTCTTTTTCAGTATTATCTTCTTTTTTGCTGTTCTTGGAATCTGGGGAGAAGGTTCTGGTGTGCATTCTAATAGATTTGTTCTGAAAGAAAGTGTGATTTGATAGCCGAGACTATGGGCTTGAGCTTCAGTCCTCCTCTATAAAATACCACCAGCTACCCCAAAGGTATATGAAAGTATAAATGCACACATCAATATAATAACAAGTCAGTCAACAATCAGTTGCTTCTAAGTCTATCAAACATCTGATGACAGCCTGGAGTCTTTGCTTTTCCGTAAGAAGTATCTCCAGGTTCTTTAAGTACGTCTCCAACAGCATGACTTCAAATTTCCTCATTATTTTATTTTATATCATATGCCTATGAATGAACTCTGGTTGATGTACTTCTTAACCTAAAATGTGGGGGCCGATATGGAACACAATACCCAGGTGAGGTCACACATTCAGAGCCCCCTAGGTGCTATTTACATAGTTAAAAGCTTTATCATCCCATACTCAGGAACCTCCATGACTTTCTCTCTTGTACTGCTGTTCAGATCTGTCTTCATGTAGCTGGCTTTTTGGGACACATACAATTATCCAATTAGTCCTATTATATTTGATAAATTCAGTCTATTATTCTATTGTGAAGCTAGGAGAGGGCTCCTTTTTCTTACTAATAAGTCTCTTAACAGCAGCAGTTCTCAACCTGTGGGTTGCGACCCCTTTGGGGGTCAAACGACCTTTTCACTGGGGTTGCCTAAGACCATCGGAAAACACATATATAATTACATATTGTTTTTGTGATTAATCACTATGCTTTAATTATGTTCAATTTGTAACAATGAAAATACATCCTGCATATCAGATATTTATATTACGATTCATAACAGTAGCAAAATTACAGTTATGAAGTAACAACGAAATAATTTAATGGTTGGGGGTCACACCAACATGAGGAACGGTATTAAAGGGTTGCGGCATTAGGAAGGTTGAGAACCACTGCTTTACAGCTTAATTTCCCTGCTAATTTGATCAGGATGCCATCGTCCTCATCGAAGTCCAATGAGGACAAAGGCAAGGTGAGCATGCATTCATTTATCAGCCAACAAATTTATAAAAAGCCTGCCACATACCAACACTAGGTCCTAAGTATACAATGGAAAGCAAAAACTGGCATTCTCTATTCTCACAAAATTTACCCAATGGAAAAAAAAAATCAAGTCACTACTCTAATTATTTTATTATTATAAACTGAGTATATTCGCCAAAGGATAAGAATGGGGTTCTATGATAACATGTAACTAAGTAATCTGTCCCAGGCTAGGATCTTAGGAGAAAGAGACACTGAAGGTTAAACAGGGTTTGTTAAGTGAGGAGGGAAAGGGGGATAAACCAGATGGAGGGTATGATCACTGTGCTATTAGAAAACTTTCTTTAGGTTATTAGTTAGTAGGCTGCTTAATTACACTACTATACAGCTTCCATTTTTCCACCTTGTCTCTAAAGTCATTTAGAATGATGGACTGACTGTCCAAGGCCAAGCTGGAGTCTAGTTCATCAATCAGTTCTTACAGAATCCACTATCTTGAAACCAGGAACAATTTTTCTCACAACATTCCCCCTTATATGTGATCCTTCAAAGTCAACAACCACGTTTTCAAAACATCCTTATGTTTTCTTCACTTTCAAGGTGTGATTTATCAACCCGGAGGACTTAAAAAGATTTAGGCAGCCCGGCCATGTGACTCAGTGGTTGGGTATCAACCCATGAACCAAGAGGTTACTGGTTAGATTCCCAGTCAGGGCAAATGCCTGGGTTTCAGGCTCGATCCCCAGTAGGGGGCGTGCAGGAGGCAGCCTATCCATGATGTTTCTCTCCCTCTAAAAGCATATTTATTTTAAAAAAAAGATTTAAGCAGCTCCAATGGTATTTTTCAAAGTGTGATCCAAGGGCCAGCTGCATCAGGATTACCTGAGGTCCTTATCAGAATGCAGACTCCTGGGCACCACCCAAACCAACTGAATTAGAGTGGATACGGTTCAGGAATCTACACTTCACAAGCTCCCCAAGTGATTCTTCCACTTTAATGTTTGAGAATCCCTGAATCTGTGGTGTTCTCACAGTGCCTACACTCATACAGAGCTTCAAGTCCCTAGTACTTAATTCCCCTGAGTCTGAAGTGCATTATACTTAGAGGAGTCTGGCAAAGAGAAAGCAGGGTTTTGGAGTCAAGAGATCGATCTGAAATTAAATCTGGTTCTACTACTTACTATCTAGGTGAGCTTGGACAAGTTACATAATTTTTCCAGGCCTCAGTTTCTTCATTGATAACATGGATAAGAATATCTATTTCATAAATATATTGTTGTAATTAAACAGGAGAGTCAGAACAGTGATAGAGGAAGCCTATCATTCTTTGGAACAATTATTGAGGCCTACATACCATTTATAACAAGATGAATATAACATCATCAGATACCGCACTGCATATCATGTATATCAGTATAAAGGAAACATTCCCATCTCATTAACTTGTTTTTTGCACCTGGCTCTTTGTAGTTGCGATATAATTCAAGCTTTGTGCTGTTTCTGTTAAGAGTCCCATGAAAAATGTAGACTCCCCTCACCAACTCCCCCCCTGGAGCTGTCTGAAGCCTCCTTACCACTATACATATGACATAGTCCTGAAACTCTAGTATGGCCTCAACCTGAATCTTCTCCAGCCTCATCTCTCATCCATCTCCCCCTGAATTAGAGTCCCTAGGATCAAATGCTTGTTCTGCTGCTTATCAGTGGAAGGTCTTGGTGAAGTTATGTAAACTCTCTGTGCCTTAGTTTCCTTATCTGTGAAAGGGGGATAATAAAAGTACCTATTTCATGGGGGGGGGGGGTTAGACGTATTATATGATTTTAGTAAGCACCTGTGTTAGCTATTCTCATTGTCACACTGTAGCCACTAGCAGCTGCTTCCTCTCAGTTTTCCAAAGGCTCAACCTTCTCACTTCAGAATTCTCACTATTCCTTCAGTTTTCTCATTCTTAAGGCTTAAATGTTATACCTCTGAAGCAACTTCCTGATCCACCTCAGCTCCCACCATTTCTTAACAAAGTAGGTTAAGAACTGTTGTTAAAGCTTATTGGCTTAAATGTACTCTCCTTTGGTGTGGTCCCTTTGGGGGCCAATTGGGAGAAAGAGAAACCAATAGTGCAACGTTTTGATACTGAAAATTGAACAAGTATCTTTTTAAAATAAAAAACCAGTCCCTCCAAAAAACAAAAACAAAAAAAACCTGCTGTTAAATACTCATTCACTCTGTATTTTTCCTTTGCAGCACTTATTATCATAATTCAATGTTTGCTTACTCCATTAAAATAAGGAACATGTCTTACAGTGCCCCATATCCACCCTGATAATTAGTACAATTCTGGATCCATAACAGCACTCAAAATATTTTAAGTATTTGATGAACGAATGATTTCTTAAATCTGACTATGCCCAAACGTTCTCTCTAGGGGTGGCAGCAACCCTAAAGGTCAGTCAATTTTCTGTCCAGGGGCGGAAGAATTCTTTACCCTCTTTACTTCGTGAGATAACATTTTCAGAAATGCAAATCGAGAACTTAACAAATGCTTAATCTTTGGCTGAATGAGATTCCCAGGAGTGTGTTTTGACTCTGTTACTTTAGATCTGCACTGTTCAATATGGTAGCTGCTACTGCATGGGGCTACTAAGCACTTGAAGTGTTATTGCTAGTATAAAATGATATGCACTGAAGTGTAAAATACACACTAGACTTTGGTACAGCCCTAACTGGTTTGGCTCAGTGGATAGAGCATTGGCCTTTGGACTGAAGGGTCCCAGGTTCGATTCCAGTCAAGGGCATGTACCTTGGTTGCAGGCACATACCCAGTGTGTGTGTGGGGGGGCGGGGGGTGCAGGAGGCAGCTGATCGATGTTTCTCTCTCATCGATGTTTCTAACTCTCTATCCCTCTCCCTTCCTCTGTAAAAAAATCAATTATATATATATATATAAAGATTTGGTACAAAAAATAATGTTAATATCTAATTTAAAAATATTTATTATAAGTTAAAGTAATATTTTAGAAATATAGGATTAAATAAATATATGACTAATTTTTCTCTGTTTCTTTTTACCTTTTTAAATGTGGCTACTATGAAATTTACATAGATGGTTTGCATTAGGTTTCTACTGGACAATGCTGTTTAAGACTATGTGCCTAGAAAGTGTTGTATTTCCCCATTTTATTTCCTTGTTTTAATCTATAACAAAATAGACTATAAATTATTTCATGATTTTTCTCAATACTGGTATTTCTGATGCATGGGCTCTTCCTGTGAATATGTCTGATTATTTTAAATAAGGGATAATTTCCTACTTAATCCTGAGTATCATCACATCAAATCCCAGTGACCTGGAGATTTACCATCCCATGGCTACTTTATTATTTATAAAACATTATGGTTAAGAACGTAAGATCTGGAGCCAGGCCCCCTGTTTTTGGAGTCCTGGCTCTACTACTTACTAGCTGTGCAACTTTGTTTCTCTGAATTTCTCTGTGCCTGTTTCCAAAACTGAAAAATGGGGATGGTAATAGTGTCGACTTCATAGGGTTGAGAGCACTCATTGGTATTGGTAAAGTGCTTAGGATGATGCCTGGTATGCAGTAATCATTCAGTAATGACTACTATTTGTGTCATCATACACACCCCTCACCCTTCCCACCTACTCATATTCTCTTGTAATATTGGACACCTCCCCTAGTGATGCTGTTCCTTCCAAATCTGAGCAATTTTATGCTCGGAGCTTCTAACTCCAGAATTCTGCTACCCGCCAGCTGAGTGGCACTTGAGTAAGGTACTTAACCTCCCTCACGTCCCAATTTCCTTTATCTGTAAAGGAGAATGGGTGTTGCCACCTTCCTTGCACGAGTTTGAATAACACAAGGTATATGACGTTCCTTTCGAGGTCCTTACCACCTAATTGATACCTCAAATGCATTTTTCTGGTTTAATACTTGTGATCCTCACAACACACCATGAGATAGGTATTTTATGAAGGAAACAACATCTGGGATGTCAAAACTTGCCCCAAGTTGGCTCAATAGTGGAACGAGGTTTCACTCCGAGTCAAAAATATTTTCACGAAACCAAAACTGCTTTCCCTAAGCATGAACGCTAGAAATAAATTATTTCATGCTGTTTATGGGATTCCAATGTTTGAAGAAATGCAGAAATCGGCAAAGTAAGTCTATCGCCCTGTTGCTCCCTGAAACTGCAACAGAAAATCAAAATAAAGGGTTTAATACTATTATTAGGTCAAAGCATCCAAGAGCCTTAGAGTCGGCGACGTGGATGAAATTTCGGTAAACAACACAAAGCAGCGAGTTTCCCCTCGAGGAAATTGCGGACCTCGGGAAGGAGGCTCAACTGACAGGCTTTCGGGGCTAGCCCGGTCGCCCCAAGACCCGGAGGAGGCCACGGCCGGACCAGGTCGCCGGGCCCTCAGATCTCGGGGACCAAAGCTGCGCCCGCCCGCCCCTCACCTCCGGCTCTGGGCCTTCCGAAGCCATCACACAGCGCTCCCGCGCCGGCCCGGGCCAGGGAAGATGTTCCGCTTGTGACCCCTGACCCGGCTGTCGCGCACCTGGCAGGAACAGGAAGTGAGTAGGCGGGACAACTTGTGAGCTCTCTGATTGGTGGAAGCAACCCTCTCCGCGTGACTCTTTGGCTTGAAAACCGGAAGAGGAGGTGGTTGCTGCAGACACTGCCCCCGCTATGCAGGTGAGTCTTTGGTTGGGGTTATCGGTATCGCCACTTAGTTTCAGTTAGCCGGCTCGAGAGTAGGCTGACCGAGGAGAGAATGAGGAGTTGAAGCTGAGAGTAGGGGGGCAGAGCCCGAGGCTGACACTTAAGGGAACGTGGGGTGGAGGGGCGAGGCCTACGGGGGAGGAGAGGCAGAGATGACATGGGTTGGGAGCCCGGCTGACCAGAGGGAAACCAAGACTAAATCGGGAGGGAGGAAGCAGCACTGATTTGCTAGGTTATGGGAAAGGACCAGGTTGTAATTTGGGAAGGTTGAGCTGCATTCTAAGGAAGACGACTCAAGAAAGTGCTGGGGTGGCCGGCTCTTGGATGCCGAAATAACAGGGAATTTGCAATCGGAGAGAAGCCCGAGGGATGAAGAAATTGTGGAACCCCTGTGGCCAAAAGCTAAACTAATTATAATCTGAGGCCGTGGGTGGCTCCTGCCCTGCACATTGGCGAGTTTGCAAGACGATTTCCCAACCTGTGCCCAAAGTAAAACCGGAGGCTATAGAAAGAAAAAAATTATTTTGCAAGACACCCCCCCCGCAGCATTTACAGTTTTTTGTCTGGTGCTTAGGATGTGTGCATTTTTAAAATATATATTTTTATTGATTTCAGAGAGGAAGGGAGAGGGAGAGAGATAGAAACATCAGTGATGAGAGAGAATCATTGATCTGCTGCCTCCGGCACGCCCCATACTGAGGATCAAGCTTGCAACCCAGGCGTGTGCCCTTGACTGGAATCATCCCGAGACCCTTCAGTCCGCAGGCCAACGCTCTGTCCACTGAACCAAACCAGCTGGGGCGACATTTGCATTTTTAAAATTTATTTTTATTTTATTGCTAACAGTATTACAGATGTCTCCCATTTTCTCCCTTTTTGCAACCCCCCCAACCCCCACCCCAAGCCTTCCCCATTCATTATGTTGTTTTGTTGTTCATTTGTCATAGTTTCTTGCACCTGGACATCTGTCAGTAAATGTTTATAAGCCTGTGAAAGGGGCACAGGAATGTTGGCACAGAGATAAAATGAGTGCAGATTAAATCAGCAAGGAGAAGGTTGAAACATCAAATGCTGAGGGCAAATGAAGAGTTGGGGCAGGGGCTGTGGTGGTGGTCCAAGGCCAGCCAGTGGTCAGAGAAACCTTCCTGTAGAGGTAGATTTCTCAGAGATTGTGTGCCATTGGCAAGAACAGCCTGGCTCACAAGGCAAGCTCTAGAACAGAGTCGCACCTATGCTGCAGAGGTACACAAAAGTGAATAAACCCAGACATTAGGTCTCAAGAAAAGTTCTCAATGAGAGAATAGAGCAGTGATGGCGAACCTCTGACATGCGAACTCATTTTTTTTCGTTGATTTTTCTTTGTTAAATGGCATTTAAATATATAAATTAAATATAAGTCTTTGTTTTACTATGGTTGCAAATATAAAAAAATTTCTATATGTGACACCGCATCAGAGTTAAATTAGGGTTTTTCAAAATGCTGACACGCCGAACTCAAAAGGTTCACCATCACTGGAATAGAGTATACTTAGTACAGAAAAAAACCAGGCATGAATTAGGAAATGATGGAGAAAGGAATCAGTTGGTAGAAAGAATTGAGGTCAGGTGCATGAGTTGAAAGGTCTAAGAGTTGATGCTGTCTATAACCCAAATACCAAAGATAGAAAACAACCTGGCTCTCCTATGCCAGTGAGATCCTGTGTTACTCAATAGTGTTGCATACCGTCATCCTGGCTTTTCAGCCTTCCTTTGTATGTGTCATACTCACACTCACCTGGGTAACCAACCTGTTCCTATTGGTGCAGAGGGAGGAGAAGCAGCTTGAAGCGTCATTAGATGCACTGCTGAGTCAAGTGGCTGATCTGAAGAACTCACTGGGGAGTTTCATTTACAAATTAGAGAACGAGTATGACCGGTTGACCTGGTAAGGATGGCCAGGGTAATCTGGGGAGGGCTGCATGGGTGGGGGGGCCAAGCCTCCTGGTGAATAGGGCACCTCCAGTGATAGAACCATGTATCAGTTTGCAAACATCTTATGATTTGGTAACAGCTAGGTTTCCCAACATTTAACAAACGAAGTATAATTTAGGGCCTCCATGACAAGGAAGTAGAGAAATGCCCAGTTTCCCAATCTAGGCTCTTTCTAGCTTTTGATTCTCACCCTTTGACTTCTTTGAAAAGAAATCCTCCCGCTACAGTAGGAACACAAAGGTCATACTGGATCTCTTGCCATAGATATTGGTGAGCCTTTTAAATCCAACCTACTCTGGAAATATAGATCTTATTTCCAGGCCAGAAAAGAGGCTTTTACTCCGTTTCTGAACTTTTGGTGATAACAGTGTAGGCATGGTTCCTATTTTGCCACTGTTCCTCGCCCCATTCAAGAAATGACCTTTTTTCTCCACCTGTGTCAGAAACTGAAAGTGTGTCCCTCTTTTCTAACCCCACAATCCCTATCAGACACGCTGGTTCCTACCCAGTCCAGCTCTAGGTCTAGGAGTCTTTTGGGGGTGAGTCTGAGTATTCCTAATCTGAAGGACCCCTTTGAGGCTACTTTACTGGGAATGTTCTGACACCTTCTTACTACCACCAGGCCCTCTGTCCTGGACAGCTTTGCCCTGCTCTCTGGACAGTTGAACACTCTGAACAAGGTCTTGAAGCATGAAAAGACACCACTGTTCCGTAACCAGGTCATCATCCCTCTGGTGTTGTCCCCAGACCGTGATGAAGATCTTATGGTAAGAGGAGGAGAAGGGTACAACTTGGGCAATTAAGTTCTTTGGTAAGGACCTAGAGCACAGTCGTTGGCTGGTTATTGTAGAGGTTCTGAATGTGGAGCAATAAAAAGTGAGGCTGCCTTTTGGAGGCCTTGCTTTTTGTCCTGGAGTTGGGGAGCTGCTCCCAAAGAAACCTGAGGACCTTGCCACCACGGCAAAGGCCTTTCTCAGCCAACACCTGTCTCCAGCAAAATGCATGTTCTTTTGTAACTTTGTATATTTTAGTCTTTGATTAAAATGTAGCAGAGAGATTTGCCTCTGTGTCTAGTACAGATAGGAGTGTGAGGAAACAGAGATGACTGATAGAGTGAGGGGTACGGTGTCCTAGGAAGCAAAGTATCATACATCTTAGGCTGTGTTTTTCCTGAAAATGCACTGTTTGCCTGTGACAGGACCTATATATCGGTCCAGATTGAATCTTGGAATGCCTAGGATGATTAATAAAAGCTGTGTTTAACAGCGGCAGACGGAAGGACGAGTACCTGTTTTCAGCCATGAGGTAGTCCCTGACCATCTGAGAACCAAGCCTGACCCTGAGGTTGAAGAGCAAGAGAAGCAACTGACAACAGATGCTGCCCGCATCGGTGCTGATGTAGCTCAGGTTGGACTGATTCACTGCCCTGCTACCCCCCATCCCCCAAGTCCCACGTGAGAAGCTAGGCTTTATTATTGCTGTCTCATAGGATGCACAGTTGATTGCATATAAATATCCCCTGGAAGAGCACAAGAAAGCAGCTTCCCCACAATCATTTCTTGCTTGCCCTAATCTCTCTACCAATTTGTGTGTTACAGAAGCAGATCCAGAGTTTAAATAAAATGTGCTCAAACCTTTTGGAGAAAATCAGCAAAGAGGAACGAGAATCAGAGAGTGGAGGTATGGAGGGATCGGTGGCAAAATGGAGAAGGAAAGCCCTGAGTTTAATCCTTATTTCCATAAGTCAGATCTCTTTCCTCTTTTATAGAAAAAGGTTAGAAACTTGCCCAAAGGCACCAGCCATAGTAATAAGTAGTGGAGTGCCCTCGCTGGTGTTGCTAAGTGGTTAGCACATCAGTCCCTATCACTGAACGGTCGAAGGGTCGACTCCCAGTCAAGGGCATGTGCCTGGGTTTCAGGTTCATCGCCAGCCCCTACCGGGGCACATGTGGGAGGCAACCAATTGATGTCTCTTTCACATCGACGTTTTTCTCACTTTTTCCTCTTTTCTCCCCCTCCTTCCCTTCCACTCTCTCTAAAAATCAATGAAAAAATATTCTCAGGTGAGGATTTAAAATAAAAATAAATTTTTTAAAAATGGAGAAGGAAAGAGGGATAAGATCACTTTTATAGGAATGGTGGTTAGTAGCAAAGTGAGGACATATAAGAATGAGCTGCTTAGGAAAGGGTATACATCCATTTTGTTAGCTTTTTGTGTTTAAGTCCAGCCCTAGAACAGATGGAGGAAATGGGCAAAGTGAAAAGGGAGAATTCTGAGATAGTTGTGGAGGTTCTTTGACTCTTCCTCTGGGCTATCAGGGAGCCTAGATGCTGCTAAAGTCAGAACGCTAAGCCCTGGTACTCATACTGGTCTTCCTACTGCTAGGTTCTGTCCAGGGTCAGAGGAATACTTCAGGGTCCTCACTCATCTTTTTCTCCAGGTCTCCGGCCAAACAAGCAGACCTTTAACCCTGCAGACACCAATGCCTTGGTGGCAGCTGTTGCCTTTGGAAAAGGGCTGTCCAATTGGAGACCTTCAGGCACCAGTGGATCTGGCCAGCCAGGCCAGCCAGGAACTGGAACAATCCTTGCAGGAGCCTCAGGATTGCAGCAGGTGCAGATGACAGGTGCTCCAAGCCAGCAGCAGTCAATTCTCAGTGGGGTGCAAATGGCCCAGGCAGGTCAACCAGGTAAGGTGGCAGGGATTGACATGGTGACAGACCTTGAGCAAGGAAGTGGGAATAAGCTGAATTGTCTGAACCGTTAGCCTCCCCAGAGCTGGAGATTTTCTCCCATTCTCCTGGACTGTGATCCAGAAAACAATTTTTAAGAGTAAAAATCTCATTTGAGATGCTAACAAACTCCAGAGAATGAAGAATAACTCGAATAGCAGAAACTGCTCTCACCTCCAACCCCTATCTCAAACCTCTGTCTCTCAGCTACCCTTCTGTTCCATTTACGCTGGATATTAGGTATGTGAGGGGTTTTTTCTTAGAGAAACCGATGGTCAGACCTTAATTAAGACCATTTGGCAGCAAGTTTCCCAGTGCAACATGTATTCTTTTCTCCATATTCTGTCTCCTGCTCACTTTTAGTGATGATGAGAACAGTCTGGAGGAGTTCAGATGCAAGTAACTAGAAGAGATATTTTCTTCTACACTGTCTGAGAAAAGGGACAATTAAAATAAAAGTATATTCTTTTACCTGTGAATGGGGATCACACAGATTTAGCTATCTTTTCTAGGAATAGGTGAGGAGAGTCTGATCCCTCCCACCACGTCATCTCCCCGCAAATAGCCCTTTCCTCCTAGATACCGTTAGGGAGAGAGCTGGTGTGCAACCACGCCTCTGAGCTTTGGCGTCCAGGTTCAGATGCTACAGAGTTCTGAGTTGATAGAGAGGGTGGCAGAAGGAAACCTAAGAGACCACATTTCTGAATTATCATAAAAGTCTTACCATGCATCAAGTGTCTTTCTTTATGTTCCTTTTAGGGAAAATGCCAAGTGGAATAAAAACCAACATCAAGTCAGCTTCAATGCATCCCTACCAGCGGTGAGTGTGGCCAGTGACCTCGACTCTCTGATGCTCTTTGTAGAGCTAGGCAGTGAAATTGCCTTTTGCCCAAACTGACCTAGATGGGTACAATAAAAGGACATGGGCTTTCATCAACAGACAAATCCCAGCTTTTCCACTGACTAACTGTGTGACCTTGGGCAAGTGACCTAATTTTTCTGAGCCTGTTTTCTTATTTGTAAATGATAGTAATCTCTACGTCATAAAGCTGTTGTGAGGATTAAATGAGAAAATGAATGTAAAACACTTAGCACAGTGTCTGTGTATATAAAAGGCTAATATATAAAGGGTCCCCTTGGGAGTTAGACCGAGAGACTGAGAGTTCGATCACTCGCTACGAAATGCGCTGACCACCAGGGGGTGGCAGGGAATGAAGGAAGGCCCCGCCGCCAGCCAGAAGGCCCCGATTGGCCCTGATTGCCAGCCAGGCCTAGGGACCCTACCTATGCCTGAATTTCGTGCACCGGGCCTCTAGTATGAAATAAATGGTATTTAATAAATGATAGTTTCTACAGCCACTTCTCCCTACTGCCCTCCTCAGTCCTTGATCCAGAACTGACCCTGATCTGATACTGCTTCATGTCAATGGTGAGCTGATGAACACAGGATCGTGGACCACTCTGTCCTGTTGGAAAGTCTGCTTATTTTGTGCTGCTAGAAACTGGCAGCCTCTCTGTTCTTAGAGGCACACTGTCTCTACCTGGCTCCATCCTGGCCATGTCTTCAAGCTAGGCGATGAGGCCTCTGGGCTGGGGCGAACGATCCACCTAAAGCTTTGGTAAAGCCTGGGCCTGCTCTGCTCTCCATGAGCCTGAGCTTCAAGGAAGAGCCGGACCAGTCATGGGAATGGGTAGCCACCAGCACCTTTGCCTGCGTTTTTAAGTTGAAGAGCAGAGTGATTTTGAGTCGCTAGTCTAAGTTGCCTTTCTCACTCTTTTTGGGCAAGGACAAGGGTTGGGTCAGCAGAAGTGCAACAAAGGGTTTCTCTGAATAAAGTTACTTACATTTTGATGGTCATATGTCAGGCATATCTGACAGCAATTTATGAGACTTTTAAAGTTGCTTCAAGGTAATTATAATTTGTTCTCCCTCAAATGTTTTATCTTTGATTAGCTTTGATCTAAAAGTCCTGAGTTATGAGGACAGCATTCTAGCTGCCTTTTTTCTGTTCTCTTTAGTCACATCTAGTACTTTGGCATTTGTTCGGTGCCAGGCAGAATTCTGCCAGGCTGTGGCAGCAGAGGACTGGAAAAGTGGTCCCAGATGTCACATTCATTTCTGTTCCCTCAAGACAAGAAATGGTATCCACAAAGTACACTGACCATATCACACAGCGGCACAGGGAGTCATGTCATGGGCCCTGAGACAAAGCCAGACCTCTCTCCCTCTTACTACTCTGTCAGCTCACTCAGGTGTTCTTTATCTTCTTATCCCTTCCCTTCCTACTGGTGTTGTCAAAGCTAACTCTCATTGCCTAGGGCAGTGATGGCGAACCTATGACAGGCATGTCAGAGGTGACACGCAAACTCATTTTTTTTGGTTGATTTTTCTTTGTTAAATGGCATTTAAATATATAAAATAAATATCAAAAATATAAGTCTTTGTTTTACTATGGTTGCAAATATCAAAAAATTTCTATATGTGACACGGCACCAGTGCTAACACGCCGAGCTCAAAAGGTTCGCCATCACTGGCCTAGGGTTTATGCTGTGCTTCTGTAAAATCCCTGAAGCAAACTTTTGGTA